>NC_140945.1:13538238-13938238 GCF_014529385.1 Adiantum capillus-veneris | reverse complement strand
AAGTCATCATGAGGTTGTTAATCTAGGGCTCCTGAAAGAAAACGTCGTGTTTGGCATTGTTGTGTTTATACAAAGGTAGTAGATACATGTTGATATTTGTGAAAGTGAAGTGCAAAGTGTCTTGGACTACTTTACTTGCATCAACTTACAACTATATGTTTCTTGGACTAGATTTATTGGAGGGTATGTCAAGGGTAGTCAAGCTATAGATTGATGCAAAGTGAGGGCTCCTATGCCTACATCCCATATGAACATATGCATGGTGACATTATTACCAAGGGTAATTCTTTAATCCACATTTATGTGAGTGTAGTCCACTATTGAAAGCACAAAATCCTTGATGAACCTCCCATCCACGATATCATCTCTTGGAATGCAATGTCTAACAAGTATGCCCAACAAGGGCGGGGATAAAGAAGCAAGAATCTAACATGGGCAGAAAAATTCTAAATGATTGTTAGTGATTGTTCTTAGCATTGATTTTTTCAACATGTATGCCAAATTTGAGGCACTTTTGAAAGAAATTTTGACAATCTTGCTGTCCAAGTTTTCTCCTATCAAAATCACCTTTTCTTGCACATGTAGAAACATGCAAGAAGTTGATTTTTAGCATATAAATTCATGTTAATGTGTTTATGTAGCTTTTGCAAAAAAGGAAATGCAGTGTTTGAGTTGCTATACCAAGATAGTGGGTCACTTCAAAAGGAGTCATGCTTCGAGAACTACGCTTACAGGGGTTGATGCAAAGTGAGGAACATTGAAATGCGTGGATCACATACTAGCTTAGGTTGCCATAAGGCAAGTGGTATATACTTTCAAAAGCTCAAGTTTTTATGCTTTTAATGGAGAATGCTATCTCTTGAACTACATTGATAGCAAGATATGCCCAACAAGGGCAAGACCGAGAAGCTCAAGGTTATTTTTCAAGTGCTTGTGGAACTTGAGCTTCTCTTCAAAGGTGATCATATATGCTTCCAGTCTTAAGGGTGTGGCAACATGCAAATCATTGATGTGGGGCAAACAATTCCATGATGAGACTGTTATTAGGGCCTATCGAAAAAAGGTATCATGTCCAACATGCATGCCAAGTGTAGTGCACTTTTGAAAGCACAATGATTTTTTGACAGACCCCTAATGTGGAATGCCACTTTTAGGTTGCATTGATTATATGATATGTTGGACAAAAGCAAGGAAGCCCTAAGCTATTTTATTGAATGTGAGGAGAGGGCTTCTCTCCAAATACAATCACCTATGCTTGAGTATTCAATGCACATTGCATCATGAAGACAATGAGGTGGGAAAACAAATCAATGATGGGATGGTTAGTTAGGGGCTATTGAAAAAAGAACCAACATTTTTTAAAATCCTTATGCTTTGGTCCAATATTTATGCCGAGTGTGGTTTGTTTAGCATGAAGACATTTGTTAATGCTTCTCTTCTTCGTCCGAGGGAAGCAGTTGATATGGTTGTCTTTTGAGAGTTTCTAGAGGTTATCTCTTCCATTCTTCTACATAAGATGTGATAGAGTGCTTCTCTTCTTTGTCTGGAGGAAGCAAATTATATGGTTTCTTTTGAGAATTTCTAGATGTTATCTCTTCCATTCTTCTACATAAGATATGACTAGAATGCCAAATGGAGAACTTTATCAAAGATAGAAGGAGCATAAGATCTTCTACATAAGATGTTATCTCTTCCATTCTTCTGCTTCACCTATGCTTGAGTATTCAATGCACATTGCATCATGCAAGACAATGAGGTGGGCAAAAAAATCAATGATGGGATGGTTACTTAGGGGCTATTGAAAAAAAAAAGCATTTTTAGAAATGCTTTGGGCAATATTTATGCCTGTGTGGTTTTTTTAGCATGAAGATATTTTTTAATGCTTCTCCTTTTCGTCTAGAGGAAGCAATTGATATGGTTATCTTTTTAGAGTTTCTAGATGCCATCTCTTCCATTCTTCTACAAAAGATGTGGTTAGAATGCCAAATGGAAAACCTTATTAAAGCTTAGAAGGAGGCAATGAGAGTTGGGCCTTCTTCCTCTCGATCGAAGCAACGCGCGGGTCACATACTAGTTGTTTTAGAAAGCCACCGTGATTCTTTCACTTGTTTCATTTGTTTAAAGGGGTATCTTGGGTGATGCTTTAGGGCTTGAAGGAGTGAAAAGTTTAAAAGAAAAGGGAAACAGGGACATGACTGGTTAGGCAATGGTCTCACCTTCCCCCGCTAAAGTTAAGATGTAAAACCAAAACTCATCTCTAATTTGTGAAAAAATCCAAAACATCCTTTGTCTATTTTGGTTGGATTGTTCAAGATTTTTTGTATTTTTATTCTTTTTTTACAATTGAGATCCATTTTTGAGTGCTTGATTGCGTCACAAAAAAGGTATTTATGTCTAAAATTAATGAGCCCTACATAACCAATTGAAATTCTAGTTTTAACATCTTGTATTTATAGACAATCAGTCCGGAGAATTTGAAGGGCGTTTTTGGAATTCGTGACAAAATACTGGGGGTGCTTTGGGAATTGTCTTGAAATATGAGGAGTATTTTGGGAATCAACATTTGTCACCGCGTTAGAAAGGAGAGAGGAGAGAGGTGTACATGTCGGGGAGGGAGGGAGGGAGGGAGAGAGAGAGAGAGAGAGTAGAGAAGAGATATTTTCTACGCGTCCTTTCCATGGAAACACAAAAGTGGCCGACGTTGATCATAATACCAAGAAAAGGGGTTGTATTGTGTGTCTAGGAGAAGTAGAGTCTCTCTCTCTCTCTCTCTCTCTCTCTATCTAGAAAATAGTGTGATCTCAGCTGCGAATGCCAAACTGTGTGTGTGTGTGTGTGTGTGTGTGTGGAGGGAGGAAAGTAAGGGTACAACAGATGTCGAGAGCAGAAGCATGAGATAAGGAGGCAGGTGGGGAGGGTCACTCGATGATCAGGGGGTGGTGCTGTTTAGAGAGATGCCATGCTTGACGGCAAAGGCACAAAGGGGCAAAGAGCTGAGCATGAACGCGCAGAGAGATAGAGAGTTTCTCTGTCTGAGCATGAACACCGACGATCGCAGACTTACGGTGTTGCAGCAGAGGAGAAAGGAAGAGAGAGGCCTCATGTGTCAGGCGCAGCAGGACGAACCAGTGCACACACACGCACACACCCACTCAAGGCGAGCGGCATAAGAGAGGGGAGTTGCCAGCTACCTGAAGAATGGCGGCCTGGTTTTCAGGTGCAACAAGTAGATTCGATTGCATATGTCTGAAGAGGTTGATGCATGCACTTGGGAAAGGTCGAAACATGCGTTCCAGGGTTGGCAAAATGCCGTTGTAGGAGGCAGGCAGGGGGAGAGGAATGCCGATGGGAGGTGCAACATGGCAGTGGAAGGGGGAGAGGCAGTGCCCGATTTGCCTTGCGACATTTGGGGGGGGGGGGGGGAGGGGGGGACGCACAAAGTGCTGAGTTTCCCTTTTGCAAGAGGGAGGGGGTGGGAATCTTGGCGGGTAATTAATATTAATGGGTTCAAGATAGACCCAGTATTATGTATTATGAAGGTATGTTTAGGGATTTAAGTGGCCTTCGGGGGAGGGGATGTGAAAGGGTATCAAGTTCAGTAGGAGGTATTACGTATTCTATCATCACACTATTCAACTTCATTAGGTGGAATCTTTACAGATTCTGCCTCCAACTCCTCAGATTAGCGCACACAGAGAACAAAACCCCGCCTACCACATACGAGACGTGAACTTTGGACCTAGCAAATACAAGATGCAGGCACTAACCAGGCCACCACAGAGCTATTGATGTCCAAAGAGCGATGTCGTTAATTTAAGGAAAAGGGAAAATTACCAAAATACCCCTCTAATTTGTGGAAATTCCCAAAATACCCCTCAAATTTCAAAAATTTCCAAGAAACCCTTGTATTTATTTTGATTGGATTGTTCAAGATTTTTTATTCTTTATTGTTTTTTACAATTGAGATCCACTTTTGAGTGCTTAGCACGTAATTTGTCACAAATTACCTCACAAAAAAGGCAATTATGTCTAAAAATAGTGAAGCAATTCATCTCCAAAGCCGACATAACGAACTCAAATTCTATTTTTAGCATCTTCTATTGATAAACAATCAATCTTCTTATGAAAAGCTACCAATTTTTGGATCTTCATAGAAATTTAATCTCACAACTAGGGGTATTTTGGGAATTTTGGAAATTTGAAGGGCATTTTGGGAATTTCCAAAAATTAGACGAGTATTTTGGTAATTTTCCCTTTAAAAAAAGCTTCCGCCTTTGTCCCCCTCTCCGTCCACGCATCGCCGTGTTCATCCGCAACCAATCCCCTCAGCTTGTTGTCCATGTTGAACCTATTGTGCACGGTGCTCACCTCCCGTTGCCCACATCACCTTGACTGACCTCCAGCCTGACAAGTGCATCCGGTCCATCTCCCGTTGCTTTTCATTCGCTTCTCTCAAGACTAACTCCCCCTAGCAGAATCTCTCTAGATTCGCTTTAAAAAAATGATCCAAAATCATAACGACATACTAGCTTGAAGAAAGTAGGTCCTCCCAATCTCAAAAAAATCAAAATTCACTACAACAAAAAAAGGTGTTATCGACGCAGATATCGACGCGGCCCGTCGCTATGCGCATCGCTGTGAAACCAGTCGCTATTAGCGACGCGTATAGCGACGACCATAGCAGAAAAAAAATTTCTTGGGCAGAGGGCAGGTAGCCTGGCCTGTGTCCAGTTAAAAGATAGACACAGCCACAGCCAGACTTCCTGCCCTCTACCCAAGAAAGCGAGCAGCACCAAAATATCAACCATACTCCCGCGCGCAAAAATTTCGACAGAGTTCCCTTTGTTTTTACATAAACTTTTCAAAAAAAACCATATCATGTATACGCCTCGTACATGCTATCCATGTAGGATCTCACATGAGATTTAAGGCCAATGAAAGACAACCGTACTAACTGAAAAGCATAGCCATAACTTAAAAGCATAACCATAACTTAAAAGCATAACCATAACGAACCATAACCATAACTTAAAAGCATAACCATAACTTAAAACCATAACCGGCTATAACCACTTTGATCAAAACCATAATGCAGATAACCATAACCATAAACAAAATTAACAATAACCATAAGCATAACCAGAAAGAGAAACAATAACTATCTATACAATGACAATGACAATAATCATAACCATAAGGGAAACAATAACTGTCTGAACACTAACTGTTTGTACAAAAAAGAGACACAGAAGCGTGTCTGTGTCTCACAAAGCATATAGATGAAATCTGGTCCACTAATGACTAGGCGTCGCAACTTGCACATAGGACAACTCACAAAATTAGTATTGATATTACTTCACATATACTGACTTAATTAAATCAACTCACACATATTAACGTCTCACCTTAAGCGATCAGCGAAACTGTAAGGCCTCTCAGTCTACAGGCTCTCATGAAGCTTCAAGATCATTCAGTACTTCATAGATACCTCTGCGATATCCATCTGACTCCTCCTCGCGTGATGGAGCTCGATGCATCGCAAGATTCTGTGTTTATACAAAAATCAAAGTAATAAGAATACATGATTCATCGCGTTTTAAAAAACGCCATCGTTAAGATTGGATTAGAAACTCACAAACTCATAGCGAAAGGTGTCGAAGCCTCCGCTGCTAAGATGAGATGTCCCCCTAGTTATCTGTCGTACTTGCGCGGCCTCACACTGCTGTCTGAACCGCGTGGCCGTTGTCCGCTCATCCTCCCTGATCTGCAGCCACGTCTCGTGTGGGATGCCCGAAGGGTTCGGTGAGCCGGTCCTGAAAGCCTTCCGAGCTGCATCTCGTCAATGTTTGATGGTGTCCCATGCAACGCCCTTGATCCACCACGCCGAAACAACGGAAGAACCCGGAGAAGACTGGTACTCTCTCAGGATGGTCTCCACTATGTAAGTGACTTTTTCCTTTTCTTGCTGATCCCAAGACGTCAGAATGCTGGTCGAAAACTGCAGCTCCACGAGCTGGCGATTCCTCTGTCGCATCTAAGTCCCAACTCTATCCATGTCAACAGAACCATCTCCCCGTACATTATAGAGCTTGGAGGCACTAGGATCGTGTGCCCCCCAAGGTGTCCGAGGTGTGCCAAGAGGTGTGTCGAGAGGTGTGCCTAGGTAAGACGGGGGTCGTGAGCGAGGAGGGGTCGAAGCATCTGTGGACCCTCCTCCACAACAACCACCACCTCCACCTGACGATCGCCGAGATCGACGAGTGCGCCTGTGCTGCGGAGATGAGGACGTACCCGCCTCTGCCCCACCCCTAGGTGTCGAAGCGGCCGTGATGGGAGAAGAAGGCGTCGTACCCATAGGCGTCCCCCCCCCTAGGCGTCGGACCCTCGGGTGTGAAGCTCGGAGGCGTAGTACCCGTGCCTCTGGCTACCCAGTACTGAGAAGCATCTGCCATCTGAGCAAGCGTCATCCGTGTAACGAAGCCCATTGTTAACCCTCACGGCTCACGGACACCCCATCACCTACGACGGACGTGTATTATGTATTTGGTAGAGTCAGGTACCGGGCTTGTCGGACCAATAGGAAAAGGGTAAGAGTGATTGCCGATGAGAGGCGCACTCTAACTGGGACATTCAAGGGATTAGTTGGCTAAGCATGGGCGCCCAAGTGTGAATGGGGTGAGCTCATATAAAAGCCAACTAAACCTAAAATTCACGGATTCTCTCATTTGTGCAATAGAAGAGTGCTCTTGCTCCATTTCCATCTCCATCTTCTTCTTCTTCACCTCCTCGTGTGTGTGTGTATGTGAGAGAGAGAGAGAGGGAGGGAGAGTGTGTGTGCGATCGAGCATTACGAAGGCACGACGGTGGAGAAGCGGTTGAGCACAGCACGACTGCAGCTTCTTCTTCATCGCGGCGAGGAATCCTCCACGGCAGGAGCATAGAGCGGTGAGTGACACACCATTGCCCTCTTTTGAGCTTGCTAGATTAGTCTTGTTGTGTGCTTGGAGCCATTTGTGGCTCGCACACGGTGTATCGGCAAGTCCCTTGCTTCGACAGTGCGGCAAGGAGCGCACATTTTTGGCGCCGCTGCCGGGGAATCGCCCTGCACTAAGCCCAAGAGGCACTTGGTGCTTCTCCTATGAGTTGTTTGTAGTAGGAAAGAAGAGGAATGAGTTGTTTTTCTGCAAGTTGTTAATTTCTGTGTTGTCCGCAAGTTCTGTGATTTCTGCATAATGTTGTGTTTTCTATTTGCACACAGTCTTTGCACAATTAGTAGTCGTTAGCTTGTTTGCAGTGAATGAATAAGTAGGAAGGCAGTTAGCAATTTCTGTTTGCACACAGTTCTGCACACAGTTTTCTGTCAAGGTTTGGCTGCACACAGTGTTTGCACAGCAGGTAGTGAGAGAGGAAGTAGGTGGACAGTTAGCTCACTGTCAGCAAGCAGTTAACAGATTAGTTAGTAGATTAGTTAGTGGTTAGCAGCACAGTTAGTAAGTAGATAAGGTAGTGAGCTGTCTGTGAGCTGTTGACTGGGAGGTGAGGTAGGTGAGAGTGTGTGTGGCCAAGAAAGGGTCACCAAATCCGCGCGCGGAAAAAAAAAATTTAAGAATTTAAAAAAAATTAAGAATTAAAAAAAAAAACCAAAAATATTTAAGCAAGCGTGAGTGACTGGAGGGCTACACTAAAAACCAAAAATATTTAAGCGTGAGTGACTGGGAGGCTACACTAAAATTTTGATCGGGATCGGGGTCATTTCCCCAGGCCCTGGCCCAGGCCTTAGTCCTCATGTTATGATATATAGCAGACTCACTCTTATATATATATACCCTACTCCCTCAAGAGGGAATGAGAGCATGTGGGGCAAGTCCTCCACTCTCCTCCCTTCTCTTCCCACTTGCACCCTTAGACTTTCTAATTCGGGCCTAGTTCCTACTAGAAATTGACGGTTTTAGGGATTCCGAGGGCATAAAGTGACCAAACGGAGGGCTGTAAAGCACGGCACGTCCCTCTGACCGAGACGCTCGTTTTGAGCTATCATACGTTCTATTCTATAGCTGGGTCAAAAAAAAAGGACCAAAAAATCAAAAATAAGAAAAGACTTGGATTGCAAAACACCCAAAATTACTAGGTGAGCAGCCTTCACGGGCCCTCACTGACACTTCTAGGGGATCCAAGTCATATGAACCTACGCTCTGGACGAGTGTTAGAGCACGAGCATATTGGTAGTGCCTCCATTTACGCGGGCACCCATTATTCCTCCACCCTAAGTTCTGGACCTTCGGCCGGGACTCAAGGTAGCGCGACCCAAGATCCTCATATCGCGTCTAGTGATTCTTCCTCTGACTACGAAGTCATGGAGGGGTATCTTACACCAAACCCTGATAGTTCAAGTCAAAACATGCATGCCATGGGCCCATGGCCCGGGTCCAGCGTGTTTAGCCGCTTAAAAGAGACCCTTAGTAGAGCTACTCGCTCCGAACATGCGGTTAATGAAATAAATGAAGGGAGTGGGGAAGTAAATTCGTCATTCCTGCCTAAAATGGACCCTATGCTTCTTGAGAGTGTGCATGTGAATGTTCCATCCACTGCACCTCCTGATCCCTTAGGACTATCTCCCTCTGAGGTTTTACTACCCGATGGTAGGAGTCTTGCCAAAGTGCAAGAGATCGAACGCTATATGCAAGCAACAAGGGAGAGGGAAATTGAGAACCTACGAGGGCTAGAACAAAGTCGAGCCCTGAAAGCAAAGGCTCCTATGACAACAATCATACCAGCCGAGCAACCGAGTGCTCCCAAGGTAGCAGTCACGGAGGGGCAAGCTATGGGGAGCAATAATACTTCCACTTCAAGGGAAACCTCCAGCACGCCAGGCCTAGATGGGATATTCCTAAACGAAAATTGGGAGTATGACCTACAAGCAAAAGCTTTAATTGATCGGTACACAGGACACACCTATCATGTGGGTTGGTTAGATATTCTACAATCCACAATGGGTGCTACTAGCATAGATGAGCAACAACAGAAAGTCTGTGATGTCCTCCATAGGATTGTCGAGTTAGAAAGACAGAACACAGGGATCAACATGCCTTCAACAGGCCTAATGAGATTCTTGGATACGGGAAAGGCCAACCAACCAACCATGTCACAAATGGAGACTCCCTCAGTGAGCCCCATTGATCCTCCATATGTTGTTTCGCCAGGAGCCTCAGTACAATATGAGCCCACAAGTGGCAGCTGTACCTTTCCAGATCTAGCTCATCTTTCTCTTAATGACACTACGGCTACCATGCATATCCCAATGGTGAGCATGACAAGAAGTACACCATGGAGTTCATTTGTTAACACTGCGCCGATGCCTAGTAGCACAGTGCCCCCAACTATACCTACATGTATGTATCAATCATGTGCACCTGTCGTACCTCAGCCTCATGTAGCTCCTACAGCTCCGATTATTCCAAGAGCTTACAATCCACAATGGAATTATCCAAGCTCTTATACAAGTGGAGCCATGCCATTGAATAATAACATGCCATATCAGGCACCCCCTATGCCTAGGGCCACGCCTGTAAACTTTGGACCACCGTCTGGTACACCACCATACGAAATTTGGGACCCAAGAGCCGCGCGTATGCCAAGGCCAAGGCCAACTCCCATCTCACATGTGGTTCCAGGAGCACATACACCCATTATACCTGCTCAAATAGGAGATTTGGCAGCATTTGCTCAAACTATCGGTCGCTCTATTGCGGAAAACATGCGTAGTGCACCTGATAGAGAGCCTAGGAGCAAGGCAGTTCAAGTAGCTAAGCTCACACAGAAATTCAGTGGAGACGGAGATGCTAGAAAGCATATGGAAGTCTTTGAACATGTGTGCGATTCCTTGGAAGAGCACAATGAGCTACATAAGTGTAAGGCTTTGAGTTTGACCCTAAGCGGAAAGGCTGGAGATTGGTATAGAACCTTAAGAGTAGAAGAAAAAACGATCTACTCTACTCTTAGGAGACTGTTCTTAAAAGAATACATACGAGAGGGAGTACTTTGGGGTGTAGCCTCTCAGCTCCAGAAAGCCCAACGAGAAGAAGGTGAATCCGTGAGAGACTTCATTAGTCGCCTAAAGAATTTGAATTCTCGATGCAATCCAAACGAGCGATTCAACAACAACCAATTGCTCGATAGATTCATTAGGGGACTACGACATGAAAGTATCTATAATGGCCTAGTCATTGGAGGTATCACTACTTGGGAAGCAGCCACCATGAATGCAATCCAATTGGAGGATAATTTAATGATTGCAGAAGAAAGAGTGTCTGCCGAGCCGAAGTCTAGTAGCTCGCAAGCATCAGGGCATGAGCCAATGAAGATAAAGCCAATCATGAAAGAGCAAACGATATCTGAGATGACTTTGGCAGATCTCGCCAAGGCCATCCAAGAAAGCCTTAGGGGTAATCGTGCTCCACAAAACACTCATATGTATCCAAGAAGGGAGCAACAATGGTGCTCAATTTGCTTGGGCCCACATACTACGAGTGAATGCCCTACTTTCAGAGTAAAGTTTAACGAGACTTGTAACGCGTGTGGTAGCATCAAGCGAAGGATTGCCTAATGCTTAAACGCATCATGGAAAATAGACCGCCTATAGCTTGGGCAGACTCACCTTGAGTTCCTGCATTGATGCCTACCCCACCCATGGAGCAACAGTTGCCTCCCTAGAACCCAAAATGTGGTCCAAACCACACCGTTGCCACCTCCAGTGCTAGGACCGCAACCCCCTCATCCAAGAGTTACACCTATGAACCAAATAGGTTGCGAGTCATCTAATACTTATGTAGATTGCGAAGAGGACATAGACTCTAGTATCACCTATGGAGTCGATATGCTTGAGGAGTGTCCCATGTACTATATGGAAGACCATTGGGGACAAATCAAACCGGTATATCAAGCTACTGCGCTAGCAGCAAGAGGCCAAAACATTAATAGTTTTGCTAGGAGACCACCTCTTCAGTGCTACGAATGTGGTGGACCACATCGAGTAGCTGAGTGCCCCATTAGAATGCAAAAGAATGCTGCACTAATGCAAACAAGTCAAGGGAGTGCATTGGCAATGCCAATACTCACTTGTAATCGTTGTGGCATAGATCATTTGATCGCACAGTGTCCTAACAATCCAAACACACCGAAAATCACACCATTGAACATAATAGAGATTGTTGATGGGACACCACCAACTATAAACATAGCACCAGTGAATGCACTCACACGGTCGATGCTCCAAAAGCAAAATTACATCCTCGAAGAGAGAGATGCTGCATCCATTGGCCGAGCGAGAAAGAAGAAAACACGAAGAAAGAAATCCCTTAATGCTTCTAGCTCAAAACCTAGTTCAAAGACTAACATAGGGACAGGAGAGGATCCCGTGTATATGAATGACCCTGAGGATGACTCAGATTCGATAGAGACCACGGAGACCAAAACTGTTACTACAAAGGAAAAAGCCAGTGAGGAGGATCACGAGAGGGAATTACGACGAACACCAAAAGAGTATTCAAAGTTAAACCACCCAGTTGCGAACCCCCAAGATAAGCCACGAGAGACAAAAAATGAGGATTGCAAGAGAAAGATTGGAACCTATCCAAACCCAACAGTGGAAATTGAACGAGTCCAACAACTGAGGGGTTTGGTGGAAGAAACTCAACGAACATTAGAACCTGAACCCAAACATATCCAGATGTCGGACACAGTGTTTCCCACACAAGTTCAACCTCACAAGAACTACAGGCCGTTAGCTATACCCAGTATCATTCGGGAAGAGAGTGAGGGTAGGACATCTGAAAGTGGACACACACCTTTCCTACTAGAGAGAATGTTTGGTGAGGGAATGCCCGACCCCCTTGAGGAAGTGGAGATTCCATCTTCACCATTCTCTTGTCAGGGTCCTACGTCCCACAAGATGCCATTAAATGTTGCCAAATTGATGGATTTCATGTCTTCAGAAGTTAGAACCACCATCATGTCCAAACTATATAAAGACCCCGAGCTAGTCTCAGCTCTTCGAGCCTTCCTCAATGGAGAATTACAGGCCGGATTACCACAGTTTGCACATATGAACAAACCTGACTCGGTAATGAATGATGAGGAACATTTAGCACCACCATCTGACCTAGCGGGACATGAATCTGTAATTGAAGTACCCGTTAACAAGTTGGGGCAATACTTTGAAGGTGATGAATCTAATGCTACTCTACCAATCACTACTAAAGGATTAACTGTAAAGGGGTCCTTGACGGTGGTGCGGGAGTCAGCATGGTGACAAAGAGTTGTTGGGAGTCTATGGGGCGACCTCACCTTGAAGCCACAAGCGTAGTGGTAAAAATGGCTAATGGATCTATTGTTACGCCTATTGGAATGCTAAAGGATCTCAGGATCAAGGTCTTGGGACACAAGGTAAGGCAGACTTTCATTGTTATGGATTTTTCCAAGCATCCTATGTCATTTGAGATGATCTTAGGGCGTCCATTCATGAGGGAAGCAAAAATGGTGCATGACTGGTCCAAAAACCACGTCTACTTACAGTTCCAAGACTCTGTCATTCGAGTTGATCTTTTAAGTGGTCGAACGCATCCTCTAGGAAATAAATTCATCATTGATAATCGATCAGACACAACAATTCACTCAGCTCCATTACAGTATTGTTACACGTGTAACGAAGACACGGATATTGGGGAGAACTCTCCTTATATGGATATCCTACCCGGAATGGCTGAGTCAGACAATGTCGATTGGGTACACCTAGCGGCAACTATAGATACATGGGGAGCTAGAGGAACAACCTGGGTAACACCAGATGGGGAAGAGATACCACACATTGCACCAGTAAACATGTTAGGTGTAGCGCATGTAACATCCGATGATAAGAAAGAGGCACACCTACCTGAGAGTGAAACCGATGATTCCTCAAAGGCTTCAGGCCAATACACATCAGAAACGGAATCTCAGGGAGAAATGGATTCAGAACCTGAGGAAACATCGAGTGAGCCAAGTATAGAAACTGAACACTCAAGGTCTAGTACGACCATCTATGGTAATTTATATGAGAGTGAAGAAGATACAAGCGAAGACCTATCAAGCGAGTCGAGTTCAAACATTTACCAAAATCAAAACCTTAACAAGAAACAAAGGTCATATAAGAGACGACGATATCGAGCAAATGTGAGAGCTAGGATAAACAAGGAAAGATCTACTGCAGAATGGCTTAGCTATCTAGGGGCATGTGATGCTCATCGAAAGCTAGTAGACAATTGGGGTGAACATCTCCAGAGTGTCATGTGGTGCAGCCCGCGACCCATTGACCTCGCTCAATTGGAGGTTACAGAGCCGAAATTGAATCGAACTATAAGAAGACGTCAAAACCGAGAGTTAGCACAACAACAAAAGGAGGCAGAACTAAAAGAAAGGTCCCCGTCAGGACAAGAGCCTGTTGACTTACATACAACTCCTGAACATTTTAAATCTTATACCACGGGGGAGCGAAAGGTTGTGTATGCCAAGGCCCAACGAATACCTACCAATGAAAGCAGTGGAGTCTATGATGGTCCAGCGGTAGTTAAAGAGATAGAATTAGCAGAACCAGGTGAGGAGTCTAAACCAGTCTTTATTGCTCAAGACCTTACCGAAACTAAAGAGGCTGTACTTAAGGAGCTCCTCAAGGAATACAAGGATATCATGACATGAAGGGCGTTCCACCTTCTGTGGTGCAACATACAATTCCCATGATCAACACTGCTAAACCCGTCCAGCAACGACCCTATCCAATGAATCCTAAGTACGCCAAAATTGTACAAGAGGAGATTGAAAAACTTATCCAATGTGGATTCATATACCCTATTGAGCACTCAGAATGGGTTTCTCCAATAGTCATTGTGCCAAAAAAGAATGGGAAACTAAGAGTGTGCGTGGACCTCAAGAAAGTTAATGCAGCCACTAGGAGAGATCATTATCCCTTGCCATATTCAGAACATGTGCTTGAAAGAGTTGCGGGCAAGGAAGCTTATAGCTTTTTAGATGGGTACTCTGGTTACAATCAAATCACAATTGCATTAGAGGACCAAGCTAAAACTGCTTTTATCACAGAGTTTGGAGTGTTTGCATTTCGTGTTATGGCTTTTGGCTTAACGAATGCCCCTGCTACATTCCAACGATTAATAAACACTGCGTTTAAAGAATTTCTAAGGGAGTTTTGTGAAGCTTTCCTAGACGACCTTTGTGTTTATTCTTCTTGGGAGAAGCATTTGTTATATCTACGAAAAATATTTGAAAGGTGCAGATTTTATCGCATCTCATTGAACCCTTTCAAATGCCAATTTTGGGTTAAGCATGGAGTCATTCTAGGGCATATAGTGTCCAAGAACGGGATATCCACAGATGAGAGTAAGATTAAAGCCATTGCCGATTTGCCACCACCTACGAACTATAAAGGAGTTCAAAGATTTATGGGCCATGTTGGTTATTATCGAAGATTTATTTTAAACTTTGCCGAGATAGCGCGTCCATTGTACAAGCTTCTTATCGAGTTTCACTGGACGGAAGAATGTCATCAATCTTATGAGTTATTAAAGAAGGCCCTAACAAGTGCTCCAATCCTGCGAACACCTGATTGGAATGTACCTTTTCATGTGCATATTGATGCATCAAATTTTGCTATTGGGTGTGTTCTAACTCAACCAGGAGAACATAAATTGGACTACCCTATTAGCTTTGCAAGTCGCCAATTAAATGATGCCGAGATGAACTACACTACTACAGAGCGCGAAGGTCTAGCTATGATTTACGCAGTAAAGAAATTTCGCTATTACCTTCTTGCTACCAAGTTTGTGTTTTATGTTGATCATCAAGCATTGCTATATTTGGTAAACAAGCCGTGTTCCACAGGTCGAATTACACGATGGTTGTTAATTCTTCTTGAGTTTGACTTCACCGTTGTTGTGAGGCCTGGGAGGAAACATGTCATGGCGGATCATTTATCTCGTATCCCTAATGGCGAAGCTCCTACGGGGGTTGATGATGAATTGCCTGATACTCCTTTGTTCATTGTTGAGACAATGCCTGAATGGAGTGAAAAGATTGTTAACTTCTTAGTTAATGGTTTTCCACCCAAAGAACTGCGAAAAGATATAGCTCGAAAATTAATCAAGGAATGCGAACCCTATTGCTTACTGGCTGGAACTCTCTATAAGAGAGGAAAAGATGATGTTCTTAGACGCTGTGCCCGCGAGGATGAGTATTTATATATTCTACAAGAGGCACACATGGGCGTAGCTGGTGGTCACTTTTCAGGAAACTTGACTGCCCGAAAGATCTTACAGTCAGGCTATTGGTGGCCCACTCTGTTTAAGGATGCATCACTTTTTGCAAAGGGATGTGATGAATGCCAACGCTTCAACAAGCCACAAAGAAGGGATAGGATGCCTCTACATCCCATCAAGGTAACCCAACCATTTGAAAAGTGGGGCTTAGACTTTGTAGGACCGATTAGTCCGGCTGCACGTAACACGCAATCACGATATATCATTGTGGCTACCGACTATGTAACCAAATGGGCTGAAGCAAAAGCAACACGAAAGGCGGATGCAAAAACAACAGCTAAGTTCCTCTTTGAGAACATTATCACACGTTTTGGATGCCCCTTTGAACTTGTGAGTGACAATGGAACTCATTTTATAAATGAAGTAATAAAAGAACTCACATCAAACTTCATGATATCTCACCACAAGTCTACACCCTATTATCCCCAAGCAAATGGCCAAGCTGAGAGTACCAACAAAACTCTCATCTCCATTTTGACAAAGACAGTCGAGGCTCATCGCACTGATTGGGACCTAAAGCTTACATCAGCTTTATGGGCTTATCGTACTGCGTATAAAGTTGCTATTAATTGCACACCGTTTAAGATGGTGTATGGCCAAGAAGCAGTTATGCCATGGGAGTTTGTCATTCCTAGTCTTCGAGTAGCTTCTCAAGAAGGTTGGGATGGTAACCCCTTAGTGGAGCGATTATATATCCTGGAAAGGCTAGATGAAGAGAGGCAATTAGCTGTGCGAAATGCTCTAGTGGAGAAGGATAGGAGAAAGAAGTGGTTTGATAGCCATTTAAAGGATAAAGACATCAAGGTTGGTGATAAAGTTCTTATGTACGGGGTACGTAATGAAAAGAAGAAATTGAAATACGCTGGTAAGGGACCATATCGAGTGTGTGAAATTACCCCGCAAGGTACCATTCGTGTGGAGACTCTAGATGGAGTTGAAACCATTGGATTCCTTAATGGGAGTAAATTCAAAAGATATTATGATCCTCTAAGCCAGGAAGAGTTGCAAGCCATCCATCAAAAGAAGGCTGCCAAGGAACAAGCAGAGCTTTAAAAAATCCAAGCAAGAGTTGAGGCTCGAGAACGACAACAACGTCTTAGACGCCAACGAGAGGCTAATCTGGGAATCACGCAAGCATTTTTCGAGGACACAGATGACGACTCATTAGAATCTGAGCCACCCCTACGATACCCAATTGAGCTAAATAGCCCCTATGGGAAAGTACTATACAATGCCTTATTAGATACGGGAGCTAAACACAATTTGTTATCCTATGGAGTTTGGTGTCAATTAGGGAAACCGACCCTATCCCCGAGTACGATGCAAGTCAAGGGCATTAATAAAAAGAAAACTGCTATTCTTGGAGTCCTTCAGACCCCTGTTGTCTATGACAATGGAAGCATAGTGCAGAGGTTTCTAGTCATGCCCGCGGGAGCTATGGAAGGCAACGTAAACCTGGGACGCACGTGGATGTTGGCAACCAAATGCACTATTGATTGGGATACTGGTAGTGTCACGACGCGACCACCGACTCTTACCCCTATCATTCAAGCAAAGTCACCTACGTTGCAAACTCTAGCAAAGTTGAAGGATAGCCAACATTCACAAGCCAAGGTGGTTAACTCGTCTTTGCCAGCTACCCATGAACCTAGCACTTCAACACTTGTAGTTGCAGCAAGCAGTAATATTGCAAGTACTCAATCCACGACCTAAGAGTACATATCAATGGGTCCCCAAGGCCTTACTTCCAACTACCTCAACCCTCCCATCCATTCCAAGAAAAAATTTCCTGGGAAAACCAAGAGCGCGCCCTAGGAGAGTCAAGACCAAATCACGATGGATTCCAAAACAACTATTAGAAGCCCAAGGCTACTATGATGGAAATGAGCAAATTTGGGTACCTAAACGTAAAATGTGTCCTTCCCTATCGACAACAAACCCATATGAGTCAAACAGTGTAACGCTAAAGCCAATGGCAGACCGTGGGAAGGGAAAGATCACAGAATGCTACACACCTAGTCCAGAGCTAGTTTGGGCTCCAAGGCAAAACCAATTTATTCCACCTAGCTCAGGAAGGGGGGAGTTCCATGAAGCTTCTAGCTCCTCATGTAATACATCCATAGAGGTAAAAGCTTCTACACAGCCTCCATCTATAGTAGTGGACCTCCATGAAGCTACAAAAGAATCCACACCTCCCAGTGTTCAAGAATCACCTGATGAACCACTTCAAGTTCGATCCTGGGAGAGTACCTTACCACCCTTGCAACTTGACGAGGCACCTAGGGTAATAGAAAACTACTGGCAAAAATCCTCACCTATTACCAACTGGAACAATTGGTTTCAAAGGGTGACGGCATCATTTCAAACGGTATGATCTACCCAAGGAAGGGGGGAGTGTTGGTGGACATCCATCATTCACTTGCTTCCCTCTCAACCTTTCTCCCTGACCTCTTAATCTCCGATCTTAGGGAATGTATATATAAAGCCTTATACTCACAAAAACAAGATAAAAAAGTAAAAGAGCAAGAGCCATAACACAAATCATAAAAACAAATTATGCACAAGAACACGATCCTTGTAATATTTGCACTCTAACCATCATCTATTTGCATGTACAGATATGGCTAGTACGCTAGAGTCATCCACTCCTGCCTTAAGTGAGAGGTACCCTCGTTACTTTTCACAAATATTTCACATGGTCTTTCCAGTGCTTGCATGTGAATGGGATTTGATAGGTACGCTAGCATGTGAGAGGAATTTTGAGGAGTTAGAATGGCTGATACGTCTCTTGACCACGTCTGATCCATACTTAGTAGAGAGCGTTTCTCCCATTGCACAAGCCTACCCTTTTGACCAAGATGACTATAGGCGTCTAGTGACCTTCTTAGTAAACATGGGCATCTATGGTGAAGAAGAAAATTTACACAACTACACGGATGGCACATATGGTCTCATGGATGATGACTTTGTTTATCTCGACGACGAGGATAGGGGTTTAGCCTTAGGGTTTCCCTCCAACCTCTACAATATCCTATTCCCTTGACTCTCTAGGGGGAGTGCAAATAATTAGGTTAGGGTTCCTTATGTTTTTTGTTGTGTTCAATAAGTGTTGGTACCTTTTTCCACTAATGTGCCTCCTGGAGGTATTCCTTTTGTTTCCTAGTGTGTACAGGAGCGTGTTGCTATTGGTAGGATTTGGACCTTCATGGAATCTTTATCTCGACTCACTCTTCAAATCAAGCGCGACCATCGACACAAACAGGTGTTTCTTGTCCATTAGCATTGCCCCTTATCTTTTTTGCATCTATGATTGTCAGCTTTAATTGTGATTGGTAGCCTAATATTCACCGCATTTGCTTAGTATCAAACATTTAATTCAATGTAATTTTTTGTCATAATCACTTGTCTAAGTTTAAAAATCAAGCAGTCTGACTAAGCTAGTTTGACCAAGTTAGGTGTTAGAAATCTTCTCTTAATACCATGGGGAATGCCTTCCTAATAATTAATGGTTACTTAGGTTCTTAATCCGATTTAGGCAGCATTGTGTGAAATGTACTAGGGCTTTCTAGTGGGCTTGACCCTATTGACCTTTAGCTTAAGTATTATAAAGGGATTTTACTGGTGTGATGAGCCTGGGAGGTGTATCAGTGTTATATGACCCCCCAAAGTTACAAAATTAAAATGCTGAAAATGAACAAACAAAAAATCAAAGTGCCACACTGTAAAATCTTAAGCTGGAAGAGAAATCTCAGCTTGATTTGGTACTTCACTCACATGTATTGCCTATGGTACTAGAGCCCTAGAGGTTCCCAGTATGGGCGCTTTTACTTGAAAAGCAAAAAACCCAAGGCATACAAAATAAGCACACACATCAAAATTGAATCACTGTGAAAAGACTTTGGGGGTCAAAGAAAAAGTAATCAGTCAGGCAATGATTTCATGAGAAATTCCTTTTATGGTAGCTTAACTACAAGGTCTTTTAAATATCGCCTCTAGTCAGCCCTCGAACATGAATACTTGGCTCTCGCGATTAAACAACTTAATTGACCACAGATAATTAAGAAGCTTACCCATGGTATTAATATTCGATCTCTAGTGCCTTTCGACCGTCAAATTAGCGACCCCAGACTTGTTTAATTTTTTACCTTTACATCTATTTATGCATTTGATTACATTGCAATTTAATGTTCATTGCTAACAAATTGTTTGAAATTCTTTTACCAATCAATTTGTCTACCTAAAACTGCATATGCTTTTTAAGAGAATGCAATTACCTCGCCAATGTTGTTTGATTTTGCAGTGACTGAAGAAGGCTAAGGACATTCATCTCAAATGCTCTTCCACCTCGACGAACCAGCTTCAACTCAATAGCTTCTGAGGATGGAATCACGGCTCACGGACACCCCATCACCTACGACGGACGTGTATTATGTATTTGGTAGAGTCAGGTACCGGGCTTGTCGGACCAATAGGAAAAGGGTAAGAGTGATCGTCGATGAGAGGCGCACTCTAACTGGGACATTCAAGGGATTAGTTGGCTAAGCATGGGCGCCCAAGTGTGAATGGGGTGAGCTCATATAAAAGCCAACTAAACCTAAAATTCACGGATTCTCTCATTTGTGCAAAAGAAGAGTGCTCTTGCTCCATCTCCATCTCCATCTTCTTCTTCTTCACCTCCTCGTGTGTGTGTGTATGTGAGAGAGAGAGAGAGAGAGAGAGAGAGGGAGGGAGAGTGTGTGTGCGATCGAGCATTACGAAGGCACGACGGCGGAGAAGCAGTTGAGCGCGGCACGACTGCAGCTTCTTCTTCATCGCGGCGAGGAATCCTCCACGGCAGGAGCATAGAGCGGTGAGTGACACACCATTGCCCTCTTTTGAGCTTGCTAGATTAGTCTTGTTGTGTGCTTGGAGCCATTTGTGGCTCTCACATGGTGTATCGGCAAGTCCCTTGCTTCGACAGTGCGGCAAGGAGCGCACACCCATGAATGCATTTGCACTCATGGAAGCGGGATCTAGAATCTCGTCTGCCATACTAAAGTCCTGCACAAAGAAAGTAAAATAAAGCGTCAGAACACAGTTGTTTAAATTAACTTTAAGCTTAATTTTAAATCAAAGTCTTCACACAAACACTTACAGGCCTAGGCCTCGACGAGTGAGGCATCATCGATAAGATCTTGCACCGTATCATCGTCTATCTCTAATTGCAAACATAACTCTGCCCCAACTCGTTCTGGCAGATTGTCTTCATCCATTGCATCCGTTGAATTTAGTATACAGAACTTCATGATCTTTTCTCACATGGCCAGCTTCATTTTCTTTGGCACCCCTTGCCCTTGCGGCTCCTCTCCCACCAGTCTTGCATCCTCCTCATCGCTCCACAGTCGAGGCATTTCTGGGTCAGAAACGGATAGAAATTCGGTCGTCAATACAAGAGACTCTTGCACTAGCCATCCTTCTGCCATGCTCCCCTCTGGACGCGCTTTTTGGCAAACAAAACCCTTAAGTGTTTTCATGAACCGCTCTAGAAAGAACATCCAACGGCTGTGGACTGTACTTGCCACTGCAACCTCATCTACTACATGGACGAGCAAGTGCATTTGGATAGTTAGGCAGCTCGTGGGTAGATACTTCTCAATCATGCAAACTGCCTCAATGGAGTTAGCCCTTGCGACTGCTCCGGCCTCTTGCTCCGGCCTCAATGGAGTTAGCTTTTTGCTTGCTCCGGCTGAAGGAGAAAGGAAATTCGTACGCTTGGAAAATGCGAACACTACAGTTTGCCACTCACCAATACTCTCTCTTTCTCTCTCTCCCCCCCTATATGATGTACGTCTTTAAAGAGTCTCTCTCTCTCTCTCTCTCTCTCTCTCTCTCTCTCTCTCTCTCTCTCTCTCTCTCTCTCTCTCTCTCTCTCTCTCTCTCTCTCTCTCTCTCTCTCTCTCTCTCTCTCTCTCTCTGACATGGCCGTTGCAACCGTTTGGTGGCACACTGAGCTTACACGACTCCGACCAAGTAACGTGAGCACGTGGGGGTAGGTGTTTACGCAGTGCCCGGGGCTCTCTCTCTCTCTCTCTCTCTCTCTCTCTCTCTCTCTCTCTCTCTCTCTCTCTCTCTCTCTCTCTCTCTCTCTCTCTCTCTCTCTCTCTCTCTCTCTCTCTCTCTCTCTCTCTCTCTCTCCGCGAACAATTGCACTGCTGCAAGAAATCTACGATCATTGTCGGGGCGAACAATTGCACTATTACAAGGCTGTCAAGAGTTTTACAGTATTTTTCTCTATTTTGGGACGGAATTTTTCCTTCCTCCCTTGCCCTCAACCGATATTTTTTGAAATTGGAAACGACACGATATTAAGCTGAGACACATTTTTCCCAAACACTGGTCAATGGTCCCATTTTTCCAGGCATACAAATTTCCTCTTTTTTTTCAGTTTGCCAAGAGGAAATTTTAGAAAATTAAGGGTGTTTTTCAAGTTTTTACACATTTTTCTCTCTTTTGGGGCAGAATTTCTCCTTCTACCCTTGCCCTCAACCGACATTTTTTGAAATTGGAAATGACACGATATTAAGCTGAGACACATTTTTCCCGAACACTGGTCAGTGGGAACTGCATGCATTCTTGGACCGGAGAGAGAGAGAGAGAGAGAGAGAGAGAGAGAGAGAGAGAGAGAGAGAGAGAGAGAGAGAGAGAGAGAGAGAGAGAGAATTTTTCTCTATTTTGGGGAGAAATTTCTTCTTTCCCCCTTGCCCTCATCCGGGATTTTTGAAATTGGAAACGCCACGATATGAAGCTGAGACACATTTTTCCCGAACACTGGTTAGTGGTAACTAGCATGCATTGTTGGCCCGTACATGAGGATAGAGAGAGAGAGAGAGAGAGAGAGAGAGAGAGAGAGAGAGAGAGAGAGAGAGAGAGAGAGAGAGAGAGAGAGAGAGAGAGAGAGATTTTCTCTACTTTGGGGCGGAATTTCTCCTTTTCTCTTACCCTCAATCGGCATTTTTGAAATTGGAAACGACACGATATTAAGCTAAGACAGTTTTCTTGAACACTAGTCAATGGTAATTGCATGCATTCTTGGTTCATACAGGAGAGAGAGAGAGAGAGAGAGAGAGAGAGAGAGAGAGAGAGAGAGAGAGAGAGAGAGAGAGAGAGAGAGAGAGAGAGAATTTTTCTCCATTTAAGCAGAATTTCTCCTTTCCCCCTTGCCTTCAACCGACATTTTTGAAATTGGAAACGGCATGATATTAAGCTGAGACACATTTTTCTTGAACACGGGACAGTGGTAACTGCATGCATTCTTGGCCCGTATAGGAGAGAGAGAGAGAGAGAGAGAGAGAGAGAGAGAGAGAGAGAGAGAGAGAATACTACCAAGTTACCAACGGGGAGCAAAGTTAGCAAACACTAATAGCAATGAGGAAAAAATCATTTTTCCAAACATACAAAATTCCATTCCTTCGTTTTGTCAAGAGGAAATTTCATAGTATTAGGTTTTTTTTTTAGTTTTTACACTGTATTTGTCTGTTCTGAAGCGGAATTTCTCTTTTTTCCCCTTGCCCTCAATTGGCATTTTAAAAATTGAAAACGGCAAGATATTAAGTTGAGACACATTTTTTCCCAAACATCTATCTATACTATAAAAGGGGGAGGGATTCCGGGTCCCCCCCCCCCCCCCCCCCCCCCCCCGCACCAGCTTCATTCGACAGTGTAGCCTATAGTTGTGCACTCAAAAAGAGAGAGACAAGGACTGCCTGCACGAAGAGAGAGAGAGAGAGAGAGAGAGAGAGACGCTCAGACACGTGTCATTCATTCCTTGATCCGGCCAATGAATTCTGCATTTGGGCGACACAAAGACGACACAGGGAGACTCCACACAGTGTGCATGAGGTGCCTGCCACTGCTGTTGATTGCCCTCCTCCTACATGGCCATGTATAAGACCTGCTGCCATGAGAGAGAGAGAGAGAGAGAGAGAGAGAGAGTCCAATAGTGCTTCAAACATGTTGAAAAGATTTAGCTTTTATCTCTGAGATTGAAATTCGCAAGTTGGCCGGTTTAAACTCTCAGAATGGCTCCTTTGTCTCTCACTCACTCACTCTCTTAGTCATACCTTCGAACGGCTCTAAGGTTCTACCCACTAAGTTAGAATGTCCTTGCATTGATATGCAAGTTGGGTAGTGAGCCTCAACGTTGATGATCACTTCATATGTCTACTAGCCCTACTTTTCTAAACAGTGACACCTCGGTAGCATCATGAGTAGTGTATGGGAAATTTGTGAAGAGTGAGGAGATTGAGAGTAAGAGGGGCCATGCCGCCGCCGAAGGCGGCGCCGTTTTACTAGTACTACTAACGTGTCATCTGTGTGCCATTTTTCTCCTCAAAGACCCTTTCGACATCTAAGTAGATACCCACTAATCAGCTTCTCAAAAAGTCATTTTGGGCAGCTATTTGGGAGAAAAGAAAAAAATTTCATTAGTGACTAAGATTCCCTCTAACACCCCCCCCCCCCAACCATCACATCCATTTTGCTTGCAAGATAAGTTGCGATCCCTCCTCCAGCCTGTGTCCCCTCCCTCCTACTGCAACATCTCTCTCTCTTTCTCTCACCTAGAGCACCTCTTCTTTTGCGCGCTCTCTCTCTCTCTCTCTCTCTCTCTCTCTCTCTCTCTCTCTCAGGGAACGACAAAGGTGGAAGCAAGAAAGACGCAAGCCTAAGAGAGAGAGAGAGAGAGAGAGAGAGGTGTTTCCATGTGGTGTACCACCCTTTCTTTCTTTGAGTGTAAACCCTCTCCTTTTTTCCATTTGTGACTAATGCCATGATTTTTTGATTTTTTTATCAACTGGTACCCCCTACTCCTTGAGTCCTTTCTCTCCCCGCGGAGCTTGTTTCTCCCTCTTTGAGCGCGCTGAGTCGTGAGCTGCAAGCTACACTAGCTTGGGTTTGGCCGGATGAAGGAGGACCCAACACGTGGCACGGAGAGGGAGACAGGAATCCCTCCCCCCAGTATGCTTGGTATAGTTAATTTTTGTATTAAAAAATAATTCAGTTGACATTTGTTTTGCTATTTACTATTTCTATAGAGAGGGTTAGGTCTTCCCGATTTTGTAAATATAAAAAGCCATTCGAAACATCTTGTTTGTCTATGGTCTATGTGAAGGGTGAGTTTACAAAATAAAAAGACGCACGAAGGTGAAAAGCGAAAAAAATTTATGTATCCGTACAAAAAGGTAGGTGATCAACTTCACATCGGTGCATTTGTGTTTATCTTCTTTTTTGGCCTCCAGAAAGCCATAGGAAGGTGGGTGGCAAAATCGTGCAATTTTTGGCCGTCAATGTAGAGGCATTGGATTGAGGACAAGTATGTTCTTTAGTTGAAAGTGAAGGGTTTTGATATTGTAAGGTCTTTTTTGATGGCATGGTGTGTGGGTCTCTGCGTTAAAGGCGGTCGGTGAAGGAAGTCAGGGAAGGTATGCTCGTAGCATCTATGGGAGACGCATACGCATGATACCTGGTTCCCTTCCAGCGTTGTGTGTGTGCGCTAGCGTTCCTGCTTTTAAACGATAGGCCATGTAGTCAACATGACTGCCCCTGCGAGACAAGACAAGCTGCATGATTTTCCTTCTTCCATGACCCTCGGATTGAGTATGTACACTGTGCATGCATATCGTGTGTGTGTGTGTGTGTGTGTGTGTGTGTGTGTGTGTGTGAGAGAGAGAGAGAGAGAGAGAGAGAGAGAGACAAAGAGAGAGAGAGAGAGAGAGAGAGAGAGAGAGAGAGGGATCATCCTTCAAAGCTGAGGCATTTTGACATGCCATCTCGCACAGTCCCAACCCTTCCATTTTTTAATAAGTTTGAAAATAATATTCTGGAAATTTTTTTCAAAGAACTTTGTCGGGTTGCCCTAATCTTCTTGTGCATTTTTTTTACTGTGACCTAATGAAACTTTGTTGCTAGAGTGGTTGATGTCATTGCCATATTGTCTTCAACCCTGCAACTCAAGTAATAAAAGCTGATGAACTTCAACTTTAGGGATCAACCAGCTCATGCTTAGGGCTCGACTCTCATGCTTGCAATTGCAAACACCCGTCTCTCTTACATTCACACAAGCAGGAATTGAGGGGTAGCAACGCTCATGATCTTTGGCTCATCACTAAATGGGTTCGTGGGTTGCGTGTTCGGACAAACTAATGCTAAGATTAGGGTTTAGCATTAAGGTTTGATGCTAATGAAAGACCTAAACTCTCACGGAAGTTTTCATGCTGAGATTGGAATTATCTGGTCCAGTCCAATGCAATGCGCAATATTGGTGGAATTTATCCCAAAAGTTTGGAATTAGAGGAGCTGCTTGTTCAGGCCGCCAGCTCCAACGACCTCATTCCCAAGCTTCTGCACCTCCACATTTTAGAATGGCATCTCTGAGCAGCCTCCTTGTATGAGGCACTGCAAGTCACAGCCCAGAATGGGCATGCGCAAGCAGTGAAGCGCATGATTGACCTCTTGCTGAATGAAGCACAATGGCCTCGGATCTCTAGAGTTTCCCATCACTACAAGAGCTTGCTTAAATTTTGACGTCAAATTAACGGTGTCAATGGCGGCGTCGATATATGTGTAGGTAAATCTGGAGGGAGATCAAGTTTTTTTTTAAATTAACTTTTGAATTTTCGACGCTCAGATCGGCGGCTATACCAGCGCCTATATAGATGTCTATACCAACGCACATACTAGTGCTCATAATCAAGGTGAGATTCTTTTCAAGTTTCCTTGTAGGTTTGTGCAATTTAGTGTATGTGTGTGTCACATAGCGTGTGTGTGTGTGTGTGTGTGTGTGTGCGTTTTTGCATGTTTGAGGACTTTTTTCCAACTATTTCTTACTCAAATAGGCCGCATGTAAGTGCTCTAACTTTCTTTTTTGTTGCATACACACATACACACACACATTCACATAAACATGCATGCAAGTAAATAAAAATGCACACTAAACAATGTAAACACACTATAATTAAATAAAACAGCACATAGATTTACACATAATTAAACACACTACGTGCACACACAATCACATTTTCAATTTATAAATTTTTTACATTTTTATGCAATTTTATTTTAAAATTATGTTGTACTTTAAATTGTGGCTTATCGCAGGTGTTATGAATGTCAATGTAAGAATGTTCAAGTTATAAAGCTAGTTTTAGTGTTGATTAGTTTTGATTACATTTGATTATTTTCATATGTTTGACCGTTTTAAGTTTAGCGGTTTAGCGGTTTAGCGGTTCAAGTTTAGGTTTAGGTTATAGGTTGGCAGCTTTTGATTTTGCTACTTTAAATCCGCTTATTGTTGTATTAGTTTTAGTAATCCGATTATGTAGGATTAACTACTTATGTAAAGCGATGTTTGTTGTTTCAATTCGGTTACGGTTAGCAACTTAGGTTTTAGTTGTTTGCAATTTGGCTGTTTCAAGCCGCTAATTAGGGTTAGCGGCTTTAGATTTGGCCGCGCTAAATCACCTTAGGTGTCACATTAGTTTAGCCATTTCAATAATCTGCTTAAGATTAACCGCTTATAGGGTAAACCATTGAGCTATTTCAACCCTCTTAGGGTAAGCAGTTGGGCTATTTCAACCCACTTAGGGTTAATTGTTGGGGTATTTCAAATTTAAAAAAAAAACAAACAAACTTCAAAAATTGCTTGTGCACTTGGGGCAAGCAGTAGGCATAGTGGCTAGAAGAAATTGCATGTGTGCAAAGCCATTTCTGAAGTTTGGCTACGTTTTTTAGAGAAAAAACACGAACGGACTTTAGAAATGCCTTGCACACTTGCCATAATTGCTTGCTACTTTGCATATGGCTTACCCATTTGCTTGTTTTTTGTTTGGGCAAGCCATATGCGTTCTTGTTAGCAAAAACGGGAAGATAAAAAGACGTTCTTGAAGTCTAGAAATATGTGTTTTTAAAGAAAAATGCAAACGGACTTTAGAAACGGATTGCTCTCTTGTCGTTTGTGCTAACAAGAAGGTATATGGCTTGTCCAAACCATCAATAGGAAAATGGAAAATCCATATGCAAAGTAGCAAACAAATATGGCAAGCCGTGTACAGAACATGAAGCAAAAATTATAGGTGCACAAGTCGTTTTTGAAGTCCGTTTGCGTTTTTATTGATTGACATGCAAACGGACTTCAAAAATGGCTTGTACACTTGTCTTAAACATCCATAGGTGCAAACGTTCTTGAAGTCCTTGAAGTCCGTATGCATATTTTATATAAAAATTCAGATGAACTTAAAAAATGGCTTGCTCGTTTGTCATTTCTGCTAACGAGAACGTATATTATGGATTGCCCAAACCATCAATAGGCAAGTGGGCAAGCCATACTCAAAGTATGGCTGCAAATATGGCAACCAGTGTGCAATCCATATGCATTCTTAGGGTTAGCAGCTTAGGGCCAGGTGGCTCTTGAAACCCTCTACATGCATTGTCATGTAGACATGTGTGACGATGTGTGTGTGTGTGTGTGTGTGTGTGTGTGTGTGTCGCATCCATGAATATAGAGACGAGATTGTTACCTGTGGTCCTAATCTTTGTGCACCTCTAGACTGAGGTGTGTGCGGATCGGGCATGGCTAGAGAATGTGAGGTTGTTAGAGCTAGCGGTCAATAGTAAAAAAAATACAAACTGACTTTGAAAATGACTTGTGTACTTCAAAAATGCAAACGGACTTTGATAAACGAAATAAAATAACATAATCGGACTTCAATAATGCACACAAACTTCAAAAACCCTAATATATAGTCATTGATAAATAAAGACTAGATTATTATCATGTGGTCCTAATCTCCGTAAACTTAAAACCATATACTAAAATCAATACATAAATTCAAACCATATATTAAAATGCAACCTTAAATGTCCGTGCACCTCTAGACCGAGGTGTGTGGGGATCATACATGGTTAGAGAATGTGAGGTTGTCATGTAGTTAGTAGTGTGTACTTATAACAAGCGTGATTTAATTATTTGTTGCATCATTGGTAGATAAAGTATGGACGATAGGATGGCGTGTCCTTGTGCGCATTGCAAGCATCAGATCTTTCGAAAACAAAAAATCTGCGACCAGCACATACGCAATAATAGTCTCTTTCCCATAGAGCAACTACAAGACCTGCGTTATCGATCTCATGGTCCGGAGACAGTAGATCAACCTCCGCAAGTAGATATTGCTCCAACTTCATCCCAGAGAAGACGATTTTCAAACGAACAACCATCGATTGAGTCCACCCAACCAATACCTAATGTGGCATTTCAAGAAGTAGAGATGGAGCAGATGTTAGACGCGTTCTTTGACATGGATCCCATCATTGAAAACATAGAAGATGACAACATTCAAGGCAATACTGCGAACCAACCTCAGTCATCCTGTCCACATCGACTGCATGAGAGAAACAATAAAGAGGGCGAGATGATGCAAACTGCCGCTTTACAACGGTACAAAATCTCAGTTCTCCGTATCGCTTTGGCAATGCTTAATTTGCATTCTGTCTACAGGTGGTCTGATGCCTCCGTCACAGAGCTTTTCAAGTAAATACATTGTATCCTAAGCATTCCAAAGTGCAAATTACAGTTCAATAATGTGATAGGGGTTGACTTGTTCATGTAACGACAGGTTGCTCAACGAGCAAATCTTACCAGAAGGCAATCACATGTCCCCTACCCGTCTAGACGCTAAAAGCCTTCTTACTAATTTGGGCTTGGATTACCACAATATACATGCATGCCCTAATGATTGTATACTTTTTCAGAATGAGTATGCAAATTTGGAACAGTGTCCGAATTGTGGATCAAACAGGTATAGAGAGGACACAAAAGGAAAATTTATCCCTGCAAAGGTCCTTCTACACTTTCCTATCATTCCAAGATTAAAGAGCATGTTCATGTGCAAGTCTATAGCCTCTTTGATGACATGGAACTCAAATACTAGATCGACAGATGATGTGATGCGGGTACCTGCTGACTCTCCTGCATGGAAGCACATAGATTGGCCTTCATTTAAGAATGAGCCTCGATGTATCCGCTTTGGTCTGACAATGGACAAAGTGAACCCATTTGGATTACGGAGTTCGTCATGGAGCACTGGCCTATTTGCTTGGTTGATTATAATCTTCCACCATGGTTATTGAAATCACACAAGGCATTGTAGTGAAGGACACACTAGTAATAGTCCGATGGTCCCTCCATAGTAGTTGGTATACTACATGCAATGCCTTCACAAAGCAGCCTACACATGGCACTCAAGCAAGCAAAGGATATCATTCAAGTTCAAGAGCTACCTACGCATTATGATGGACATGTGGCATTTGAGTTACCATCTTTTGATCTATTTGTGCACGAACTTATGAAAATTGCAACATGTGAATTTACCATGGAGAATAAGTTTGCACAAATAGAGTTTTGGAATATTCTTAACAAGATGGTTCAGAAGCAAGGATATGATTATTTATCAATGTGTGTGAACACATTAAAGGAAGATTATGGCTCTTTTGTTTGAGACTATCTAAGATGCAACACGGTTACTTTGATACACTATACTCTATAGAGTAACTATTGAGATCTTGATCTAATCTTTTTCATTGCTTATGCTCGCTCGGTTTCTTGTCCGCTCGGAAGTACTCGCTCAAGGATTGGGATTCCTCTTATGAAACTTCCCCGCGGGAATACCTTGTTAATTTGGTGGCTTGAAGCATGGGGGCAAGACTAGAGTGGCATTAGAATGCTGATGTTGGAGCTTTGATGCACAATGAGAGGGGTGTGAGTTGGCTTTGGAGAGTAGTAACACCTATACACACACACACACACACACACACATATATATATATACATATATATATACATATATATATATATATATATATATATATATATATTCAGTATACCCAGGGTTTTGAGTCGTGCAGAAGAGCAACAAGTGAAGAAGACTATATCTTCATTCAAGACTCTCATTGGGTGCATGCGATGTTTGAAAAGGGCTTTTACAAAAGATGACAATCTTATTGGTCTTAGTCCCATGATTGGCACAAATTTTATAGTTTATCTTACCAATTGCCATAAAGAATTGTTTGACAGATGATATTAGAAGAACAATCTATAAAATTAGTGAGTTGGTACGCTAGATCAGCTCAAAAGAGATAAGAGAAGACAACATTGGTGCAACAAGCTTAAATGCTATCAAAGCAGTGTGTATGGTGGAGAAGTACTTTCCAACAAACATCCTTACCATCCAAATGCATGAACTTGTGCATGTGGTCAATGAAGTTGCAGTTGTTGGGGTAGTTTATAACAGGTGGATGTTCTTCTTGAAGAGATTTATGAAGACTTTAAAGGGGTTCATTCGTCAAAGGGCTCGCCCCGAGGGTAGCATGGCCAAAGGATGGCTTGTACAAGAGTCTCTTGTCCTCACCAGTGAATTTTTGGGCTCAATTGATCCAAAGATGCCCCAAATGTGGACTACTGAGGTCAACGTCAAAAGTGACAGGGACGAACCGCAGGGATAAGGCATCATTAGGAAGATAGACATCACAATGCGAGAAAAGGTTATGAGATTTTGCCTTCTCAAGTCAGAAATCATGCAAAAGTGACCAGAGAGGTAGAGGAAAAGTAACAACGCTTGACAGATCGCTTGCAATTCAAGCGCAACCGTGCCACTAGAAACCTTTCTTTTTCTTATCATCTTCAAAAAAAAATTGACTTTCCAACTAGGCGGTGGTTAGATGCGACAATCTCAGAGGCAAAGAGGAATGGAGTGTTGATTACTGAAGAGGAAGAGGAGACGTCAAGAGGTTGCGATTGGCATGTAAAGTTTCATAACTTCCTTTTCAAGATTCACATGATCACATTACTTTAATGACTTTAAGTTTGTTTCAATTTTGTGGCTGCAGTATCACAAAGATGGAGCTTTGTGGTCGCATGGGAAACACTTTAGAGTGCAATGGATAGACAAACAAACGGTCACCTTCGACAGTGGTGTTAGGGCAAGCTTCATCCAAGGAAGTAGGAGTAGTGCCAGGGATGAGAACATAGAAACTAGCCAGCTTGAATACTTTGGCTACATCCAAGACATCTTGAAGATTAGATTTAGAAAGTTTGATATTTTTATCTTTGATGTCAAGTGGTTCAAATTTATTACCAGCGGCCCTAATGCAACTGTGCGCAACGACAAGAGTGAATTGATTCAAGTGAACTCTAGGCAGGTGTGGACAAATGCGCGGGATACATTCGTACTTTCGCAGCATTGTGAACATGTTGTGTTCACACTAGATCCACTATGGAGAGAAAATGATGAAAAAGATATGTCTAAACCACGTTGGCTCTATGTTGTTCAAGTTTCTCGGGCCGACGGATGATATAGGTTTGGATATTTGAGCTGGAGGTCAATGGTGAGCATATTCCTGAACCTAGAGATGAGCTTTCCAATACTGAATTTGATGCGGAGAACAACAACGAAGTGGGTTTGATGATGAAGATGTAGAAGTATAGATTGAGATATACATCTTTGGTATAGGCCGGCAAAGGGGTATGATCCAATCTCGAATGACTGTATTTTGGGCATGGCGTGTGCCGCAATGTCACACTGCTGGTCAGATGCGAGAGACAGGTAAAGGACGGAAGTCCAAAGCCAGCATGGTTGGAAGCAAAGGAGTGGGCGTGGATTGCATGAGAGACACAAGACAATCCTGATAGATTTTAGCAGCAGAGAGATGCAGCCAGAGCACGTTTGGAGTCTGTTGGAATGTCACATCTTGGAAGTGGAGGCTACGACACACTTCGACATGAGTTTGTAAGTATTATACGTATGCTTTAAACTGTTGGGAATGTATATGTTATTTGAATATTTATCTCATGATCAAACCATAATTTTGTAGGAAGTTGCTGTGAAGCGCCCTACGACACGCCGAGAGGAGAAGTATGGGTACTGTTAACCCTCACAGCTCACGGACACCCTATCACCTACAACGAATGATTGTATTGTTTACTTGGTAGAGTCGGGTACCGGGCTTGTCGGTCCAATAGGAAAAGGGTAAGAGTGATTGCCGATGAGAGGCGCACTCTAACTGGAACATTCAAGGGATTAGTTGGCTAAGCATGGGCGCCCAAGTGTGAATGAGGCGAGCTCATATAAAAGTCAACTAAACCTAAAGTTCACTCATTCTCTCATTTGTGCAATAGAAGAGTGCTCTTGCTCCATCTCCATCTTCTTCTTCTTCATCTCCTTGTGTGTGTGTGTGTGTGTGTACGCGTGAGAGAGAGAGAGAGAGAGAGAGAGAGAGTGCGATCGAGCATTGTGACGGCGGCACGACGGCGGCGAGGCAGTTGAGCGCGGCGTAGCGGCGTCTCCTTCTTCTTCGCGGCGAGGAATCCTCCACGAAGCAAGCGTAGAGCGGTGAGTGACACACCATCGCCTTCTTTGAGCTTACTAGTTTAGGCTTGTTGTGTGCTTGGAGCCTTTTGTGGCTCGCACATGGTGTATCGGCAAGTTCCTTGCATTGACACGTGCGACATAAGTGCACAGGTACAAGCATGGATTTGTGGCCCTTTTGACCCAGCTCTGCAGGAGGAGGGAGAGGCCGCGACTGGGAGGCATTACCATGAGGGTGACATCCTCCATATATGTTTTTTTTTAATAGATGTGGTCTTCTTGATACAGTCTTACTCATTCATTGTGTACATGTATAGTTTCACGCTTATGTTTATGGTTTTGCATTCCGTTTGCGATTATGATTTTGCAATTATGGTATGGAATAGAGGTTATGGTTATGGTATTGTTATGGTTTTGCAATTATGGTTATGCTTTTCCAATTATGGTATGGCACAGAGGTTATGGTCCGGGATCGGGAATATCTCCCAGACCCAAGCCCAAGCTCACGCTCAAGCCTAGGCCTCAGTCGCCTTTTAAAAAAATAAATTTTAGCTTCACACGTAGCTAAAAATCGATTTTTTGAGGACCAACGGAACTTCAGATGCCCGAAAATTGTGTTGTAAAGCACACAGCGACCCTCTAAGTGATACGCTCATTTCGAGCTATCACACACTTTAATCAAAAAAATCAAACATTAAAAAAAATTTAAAAACGTAAAAAACACGAGTGAAAACGGACGCTTAAAAAAAGTAAGCGGCTAACCTTCGAGGTTATTGGCCGACGCTTGTAGGGTGCCAAAGGCACATGCATCTATGCTCTGGTCGTGTGCTAGAGACAGAGCAACTAGAGAGAATTTTGACTTACGCAAGTTCTCAATATCCACCTACTTTAGGTTCCGGGCCCTCGGCGAGACCCAAGGTAGTACAAACCAAGACCCGAACATAGCGGCTAGTGACTCTTCCTCTGACTACGACGTCATGGAGGGTTTTCCAATGCCTAATCCCGATAGCTCGAGCCAAGACATGCATGCCATGGGTCCTCGATCCGGGCCAAGTGTGCTTAGCCGCCTAAAGGAAACCTTTAGTAGAGCCACTCGCTCCGAACATGGAGCTAATGATGTAAATGAGGGGGGTGGGGAAGTAAGTTCTCCATTCGCGACAAACGTAGACCCTATACCGTTAGAGAATGTGCACATGAATACTTCATTCGCTGCACCTCCCGACTCTTCAGAGTTATTTCCCTCCGAGGTCATATTACCCGATGGTAGAAGCCTTGCCGAAGTGCAAGAGGTTGAGCGATATATCCTTGCAGCGAGGGAAAATGAAGTCGAGAGCTTACGCAAGGCGGAGTAACGAAGATAGTTAAAAGCGAAAGCTCCTATGTCAATATCCTTGCTAAGAGAGCAATCAAGTGCTCCTGATTTAGCAACCGCTAAGGGCCAACCCCTAGAAAGCAACACTGCATCTAGCTCAAAGGACACCCCTAGCACCTCAATCCTAGATGGAGTGTTCTTAAATGAGAACTGGGAGTACGAATTACAAACAGAGACTCTGACCGACCTATACACAGGTCACACCTATCACGTGGGTTGGTTAGATGTCATACAATCCACAATGGGTGCTACTAGTGTGGAAGATCAACAACAAAGAGTTTGTGAGGTCATCCATAGGATCATTGAGTTAGAGAGACAGAACAAGGGGATCAACATGCCTTCAACGGGTCTCATGAGATTCTTGGATACAGGGAAGGCTAAACAACCGACCTTATCGCAAATGGAGACTCCCTCGGTAAGTCCGATGGATCCCCCATATGTTGTTTCTCCAGGGGTCTCAGTGCAATCTGAGCCCACAAGTGATAGCTTCACCTTTCCAAGTCTAGCTCATCTTTCCCTTGATGACACCACGGCTACCATGCCTACCCCAATGATGGGCATGCCAAGAAACACGCCATGGACCTCATTTGTTAGTAAAGCACCACTACATGGTAGCTCAATGCCTGCAACAGTACCTACAAGTGTGTACCAATCGTATGCACCTATGGGTCATCACACTCATGTAGTCCCTACCCCTCCCATTGTTTCAACTACCTATGCTCCACAACCACAATACACAAGTTCTTATTTTCATGGGACTATACCGGCTAGCATTAGCATGTCACATCCGACGTCTGCTATGCCTAGACCACCACATGGCGCATCATCGTACCCAACGTGGAACCCAAGGGCTTCCTATGCGCCAAGCCCAATGCCAATACCTACTCCACATGTAGTCTCTAGAGCACCTTCACCCACGGTACCTGCTCACTTAGGTGGCTTGGCAACATTTTCTCAAGCTATAGGTCGATCTATTGCTGAGAATATGCGTAACGCTCCTGATAGAGAGCCTAGAAGTAAGGCAGTACAAATAGCCAAGTTCACACAAAAATTTAGTGGAGACGGGGATGTGAGAAAGCATATCGAAGTGTTTGAACAAATATGCGATTCTCTAGGAGAACACAATGACCTACATAAGAGCAATGCTTTAAACCTAACCTTAAGTGGAAAGGCTGGGGATTGGTATAGAACCCTAAGGGTGGAAGAAAAAACGATTTACCCTACTCTTAGGAGACTGTTCTTAAAAGAATACATACGAGAGGGAGTACTTTGGGGTGTAGCCTCTCAGCTCCAGAAAGCCCAACGAGAGGAAGGAGAGTCGGTGAGAGACTTTATAAGTCGCTTGAAGCATTTGAATTTTCGTTGTAATCCAAATGAGCGCTTCAACAATAACCAATTGCTTGATAGATTCATTAGGGGATTACGACATGAGGATATCTACAATGGCCTAGTCATTAGAGGTATCACCACTTGGGAAGCAGTCACCACCAATGCGATCCAATTGGAGGATAATTTAATGATTCAAGGAGAAAGAGTGTCTATTGAGTCTAAATCTATTAGCCCACAAGCATCAGGGCATCAACCAATGACCCTAAAGCCTATTGCTAAGGAGCCAAAGATATGTGAGATGACTTTAGCAGATCTCACCAAGGCTATTCAAGAGAGTCTTAGAGACAATCGTGCTCCGCAGAACAATCATATGTATCCAAGAAGGGAGCAACAATGGTGCTCAGTATGCTATGGACCGCATAGTACCAGTGAATGCCCTACTTTTATAGTAAAATTCAATGGGAACTGCAATGCTTGTGGGAGGTATGGTCATCAAGCTAAGGATTGCATAGTGTTTAAGCGCGCGATGGCCAATAGACCAACCTTAGCATGGACAGACACACCTCGAGGAGGGAGAGGCCGTCGACTGGGAGGCATTACCATGAGGGTGACATCCTCCATATATGTTTTTTTTAAAAAAGATGTGGTCTTCTTGATACAGTCTTAGTCATTCATTGTGTACATGTATAGTTTCACGCTTATGTTTATGGTTTTGCTTTCCGTTTGCGATTATGATTTTGCAATTATGGTATGGAACAGAGGTTATGGTTATGGTATTGTTATGGTTTTGCAATTATGGTATGGCACAGAGGTTATGGTCATGGTTTGGCAATCAAGTTATGGTTATGGTTTTGCAATGATGGTATGGCAATCAAGTTATGGTTATGGTTTTGCAATGATGGTATGGCAATCATGTTATGGTTATGGTTATGATTTTGCAATGATGGTATGGCTGTTATGGTTATGGTTATGGTTATGGTTATGGTATGGCAAGTGGGTTATGTTTATGGTTTTGCAGTTTTCGAATCATGTTTTAATTATGGCTATAAAATCTTCATGTCGTTGTGCCTATGGTTTGGGAGTCGACGTTATGGTTATGATTTTGGAAATTTGTCATGATTAAGCTTTTGATTTTGTGGTTTTGTTCTTCTTACAATTTTGCTAATCTGTATACAATCGCTCTTTAGCGTCAAGCTGTAGGTGGAGTGCGGTTGCTTGTGCACTCTTCCTTTGGGCAGAGAGGGCTGCTTTTTGTTGTTGTAGTACATGCAACATCAATTTCCAATCCTCTCTGCCCCAAAAAAAAATCCAGGTTTTTCCGTCGTACAAGTCTTGGTATAGACAATGTTATAAGCCTCGAAATAGACGTCGATATAGAAAAATTTGATACCAACGTGTATTTAGGCGGATATTCCAACGTACGTTTCATTGCGTATTCAGACGATCAATATACCGGTGCATATACCAACGGCACGATATCGATGTCTATTCCGATGCTTATTCCATTGCATTTTGGTTTTAAAACTAGCTTTGAGTTGTTGATATCCATGTCGATTTTTGTGCGGCGTGTTGTAGTGCATCCTTGGAAGAGAAGATGAATGTGACAAGCTGCGGGTTTAGTTCTAGACATGGTAGAGGAGAGGAATATAGTGACATTGATTCAAAACATATATTAGTGGGAGCCCTCCCCATGCCCGTGTGGTATTTCCATGGAGTTAGAGCCACAAAATCACCCCTTCACCTCGCTTTACGAGAGGCCACATCTCTGTGGTGAAGGAGTTTGTCAGCTTCTTCCAAAGCAGCAATTCATGGCGGTTTACTTGCAGCATGTATAGAACATCATGGGCAAATATTGCTAGAAAATGGTTTGAGGGCATGGTAGAGTGGGCAGTGAGGCCGGGGCATGATCAAATCCTTGAGCTTTTGCTCACCCACCAACCCTTGATGGTCCCTCCTCGTAATTGCAACGCCAACAAAATTTTCTTGCCTACTCTGCATTTGGTTGCCCACCAAAACCACCTCCAGGTTTTGACTCATCTCCTTCAACCTGAGTTAAAAGTGTCCCCTCTTTTCGAAGTCCCTTCAAAAAGCTCAAGCGTCAATGGTCTCACCGCCCTTCATGTAGCACCGGCCTCTTCTTCCCTAGAAATGGTGCCATTGCTTGTGGAAACTGCCCACATTGATGTTAACTCAAGGTCCTTCCTTGAGTTGTTCACAGCCTTGCATATTGCTGAGTTTTGAGGCGATTTGAGGACATTTAATCTTGATTCTGATAACATGAGTGTCGTAGGATTTGTTGCAGTCACAAGCATATATGATGTCTTGATTTGATTTCCTCAAGTAGTGATTGTCATCAGAAGGTATACGAGGTTAGGCATGTGTTTATGGACTGCCCGAGTGCAATGCTGGTGGGGGTGACGCTCATAGCAGGCGTGGCATTTCAACCGCCATTGGGCTATGGCCATGCATATGAAGGGGAAGACTATGTGGAGGTGCACAAGTGGGAGTGTTGTGCTTTTGGCGTTTCAACAATGGTGCATTCTTCCTAGCTGTTGCCACGCTCATCGCCGGCGCGCGAAGGGTGCACTTTCGGTGGCCAAGGAGCTGGACCTCGTCAAATCGGTGCAGAAGACCAAGCGCACCGTGGCAATAGGTAGCATGTTCCTAAGCATGGCGCTCTTCTCCTTCATGACGGCATTCATCATGGCCCAACTGGCTCTGCTGCCTCCGCTTGATTTTGATCATCAGATGGCCCTCCTCTCCACACTTTTGTGTGGAGGCCTATTGTGTGGCATTGTATTGCTTTGGTTCGCTTCAAGCGCCTGGCCTCTAATTAGCAAGCATCGTTGTGTTCTTCGCTCTAAGCTATCGTGCTAGTTTCGTTTATCAACTCTTCAAGTATTAAAGCATGGTTTGCTTTTGCAGACTCAAAAGTTGCAACTTGCAACGAACCAATTTAATAAAACTAGAGGTATATTTTGACTTGTAGGGATCAATCTTTTTTGATGCCCTTTGGGGTGAGACCTTAGTGATGCCTCCCCATTCTTGTAATGAAAAAGGGGAGGTTATTTGCCATTTCTATCATTAATGCCATTGTCTTCAGTAGTGGACAAAGAGCCTCAGATGGGACGCGCCTAGCAGTAGAAGAGTCAGATCCACAATTATAGACCTCGAACCATCAGCATAAGCCTTTCATCCCCAAACAGGTATGTTGCTCTCAACTAAAGCATTAGCGACCTATAACAATGATGTCGATAGCTTGCAAAATTAATGCCAAGACAATAGCCCTCAGACTAGCCCCCTTACTGAACAAGATCATCTCTCCCCATTAACATGGGTTCATTTAAGGAAGGTTCATTTATGACAACATCTTGGCAGCAATGGTGGGTATCGAATATGCAACCTTCACCAAGCAAGAGTGCATTCTGCTACAACTGGACCTTGATAAGGCTTTGACTGAATAACATAGTCATATATGGAAGCCATCATGGAAGCTCTGGGCTTTGGGCCTTGCCTATGTCGTCGTATGTTTGAAGGAGATCTTGATGTGGCAAGCTTTGCAGAGATTATACAAGAAAGCAGAGTGCTGATATGGATGCTTGGGTGTAAGCAAAACTCGGATGATTGGTCTAGGGCTACCCATGTCGTCATATCAACAGGCGATAAGTGAAACCTAGAACTTCTGGTTCACATACTGTGGTGATAGGCCTCGATAAGAGGCGGTAAGCATCCAGCTTGTAATCTTAAGCACCTCAAGGCTCGATCTAAGCTTGAGGTTGGTTCTATAATTTTATGCTATGATTAATATAATTCACTCAAGAATCCAACTCACTCACGAATTGTGAGTTTTGATTTGAAAAAAAAAAGACCTCTATCCTTATAAGGTTGTCATGTAGCCACCCAAATGGTAGGAAATCAAGCATTTTTTTATAAAAAGAACCAATGAACCCCATCACACTCAATCATGGTGGATTGAAGTATCGTAAAAAGGTCAAATGTCTCAAACGTTGAGATTATATTCGTATTGATAACATATCATAATTGTCATCTACCCCTCAAGGTTCTGTATGAGCTTGAGGCTGGTTTGTATATTTCTTGGTGGCATTCTAATACGACTACGCACAATTGTTTGTTTTGCCAAAAAAAAACATATCATGGTTGTTAGAGGATTCCCAAAGAATTAGGGTGGATTCAGACTAGGCGGCGGCAGCACACAGAGGCTTGCAGGCACCCAATCGCAGGGGCACACGTCGGATGGGTTGTTCAGATAGCGCGGCAGAAACAGTGAGAAAGGCATGCCAGCTCATGGAAGCATTTCAACATGTTCCCCCCCCCCCCCCCCCCCCCCCCCCTCGCCCAAAGGACTTCCACCCTCCACGTGGGTTGCTGTGTCAGAGCTCACCCTCATGAACGTTAAGCTATTAATAAAATACACTTTCATTACCCCCTCTTTCACTAAGGTAACAGGTTTATGAAAATTACCAAAATACTCTTTTATTATCAAAAAAAATTTGGAAAAATTTACTCTCACAACCAAAAGAAATTTTAGAAAATTTGAAGGGCGTTTTGGCAATTTAACACACTACTGACGATATTTTTGGAATTTTTGAAATTAGAGAGCTATTTTGGGAATTTTCACAAATCAAAGGGGTATTTTGGCAATTTTCCCAAGGTTTATTGGTACACTTGAAAAATATTTTTTTCTTTTACTATTTTTTTTGCTGCCACCCAATGTTCACAATAGACAATGGAAAAAAATCGAGTCGTTTTTTTGTTCCACCCTCTATGTGAACAGATGGGTGGCGGAAGTCTGCATTTTGTAACTCTTCCACCCAAAAAAGCACTTTTTGGAGTGTTTCTTCCACCTCCCCAATGTGAACCCAGCCTTATTTTCATGTTTATGATCCTACAGCTCATCCAAGCATCTGGGAAGGCAAAAAAAAAAAGAGCTTTACACATTGTGTGAGACAAAAGCTCTTCATAAAATAGTGAATCAAAAGCTTCCGGGTCTCAATGCAATATAAAGAAGTCAAGGCTAATCTCCCTATCGAAAAATGACTCATTTGACCCTTCTGTCTGATCGGGGGAGATTGTCACAAAAGGGAATATATTCAGACATCTGGGAGCCCCCTTGGGGGTGGATGTGACTCACAAGCAAAGATTTGAGTGGGTGCTTGAAAAAATCAAAACAAAAATTAGTAGGTGGGAGTATGTTCTTCTCCCATTCCCAAGTCGGATAAAAGTAATGAATGCCTTAATGATTCCTTACATTGCCTTCACTAGCCCGCTTCTCAAGATGGCTAAGTGTCACTAGAAAGAGTTCTTAAAACCAGTAAAAAGGTTTTTATGGAAAAACAACACGAAATCCTCCATGCCATGGCAATGGGCCGGGTGGGAATCAGTTGCTCAACCGGTGAATCAAGGAGGCCTCGAAAGTCTCAACCCTGTGGCCCATGCAGAAGCTTGTTGCGCCAAGTTTGTTGTTTCCCTGGCTAAACAGGATCAAGTTTGGGTAGTCATGGTCAGTGATATGATAGAAGCAACTAAACTTGGCTCGGATGGTGTAAAGTGGAGAGGGGTGGATGTTCATGACAAACTGTTAGCCCCGGAGTGGTCTACCTTAAGACTGGGGGGCAGCTCAGGAGAATTGATAAGAAAATGCAAGAGAGCAGCAGGAGTTAAAGTGGGGGGAAGAAGTCAGATACTTCAAGAACTCCATTTTGCATTGGCCCCCCTTGCTGTCCAAAGTTGTAGATCCACCACAAACTCCCTATTGGATTGAGAAAGCCAGGAAATTGAATAATAAGGGTCTAAAGCGACTTGGGCACTTCTAGGACAATGGCAACAAGAGTTGGAAAACCATTGACATTCTGGTTACTCAATACCAACTCAATAGCTTGGAGGTCTTGCTTGTCCACAAAGTGATGAAGGAGCTTGACAATTTAGTGATGCCAATCTGTGATTCGGTGTTTGACTGGAATGCCTGGAAATGGCCTGGAAGCAGTCTCTTAGAAAAACCCCATCCTAAAAGCATTAATCAGACAACGATGCATAAGAAGAATTGGTCTAGCCCCCTAAACAAGCTGTGGAAAAAGCAATGGCCGGAGGAAAGGTGGGAGCAAGTAATGGAGGACATATGGAAGCCAAAGGTCCCGCAACACATAAAGGTCTTTCTATGGAAGGTAATTTGGGGTGCTCTACCCAAGGGGGTGAAGATTCAAGAGAGAGGGATTTGGTTAGATCGATGCTTGGGGTGCAGGATGGCTAGAGAAGATCTGGCCCACCTATTCATGGACTGCCCAACTATTAAAGGCCTCGCAGGGAAAATATGCAAGTGGGTCCAAAGAACATGGAAAATTAGTTTTTTCAAGACTGGCCTTTTCCTTGGAGGCAAGAATTCAGGAAGTCCTGCCCTCCTCGTCAGCACTCAAATCGTCAGATACTTCTTCTTACATAATGTATGGCAGACAAGGAACCGCCATGTGTTTGAAGGAGTTTCGGAGGTGGCAAGCTTCGCAGAAATTACTCAAGAAAGCAAAGTGCTAATATGGACGCTCGGGCGCAAGCAACACTTGGAGGATTGGTCTAGGACTACTTGTGCCTTGTTGTCAGCCTGGGGAAGTCACTTATCAAAAGACCCCTATATCACGTGCGTTCAAGAGGTAATTAATAATACCCCAATATACATACTATACTTACACTGTGAGCCTATTTAAAAAACCCCCACCCCCCTCTGTATGTATACATTTTTATACATTTTGGTCTTTTAATAATCCTCTCCGGTTAACTCACGTGATATCATACACATTCTAAAAAGTGACCGCCTTGGGGTTGTCAAGAGAGGGAATGCCTAGGACGGGGGAAAACCTTGGCCATTGGTAAATAAAAGATCTCAAAAGGACAACTTTATGGACCCTGTGTATCAAGGAGGAGGAAGCGGGTTGGTGGGGGTGGATGCCCTGATAGCCATTGCAATTATAGTCCCTGGATGATGTCATGGCTCAGCAAGAGCATGACAAGACCTTGTAATTTTTTGGGCTGTTCAATATAATTCACTCACAATTGTTAGTTTTGCTTTTTTTTTAAAAAATAGTGAATTGAAAGAATTTAATAAGGATTATATGCAAATATGAATCATGAAAAGAGGGTCTTTCTATAAGCCTATAATTGTTTACAAGTCTCCTTACACATTCATGAATGTACTTTCCCTTACAAGTACATACTTGCCCCCCTCCCCCCCCCCACCCCCACCCCCCCAAAATCTCACATTATGTGGGAAGTTTGCAATTGGAGGGTTCGGTGGTGATGTTCCCTCACATGGGTGGCTACCCCCTGGGATGAGGGCCTTGTAGTCTCGGCTAGCAGTCGCTCTTTAGATTTGCCCTTGCCTCCACCCTCATTTTTGGACCAGGTGGAGGTCACCCCTCCTTGTCCTTCTCGGTGTAGTAATGGCGGCCTGAGGTTCATGTGTGGATGCGGTGTCGCCTTGGGAAGGACATGTTGCTCGTGGCATGGGCTCCTCGCCTTGTGGCATCCTGGGGCCTTACCACTTCAAGGCTCGAGAGTGCTTGGCTCTACCCCGGTTTGATAAGCCCTCTCTTCACACTTGGTAATGGCTTGGTTGGACAAACACGTAACTGGGACCCTGAGATCATCCCAAAATTCTCTAAACAATTCAAATGTCATCCCAACCCAATCGGGAGCCTTTCCCTTGCCAAGGGCTTGTAATGCTAGTGAACATTTCGTCTTCGAAAAATGCCCCTTCCAGGCTGACGGCTTCTGACTGGGGAACTTTCTTCTCGACACTCTTAACAAGGTCGCTCTGGCTTCATCCAGTCCTCGGGACTGGCTCTCTGGCTGTCAGATAATCTGGCTAAGATAGTTCAGCATCAAACCAGCCATCTCATCTTGGTTCTTAGTTGTAATCCCCTTCTCATCATAGAGCGAGTGGACACATCCCCGACTCTTCTTGATTTTCAAAGATGTAAATTAGTGTGCTTGATTAGAGGCTTCTAAATGTAGGTTGTTCATTAACAAAGTTAGATTTAGCTTCAAGCCACCGCTTGTGCTCATCCTCAGTAAAAAGCCCATCAACCTTTCTACAGGTAAGCAGCTCCACCTCAGCTGTGAGATGCTTGGGGCTCGCCTCCCTGGCTTTTTTATCCGAACGCCCGAGCTTTTGATTGATTTTTGAATGCTCCGAGAAAATAGGGCCCACACATTGTGTTTGTCGAGATCGACATCTTTTTTGAGCTTAGCATGTGCTTTCTTGGTTAGATTTCTGAAAAGAGGGTCTTTGAATAGGTGTGCCCTTGTTACTAGCAGCTAGTCCCCCCCCCCGCCCCCCTCCCCCCTCTTGGGGTGTGCTCCTTCCCTTTATTTTTCTTGAGTTGTATGTGCACCAGCATGTGATTTGATAAAATTTTTGTTGGGACCACCTTCATCCTTAGCATCAACAAAATCCAATCATCTTGGTACGAGCAATGACATCTATCAAGCCTGGAGGTGCTATCCACATACACCGTAGTTTTCTCCTCTAGATGATGCATCGGGTCGTGTTAGCTTGAAAACATGGCACCATATTCTCACATGGTGTATGGGTCTTCCACAAAAATAAATTTATTGATGAATTCAAATGGCTAAGGCATTAAAAAGTGTAGATTATCAGCATTTCAAAACACTGCCAAGGTCAATGGTACATGCACGATGCTCTTGTGTGTCATATATGATGAAAGAAGTAGTACCTAGTGCAGATGAGTAGAGCAGGGCTTCCCAACTTCTTACCACCAAGGAATAGATCAGTCTTGAATTAAAAAATGTATCCGTTTGCATTACATTTCCTTAGTAGGCCATCATGATTCTTCACCTTGTTATTGGACTACATAAGGAGTCCTTTGTAAAGCGTTGGATTTTTCGTGCAATTGTGGACCATTGAATAAAGCTTACTGATTGGTGCCACATGGCAAAAAAATTCTTTTTTAATATTTGCTACAATGCTTCCAAGTGAGAGGTGTTGCCATTTGTGTACCTTTCTCTTTAAAGAGAGCCATTGAATATTAGGTCACACATAATCTTTTTTGTTCTCTTCCAGATTTTTTTAAAATCAATTTGCTACAATGCTTCCAAGTGGCTTTTCAAACGTTATTTTATTCTGTGTGTGTGTGTGTGTGTGTGTGTGTTCGTCGATGTGTGCCAGGAGGCGCAGGAGACACTATCGGGTTAACATGGTTCTGCCAAATGTGGAGGGGGATCCCTCCCCCTTTTATATTTCTATAGATGTTTTTGAAAATTGTAGTCTAAACTTGTATAGTCGGTTCAAATGCACTACACTTCAATTTTTGGCGAATATTGGGTGGGGCTGACCAAAAACTTTTTGGCATGTTTGAATGCTTAATTTTTAGTTTGCAAGTGGGTCACTTCATTTAAGGGCCTCGTGTGACTTTGGTGTTTGTTTTTTGGTTTAAACCACCAATGTGAACCTTCACCTTGTTTTATAACTAAAGAGAAAAAGGGTACAGTGTAGTCCCAACAAAAAGCCTTTCGGATCACATACCTCTCCACATACATTTTAAGAAGAATAAAGGGAAGGAGTAGAATCCAAGAGGTGGGAAAACACTATTAGTACCAGAGGCACACCTATTCAAAGACCTTCTTTTCACGACCAAGAAAGCACTAGGTAAGATCAAAAAAGATGTCGACCTCAACAAGCACAATGTGTGGGACCTCTTTGTTCGGAGCATCCAGAAAGCAATCAAAACCTCGGGCCCCAAATCAAAAAGCTAGGGAGGTGCACTTTTTGCATCTTACAACGGAGGTACAATTGCTTACCTCCATAAAAGCCAATGGGCTTGCTATTGAGGATGATCACAAATGCTAGCTCGAAGCCAAATCTAACCTTGCTAATGAGCAGCTAGAAGATATTAGAAAGGCAAGGCTTCTCTCCACGGAGACTTTCCTACAACCTGAAGCCTCTAATCAAGCTCAGTTTTTTAGGGCTTTAAAAATAAAAAAGAGCCAGGGCCACGTCCGCTCGCTCTATGATGAGAAAGGGACAGCAGTTCATAACCAAGATGAGATGGCTGGTCTGATGTTGAGCTATCTTAGTCAAATCATTGGACGGCCAGAGATCCAGTCCCACGAAGTGGAAGAAGCCAGAGGGACCTTACTTTAGAGTGTCGAGAAGAAGATTCCCCACTCAGAAGCTAATAGTTTGGAAAGGGCATTTTCCGAAGACGAATGTTCACTAGCATTGCAAGCCCTTGGCAAGGAAAAGTCCTTGGGTTGGGATGGGATGGCGGTGGAATTCCGTAAAGAATTTTGGGATGATCTCAAGGTCCCAATCACAAGGTTGGCCAATAAGGCCATTGTCAAAGGGTCGTCGGAGATAAGTGTTAAGAGAGAGCTTATCAAACCCATCCCAAAATAGATTTGTTGTTGTCAACTGAAACATTAGTGCACTATAACGATGATCAGTGGCCTACAAAATTATTGCTAAAGTAGTAGCCCTTAGACTAGCCCCCTTACTAACCAAGATCATATCTCCCCATCAACATGGGTTCATCAAAGGAAGGTCCATTTACGATAACATCTTGGCAGCAATGGTGGGCATTGAATACGCCATTGTCACAAAGCAAGATTGCATTCTGCTGCAATTGGACCTTGATAAGGCTTATGACAGAATAACATGGACATATATAGAAGCCGTCATGAAAGCTCTAGGATTGGGGCCTCGCCTATGTCATCTGGTACGTGTACTAGGGGACTGGAAGCCAGTCAGAGATTCTATTCAACGATAGAATTGTGGGCTCTTTTGAGGTCAAAAGGTCTATTAAGTAGGGATGTCCTCTGTCCCCCCTGCTTTTTGCCATAGGATCACATCCTTTAATCACAACGCTCGAAGCTAGTGCGGAACTAGGGGACTTGCAAGGCTTGGCTTTACCAGGAAATAGCCAACGACTAGCAAAACTATTTGGAGACGATTCTCTCCTCTTCTTGAAGGAGTGCCCCTAGGTCGTCAAGAAAGCTTTGGAGATTGTACAAATATTCTCAGTAGCTTCAAGGTCCCAGTGTACTATAGAGAAGTCAAGGCTGATCTCCCTGTCAAAAAATGACTCATTTGAACCTTCTAACTGGTTTGGGGAGATTGTCACAAAAGGGAATATCTTCCAACATCTAGGAGCCCCCTTGGGGGTGGACGTAAATCACAAGCAAAGATTGAGTGGGTGCTTGAAAAAGTCAAAACAAAAATGAGTAGGTGGGAGTATGCTCTTCTCCCATTCCCAAGTCGGATAAAAGTGATAAATGCCTTTATGATCCCTTATATTACCTTCACTATCCCGCTTCTCAAGATGGCTAAGTGTCACTAGAAAGAGTTCTCAAAACCAGTAAAAAGGTTTTTATGGAAAAGCAACACGAAATCCTCCAGGCCATGGCAATGGGCCTGTTGGGAATCAGTTGCTCGGCCGGTGAATCAAGGAGGCCTTGGAATTCTCAACCCTGTGGCCCATGCAAAAGCTTGCTGCACCAAATTTGTTGTTTCCTTGGCTAAACAGGATCAAGTTTGGGTTGTCATGATCAGAGATATGATAGAAGCAGCTAAACTTGGCTCGAAAGGTGGAAAGTGGAGAGGGGTAGAGGTTCATGACAAACTATTAGCCCCGACGTGGTCTACCCTAAGACTAGGGGGCATCTCAGGAGAATTGGTAAGAAAATGCAATAGAGTAGCAGGTGTCTTAAACTGGGGGGAAGAAACCAGATACTTCAAGAACTCCATTTGCATTGGTCCCCCTGGCTTTCCAAGTTGTAGATCCACCACAAAAACCTACTGGATAGAAACAACCAGGAAGTTGAATAATAAGGGTTTGAATTGACTTGGGCACTTTTGGGACAGTGACAACAATAGCTGGAAAACCATTGACCTTCTGGTTACCTAATACCAACTTAATAGCTTGGAGGTCTTGCTTGTCAACAAAGTGATGAAAGAGCTAGTGATGCCAATCTGTGATTTGGAGTTTGACTGGAATGCCTAGAAATGGCCCGGAAGCAGTCTCTTATGGAAACCCCATCCTAAAGGCATTTATCATACAATGATGCATAAGAAGAATTGGTCTAGCCCCCTTAACAAGACATGGAAAAAACAATGGCCGGAGGAAATATGGGAGCAAGTAATAGAGAAAATCTGGAAGCCAAAGGTTCCGTAGCACACAAAGGTATTTTTATGGAAGGTAATTTGGGGTGCTCTACTGACGGGGGTGACGATTCATGAGAGAGGGATTGGGTCAGATTGATGCTTGGGGTGCATGTTGGCTAGAGAAGATCTGGCCCACCTATTCATGGACTGCCCAAATATTACTACCCAACTATTAAAGGCCTCGCAGGGAAAATATGCAAGTGGGTCCAAAGAACATGGAAAATTGGTTTTTTCAAGACTGATCTATTCCTTGGAGGTAAGAATTCAGGTAGTCCTACCCTCCTCACCAGCACTCAAATCGTAATGTACAACAGACAAGGAACCGTCGTGTATTTGAAGGAGGTTTTGAGGTGGCAAGCTTCGCAGAAATTATACAAGAAAGCAAAGTGCTAATATGGACGCTCGAGCGCAAGAAAAACTCAGAGGATTGGTGCAGGACTACTTGTGCCTTGTTGTCAGCAGATGGAATGCATAGGAAGGGGGAAAATCTTGGCCATTGGAAAATAGAAGATCTCAAAAGAACATGATAATTGACCTTGTGTATCAAGAACAAGGGAGCGGGTCGATAGGGGTGGCTGCCCAAATAGCCGATGTAATTATGGTCCTTGGATGATGTCATAGCTCAACACGAGCATGGCAAGACCTTGAATTTTTTTGGTTGATCAATATAATTCACTCACAATTGTGAGTTTTGAAAAAAAAAAACCTCTCCGTTTCTCTATCAAAATTTGAAGGATTTGTCTAGTTTTACTTTAAAACTTGTGAAAGTTTACCGATTTTCTTCAAAGCAAGCTCGAAATCTAGCCAAGATCTTGTACTTTAAGTCGATAAAAAGTATACTAAAGACCATTGCTTTTAAACACTAAGGCAGACATTGAGTAGTGGGTTAAAAAAAACTCTCTCTCTCACACTCTCTCTCTCTCTCTCTCTCTCTCTCTCTCTCATCTTGTTATGTAGGCCATTGTGACATTTCACCTTGTTCATTTGGTGTAAGTTGTAACTCTTGTCCAAACATCTCTAATTTGATCCTCTGTCCTCATCGAGGATAAAAGCAATAAAATATCAATGCTAGGTAGGTCCATTTTAGAATTTGGAATTGCGAACTTTGCCATGGAGGAGGAGCTTAGTTGTTTGGGTGTGTATATGTGAGCATGCATGTGTGCATTAGGGGTGCTTAACAACTAGCCATTGTGGGGGTTGGCATGCCAACCTTTCCATAAAAAAGATATCTTATCTAAAAAATTGAGGGTAGATCACTTTAGTTTAACGAGATTGATTTAATAACTTCTTTTCTTCTTCTTCTTCTATAATGTCATAGCAAGACTAGAGATGATTCCATGTTTACACCCATATGTTCATGCATAGATTTGGACTCTGAGAGGCGCAAAAGATGCGCGATGAGAAGAGGTTTTCTGGAAAAAAGGAATCTCCTCAAGTGGACCTATGCACAGTTCATGCGAAGGATTACCACAATTTTCGAGGCAAAATGTGGCCGTGTAAGGTTAGAGATGTAGCAGTGCCAGAACAGAGATGGAGACGCATCAGGGTTGAACCCCCGTTTTGAGAAATCAGGCGACAACACATCAACTCCCATTGGCCAACAACTCATGCACGTTTGTGTGCTCACGAGGGTGTGGTGTGTCTTCTTATTGGGGCTCGTCTACTTACTGGCTCCTTTGTGTGATGCTCTCTCCGCATCCTAAGAGCCCACTTCAAAATTTAGAGAGCCTCCTTTGAGAAAACATGCTTGATGACGCATGGAGGAATGTGCTTAGCTACCTACAGTAGGTGCCCGAAACGAGTTTTTTCAGGTCTCATTGACCTGAATCTCAAGTGATGCTGTTTTTGTCTATGAGGGGAAAAGGCACGCATGGCAAGTGGAAGAGAGAGATGGAGAGAGAAAAGGATTTCCCATGTGGGAAAAGATTTTTCCATTCCTCCTATTTTCAGTGCGCAGGCGTGCAAGGTTGCTCTGAAGGGAGATGCGAGGCCATGGTTGGACAAGGGGCGTGCACAGGAGGAGGCGAACCAGGCTTGCGAGAGGAGATGAAGGTCTCTCTCTCTCTCTCTCTCTCTCTCGCGCTCGCGCTGCTCTGGAATGGAGGCTCCAAGAATAAGATGAAGACGCAAGTTGCAACAGTGCAGGTTGATACAGCTGGTGGGGAGATGAGCAGGAAAGGAGCATCTGCATGCGACTTGTTGCCTGACACATCACGAGTAAATTTCAATGGAGGACTCGTTGTTTGCGGCAGGTTCCATGAAGTCATTGTGCAACAAAGGAAGCAGCCAGATAGACGGTGGTTTGGGGATGGTTGCACAGAGAAAGGACAGTACCATTTGAGAGAGCTCATCATTGTGGGTTGTCCAGCTCCATGTGAGAGTCTGCTTGGTACTCGCAGAGACGAAAAGCGGCGTGAGCGACATGCACAATTTGTCCTCGTGGGAACTAGAGCAAAGCGGGAGGGCTTACTTTCTCCAAAGAGAGAGAGACTGAATCTGCCGCACTAATTAATTAATGTTTGTAAAACTGGACCGAGTAGGAGTAGGTGCAATACTAGTGCTTATGTACACCATTGAAATTATTACTGTCTTTGAGCATTCCCACAAGGTGGAAGCTCCTAAAGCTGGGGTGGCATGTAAGCTTTGGTGGAAAACTTTGAGATAAGGGCATGGTGACGCGAGGCTTAGTTTCAACTAAATCTCGACCATTTCTGACAGAGGCGTAGGAGCGTTCACCGCCTGCATCAGGTAGAGAGAGGAAGAACCTTGCACAGGCAGGAGAGAGAAGCCTAAGGTTGACCTGCTGTGGACGGGCATAGTTGTGTGACTATGCCTTTTTAGGCATAGTTAGTGTACAATGCTCGTCGACGCCTGTGAAAAGCTGCCTCACGTCAGAATTGGTCTGCTCAGGTTACGAAAAACTAAGCCTCGCGTGACCATAGCCTAAGTAGTTAAGGCATGGCAAAATCGCCCAACCCTTGTTGATTCTTACAAGATGCAATTAACTAAACATATTTTCCACCTGAACGTGGCTCATACGGGAATACTACATACTGGTGGCTACTAATTCAATTCAAGCGAATCTTCGCGGATACCTTCACCAAGGCTTCACGACTCTTAGCGTTCAGAGTAAAACTGCGATTTAGTGAGGAATTGATCTTCAAACGTCGCGCGTGAAGAAGTTAAACCTGCTTTCCTAACCATCCCTTCCATGTACTCGGTGTGCATTACCAGCTTTGCCTGCAGTAATAAAAAACGTTTTAAGTGTTTCGTCCACACGCACACAACAACCTGCATGTAGACTTCCTCCTCCTCCTATTTGCACTTTGTACGCTCTCTGCAACCCCACCCCCCATAGACCTATCCCCAACACCCATCTCTCTCTCTCTCTCTCTCTCTCTCTCTCTCTCTCTCTGTGTGTGTGTGTGTGTGTGTGTCTTTGTGCCCTGGCGAGCTTGTCTGAATTTCCCTCGGCCTCCTGCTGCGACTCTTGCTTCTTGACACATCAAATGCCATGTAGCTGTCATGCACATGGAAAAGAGAGAGAAGAAGAAGAAGAGATTTTTAACGCTGTAGGAAATTATCCCAAGTGACCTTAAAGATCTAGCCGACGAAGAGTTGTGTGAGAGAGATATGTAACAGAGGCTTTTAAAACGAGAAAAAAGTACACATAGAAGAGAGAAGGCATCTCTTAGAGATTCTTCTTAAAGCAAGATTAAAAATGAATCGTAGGGACATACGGGAGTGTTATGTGTAGTTTGAAGATGTCGTAAATGGAGGAAATGCTACTTGGGGCCTTAAGAGTGCTCAACTAGTAATTGCAACCATTAGGAAGCCAACAATAAGGCTATCAATCACAATGGAAGTGTGCACAATTGATGTGTGTGTGTGAGAGAGAGAGAGAGAGAGAGAGAGAGAGAGAGAGATGTCTTGCACACATGCTTCCAATCGTTAATCTACAGTGGATGGTCACACTCATGTTACATACTCACACGTAGAGGGGTAATTATTATGAGTTAACAATGCACTCAAAAAGGGTGTGTGCACAATTGTCCAATCGATGTTTGTCACGCTTTCATGTGATGATTCTCCATTGCATTTGGAGGGCACCTAATGGCCCTTCATTGAAAGGCATGACTTTCAACATAGATTCACTCAACGTGAGTTTGCAGTTGGATGTATTCAAGCATACAACAACGTTGATTCAAACTAAGGTGCTTGTTAGAGGATTTCTTTCGTTGAAAGGACGCACATGAGAAGCCATACTAAGGTTGAATCGCACCTTTGCTTTTCAAGGCTGTTGCCAAGCTCGTCTTGCACACATAGGCAGTGCACTCGCAAAAGCATCACTCACAGGTAGGCTGACAATTGCAGGCAAACATAATTGCTAGAGGCAAACTGTGTGTGTAGTCCAACTTTGACGGTTTTGACACTGAGGGGGGATCCAACTGCCAACTCAATGATTTTCAAATGCAACGACAAATTTTCATCCCATGTGTACACCATTTGATGGAAAGGCAAGCTCGGAAGGGATGAATTTACCTTTTTCCTCGACATTTTTTAATTGTGAGCATCGATCAATTTGGAATAATACACGTAGTACAATGTGTTGTTCAAAATTCTCTTCTCTTCTTCTTTTTCTCTCTCTCCACTGTGGGAACACTTCTTAGAGATTTCAAAGATTTACCCGAGGACAAGTTTTGAGCCGAAGACCTGTTGAGAGAAGAAGAAGAAAGGAAGAGGAGAACGTCGTTGGTTGGAGAAAAGAGAGAGAGAGGAGATTTGATCTGTGGTCCGTCGTTTGCCAACATCTTACTACCAGAGTGAAATATATGTCCAACCTTGTTGCTAAAAGTCTATCCATTACAATTACGCACGACACGGTCTCCGGAAAAGAGCTTTTCAAGCTCACCATAAGAGCTCAGAGTCTCAGACAAAGCGCACCCACAAAGCAAAAACGGAATTTTCAAGTTCTTCATTAAAGAAGCCAAAGTCCCCATCACTGTTTTTCACCATTTTACCTCAAAGTGGAAGGAGAGATGAGAGAGAGAGAGAGAGAGGTGGCGTGTGCTCGCTCGACCTCGACAAATTTGCTTTTGAGTACGCCACTTTTCCCTGTAAGCGCTGCAGTTTTCTTCCACCGCTGCTGCTCAATAAAGTGCTGCACGCTTTTTGTGTGCTTGCGAGGAGAGGGAGAGAGAGAGAGAGAGAGAGAGAGAGAGAGAGAGAGAGAGAGAGAGAGAGAGTTGTTCCTTCGCAGGTTCTGTTTCTCTGCTGAAGCGTTGAGGTTTGACGCCATCACCATGCTATTGCATACCTGCACAGATTGTTCTCTTTTGCCGGCCATGACGAAGAATGCATCCCTTCAAGCGAAGCGGGCTTGAGGTTTTGTTGTTGCCTATGCTCTTTTGGATTGCTAGCTTCTGGCCTCGTGATCTGTCGTTTTCCTTGGGAACTCTTCTGTTCTAGTTGTTCACCGTTGTACAACACGGCTTGGGCTCTTTAGCTTGCATGGTTGTTTACAGTTCTTTTGTGGAATTGGGTCATTTCTCAAGAAGTTGAAGGTGCATGTACTTTAGGGCTAGTAGGGCTTAAATTTCCGTAGCAGCAGGAGCTGAAAATTGGTGCGTATACTACCATATGTTAGTTAACTGGAGATACATGCAGACGAACTAAAGGTCTTGAGAAGTCTCCTAGTTTTTGAAATGCGTGAGAATTGCTAGGGCAGTTTCCAGGTTAATGATCGCATCCTTTCTGGTTCATGAATGCTTGTGCTTGACTGCAGCCTTCATTACAGGGCCACCAATTGGCATTTGGCTGCGTTTTGCTGATAGTTCCAGTACTTAACATGGTGTCATTAATTTCCTGCTATGGTTGTATTGGGGTATTGCCTCTTGTTGTTTTAACCTTTTGAGAAGTCCTTTGGAATTTACCATAAACACAGTCTCCTGATATCATGGGGTTATTTTTAGGAAATGCGATATTGCGCCATTTATTCCTAAATTTGTTTTTTTTTTTTGCGCGGGTGGGGGAGTGGCCCACCGCATGATGTCTTGGTTGAGTTGTTTGTATACAAAGGTTTACGTTTTTTCTCTTCTTGGTTCTTCTGATGCATTTCTTGTTGAATCAACATTTAAATGACATTGTCGTGCTCCTCATTACATCAACTAATGCTTTGCTTTGTCTTTTTTGCAGCGGACCACCCATTCCCTACGAGCAAATTCTAGATGTCAGCTTATTCTCGAGTTTGAGAAGAGCAATGGCTATGCTTACGTCTGGGCAACAATGTATGTCCAAATTTTTCACCAAAAAGGGAGAATGTAAACATTTTAGCCAGTTTGTGATGTGGTCTCCAAGCTTTTGGGATCTTATTGGGATTTCGACCAAGAAAGGCATCTCATTTCAGCTCTTCATGCCTGCACACAAAGTGCAAGTTTAGGAACATATCCCCACAGTGCTCTTGGCTTCATTTTGTAGGTACCACTCGCAGTCTATGCTTTTTATTGTCTGAGTGGTTGATTTGTGATTCTCAGTCTTGTTGATAGTGAGGGAAAATGGTTATTTGAATCTTTCAAGAGAGAATGTGTGATTAGTAATTGGAAATTTTGCATGTGAGATTCATTCTTGCTTGAAAGCAAATGGGTGTGCGATAAGTAATCTGATATCTTATGCAAAAGATGTAGTTTTGCTTGAAAGGAAACTGATTGGAAACACATCTCTGTCTGACGTGATTACCTTTAGCTTTGGCGCTCATTTGTGAGCTTGAGTTTTGCCTTTTGGCTGATGATTTTTTAAAATAAAAATGCATCAATGGCAGCTGCAGTATAGATATCAGTAGAAGAAGATGGGAAAGTCTCCAGGAAAATGGCTCAAATCACTTCTTTCAACCAAGAAGGCTTCAAAGATCTCTACAGAGGATGCTTCACCACCTGAAGCAGTATGTGGTTATCTTACTCTTCATTTTGAGAGGTGTTAAGTGTGATGAAGTCAAGCAATACGTCAGAAGTATCCCATAATGTACAACCTGTAGTTAAACCCCGGCCCCCTCCCCAACCTCCAAAAGTTGTAGAGAAGAAATCAGCCCTTATTCGAGTGTGGAGTGTTAGGACCTTTTTGGGATGAATGTTAGAGACACAAGAGACTCATTGGTTCTTGTGTAGCTTCATTAAAGAAAGTATTTTTGAAACAAAAGAGTTATTTGACAATTAATTCAAGTTATAAATTTGACTAAAGAAAGTGCTCTTAAAACAAAAAACACACAACACAAAGTCTTGCTCTTTGCAATCACAGGGAAAGCGTGTGTACCCTCCAAACAAGGCCATCACAAAGCTTTCTGCAGCCCAGCTTTATCCTGAGCAGCTGCCGCATGTAACTTGTCTTAACCATTTGTGATGGTTACTTTGGATAGGCACCCAACTCGGAGTCGTCCTTTATGGTCGATGATTATATGCATGACATTGCTGTTTGCAATGCAATGCTGAGTTTACCGTCTATGCTTTTTGTTTGTACCTGTTCAATTGTGTGTTCAAACATCAACATGTGTGCCTTTCAATGGATTAGTGTGCTTATCTCATGCAAGTTTAACTGCTTCTTTCTTTGCTGGCCCTTGTGGCTGATCATGGATTGGTTATGACAGATCGGGTCAAGAAGCAGACATCAACATCTTTCTGCACCTTGTCCTCCTTTATTTGACAAATTTCAAAAGACCACTTCTTGTTTTCTGCTTGATATAACATGGAGTTGAGCTCATAATTGCATTCTAGCATACGAAAATAAAAGATTATTTGCTGAGGTATTTTACAAGCTTTCCGTAAAGCCTTGAGTAAAATTTGTACACTTTCTAGCTTCTCTTTGATGCATACATTAAGTTCTTTTCATCATGCATAGCTCAATAGTGGCTTGTCAATTTTTTTTTTGAAACTATTGACCTGATTTTCAGCTCGCTATATCAGGTGATTCAAACTAGATCTACTAAGTGTTTCTGGTTTGAAAAATTCTTTATGAGTAGCTTGATTTCTATACAGAAGTTTGCTAAGGAAAAGCGAAGATGGAGCTTTGGAAAATCTTCAGATGGCAAAGGTTCAACTGGGGCATATGTGGTGGCTTCACATAGTCTCTACAAAACTAGAGATGGGGTTTCGATTTCTACACAAGATAGACAACGCGAGTTTACAGGGGAGTTCTCAAGAGGCGAAGAGGATCCTTGTTTTACAGGAGCAACAGCAGATTCTTCAGGTGCCATGGTCAGCGCTGCTAAGAGTGACAGAGGTGCTATTAGAGCTGCAATCACCATTCAGACGGCTTTTCGCGGATATTTGGTGAGCCTTTCAACTTAAGTTGCTCAATCATGTGCCGAAGCAAGTGCTTGGCAGTCAAGTTGGATCTGCCTAATGAGTTACTCGCACTCTTTCTGGTCAACAGGCTCGTCGTGCTCTCCGTGCTCTGAAGGGTCTGGTAAGGCTACAAGCTTTGGTGAGAGGACATATTGTGAGAAGGCAAGCAGGGACAACCTTGCGCTGTGTGCAAGCACTTGTTCGTGTACAAGCCTGTGTTCGTGCCAGACGGGTGCGCATGTCAGAGGAAGGTCAGGCTGTCCAACAAAAGCTTGAACAGAGAAGACAGCTAGATGCCCGGCCCAGAAAATCTATGGTGCACACTTTGTCTACCTGACGCTTTTGGCCTTTTACAAAGCTTGTCACGCAAGTTAATACTGTATCTTATGTTCTATTAGGAAGGCTGGAATTCTAGTACTGGGACGCTCCAAGAGCTGGAGGCCAAACTTCAAAGCCGACAAGAAGCTGCGGCAAAGCGGGAGCGGGCACTTGCATATGCATTTTCTCGCCAAGTGAGATTACAACGCTTTCATATCATGTATGGTAAAGAAATAGGTTAGAGGTCTACCTGTTGGTTGTGGTTTTGGGGTATGTGAATCACGATGTCATGCTCATGTGCATATTTTCCCTTGTATGTCTTTGCACATGCTTTTACATAAACACAAGTGCAATCAATGGTTTCTGTCCAGGCATGCACATTCTTACACTTTCAGTGAATCAATGATGCACGCCGTTTGTTTTTCAACCTTTTTTGCAAGCAAGCACAAACTCCAGTGGCTAATTATTCATCTGTGTTACATGGGCGTGAATTTATTTTTAGCTTTGGAAATCTGCTCAAAAACAAAACTCTCTGGTCATACATGGTGCACATGATGAATCTCACTGGGGTTGGAGCTGGTTAGAGAGGTGGATGGCCGCGCGGCCATGGGAAACAGCCTATTTGGGTGATAATGAGGATCATTCCCAGTATAAAGATGAGAGCTTCTCAGAAGCAGAGCCAGAGAACAGAGAAACCATGTCTTCGCGGCCACAATCTGGTTTATTTTCAGACTCCTTTGTGCAAGATGCACCTTTACATGCAAGCGCAGTAGATGCAAATGGGCAACCGCAAAATATGCCATTGTATGAGTCTCCCCGTCGGACCTCACCAGCTGTTGCGTCACCGCATAGAGGAACGGAGCACCCATTTCCATCCTTTCATAAGAGCCCATCTGCGATGTCCCCCAAGTGTTTGAAACTGTCAAAGCAAACTAAATCTAGTCCTTCTCGAGGGGTCTCTGGGAATACTATGCATGGTGATAGCAATGGAGATGCAAAGGTTCTTAATGAAGTGCAAGCCGTAAAAGAAATACCTGACCCAGAACTGAAAACAGCTAAGCCAATTGGTCGCGGGGCATTCAAGTCGGCATTCAATAGAAGAAGCTTTTCAGGACCTTTGAAAAGCATGTTCGAGAATACTATGGCAGGTTCCCCTGCAGTTCCCAGCTACATGGCAGCCACCCAATCAGCAAAGGCAAAAGCTCGATCACAGAGCAATCCCAAGATGCGGCCAGAGCCAGTGGACGAGAAAGGGTCACCGACATCCAAAAAGAGAACATCCCTGCCTACAGAAGGGAAGCCGAATCCCGTCCCTTGGAGAAGTTTCAGATCTGCAAGCACCAAAGGCTTTCCTGCCATCCGAGCTTCCAAGGAGGGTGGTGGTTAAGGTTATTTAGAATTCTTAACGGTCTAGTCTCCCTTATTAATTTTAGCTTTTAGCCAGAGTATGTATGACATTGCTTCGGTTATGTACCCTTCATCCTGTGATGAAGCCTACCATATCCATATGCTTCTGAGAAGTGGTTTTGTTGTCACTTATCATTGTAAGCTGATGCGTGCAGTCCATTTTTGATTACGTATACACGCGAGATAGCATTGCTGTCTTGGGTTTAATATGACTTGATTTTTTGAAAGAAAACCTATCTTGAAATTCTGCAAGGTACCATGATTGTTTGGTGTTTTGATCTCATTAGAGGGGATCCATTTTAGTCAATAATGAATGCGAGACATATGCTAGATGCATTATGTAAGCTGTTTGTACTTATCAGTACGAAGCAAATCAGTGGGGTTGAAAGGGGGCCCTCAATTATGTGATGACTTTTTTAATGTATGGACTTGCAAATGGAATAGTCTGGAGTGTTGTGTGTGCAAAGCAAAAGTTTCAAAAATTGTCAGAGGATTTTGAGTTCTGGCATGTTTCCTACTTCAACTTTGAAGAAGCCATGCTTTGTTGGATACCAATTCAAGGTAGAGAGGAGCACCTGTAGGTCTGAATGGGTTTTGGTTTTTGCAAGGTTGCGTGCATGTCAAGTAGGTTATCCTCGGAAATTTCAGATTGGTTTTGACCTAGGCAAGCCCCATCTGGAAAAATATGCTTGCAGAAACAAACAATTTGAGTAGCACTTTCACTGAATTCTTCAAGCTCCCTTTTACAGGCATGGGAGTCGCAACTCATCGCGACTTTCCACCCTGCAGGTTGCTGGAGACTGAATCCCACTTGCGTACAAGCTTGACACTTCTGCCAGAGACATGCTGTTATATCCTCCTTTGAGTACTTTCATATTTTGGCCCCCTCTCAAAAGAGCAATTGTCTCTCTAGCCATAAATATGCAGTGGGTATGTCTCAAGGACTTTTCATTATGTACTTAGGCGGAAGTTTTCTTCCTTATTCTTAATTTTTTGTCCTTGAAATGATTGGCATATTTAAATTCTGGAGGATTCAACCAAGGACAGTTTCAGATTGTTTGCCACTTGTGTTTTCCTTACAACAAGGAGATCCATAAATTCAATTAAAAATAGGTGGCATCCATGAACACACCTGCTTGTAACTCCAAGAGTATAGTACACTCAGTCTAACGCATTGCATGAATTTAAAACAGAAATTAAAAGTTTTCCATTGCTGACTTAACATCTCAAGTTCGGCAGTCATTTCAAAATGAAATAAATGGTGGTGGTTGATTTTAGCTCGACGTAGTTGTAGTGTTTTGAGTATATTGTTTTGCCAACTACATCTTGTGGTAGGACTCGGCAGTGTTCGGGAAAGGTGTGCCCCAGCTTAGCCTTGAGCTAGTTCAAATTCAAGATTAGCCAGTTGCAAATGATGGCACGGGGAAGAAAAACCGGCAAAATATACAAGAAAATAGTTCAAAAATCCTTCAAGTTACTAGTAGTTTCAGTTTACATCTGCACAAGGAGGAAACCCGGCCGCTTAGGAAAAGACTTTCCCGAACGCTGGGTAGGAGGTTGTGAAGATGGTGTGCCTCGTCATGGTGGAAGTGAGGAAGTTGGATGAAAGACATGAAATTGTAATACTTGAGAAAGCATGTGACATTCACAAAGGTGCTAGTGTCAGTATCTTGAATATGAGCAACCAAATTTCTTGTATGAAAAAGTTATTGCAAGCATAAGATGGAAGCTTGGGGTCTGTAGAACAAAAAGTGAAAACATGTATAAGCTAAAAAGACAACCTTTTGGATACGGAATTGTTTGCAACCAAACTACCATTTCTTGAAGTTGTGGAGAGGTCCTCGTGGAAGAGGATTGAAGAGTTTCATAAGAGTATGAAAGTCTTCATTTATTGACGTAGTGTTGAACTTGTGATGATTAAATTTGATGGTGTTTGTTTGCACTGTCATAGGTAGTTGCTATTGCATCGATTTGATTTTTAGTACAAAAGTGTGGCCCTACATTACGGGCTAGTAGTAGTAATATCCTTTTTAGAGTTGACGACGTGCCTTGTTCACTGTGTATGACTCTCTCTCTCTCTCTCAGCGAAGGATGAGATGCTACTCTCTCAACTGGCAGTGCCACTCGTCCTGTGGATGCCTTGTTGATTTGAACAGTTTGTAGTTACAATGTCTTTTTATAAATTCGATGATGTAATCTGGCAGGAGGTTGTGGAAATAGAAATTGATATGCTTAAAGATTCATAGTTTTTCCATTATATGCAACATGCGTCCTTTAGATTTACAAGATCCCATAAAAATGATGTTTATATCTATTTTCTCAATGCGTTCATGCCATGTAGCATCATAAGAGTTTTAGAAATTGTAATGGTAGTATGTTGTCAGCAGTGTTAGGATTTGACAGGCAACTCAATATGTCAAAAGACAGGTATGTAAGAAGTATGCCCTTCTGGATAGAAGGGAAAAATTTAACATTGCCCTTCCAATGATAGAAGAATAAAAAATGTCCCCTTACAACAAGCATTTTTTCAGCACTACCAAATACTTGTTCATGACAAAGGCTAGCAAAGAGTCGTAGCAACATTCATTTGTACAAATGCAAGTTGAACGTCAAGGCATCCATTTCCCATACTGGAAACAAGTAGACTCTATTGGAGAAAGTAATCAATTCTTACACATAGTTACTCAATACTATATTCACCAACTCCAACATAAGGAACAAACTATGCCACATCTAGACATATTTAAAAGAAGGCTTAGACATACCTTGCTAATGGAACTTTGTAGCCGGTAAGTACCACAACATCCAATGACGCAATCAGACTTGGCCAAAGAGATAATCCTTGGCTTTTTGTTGACTAGCAGCAAGTCACTGAGCTCCAATTCCTTGGTAAAGAATTACGCATTTGAGGAACGCCAATGTAATATGAGTGAAAGCACCATATCAAAAGAACCAACCAAATTGCACAGTGGAACTACCTGAGCTCAATTCCGTTTCAATTCACATGTGACTCAAGATCCTTCAATGTTGGAGGCTCACGAGGCAATCATGATGTGGGAAAGGCAAGCTATGTCGAGGCTCACCAATGTACCACAATCTACTTTGGCTTCTCATGAAGCTGAAAAGTAGCAATTGAATAAGCTATGGGCATTGCTTTGGTCTCATCAGATTTTTGAACAGTACTATGAAAGTAGATTACCAAATGGCTTGCTAATTAATTCGGATTTCTCAGCTCTTTGTTTCTGTCGAAAAGCATAGATGACCACACCAATGATCAGTAGGAAGACCACCACAACCACGATCACAATACCAGCCCAAACAAATGACTGAAAACTGCATCCCAAATAAATTCATCAGTGCCCAGACCCATATGTAGGATTACGTCTCGGTATTTGTGTGGGGAGCACTCCACACAAATCACACTTGATATACATTCAATAAACATGTTGAAAACTATACGTAGGATTGGGTATGCATATACGCTCCTACACACACTTTGCACAAGTTACAATATGCAAGCATATATACAAGGAAAAATGTTTTTCCATCAGTCCGAGAACAGCGAGTACCCAGCAGCCTTGCCTGGAGAGGAGGAAGTCGGACTCCCGAGAAGAGGCAACCTGAGAGGAGGGCAAGGGCAGTCCACTGTCCGAGGCTGAAGCTTAATAGGGGCAGACTGAGAGCCTGAGAAGCGTCCGAAGGTTGCTCGCAAGTCTCTGCTCATGAGTCTTTGTGTTGTCACAAGACCTTCGAGCTCTCTCATGCGTTGATGTAGCAAATCCCACATTTCTTTCCCCTCTTTTGCTGCAGTTCCTTTGCTATGTGTGGGGATGAAGTTAGCCCCTTGTGACCATCGACACTCGATATCTTTCCAAATCCCTACAGGCACCTACATAGAGAGGCCGAGAGCAAGAGTTACACTCGCGGTGCTCGCGCCACGGCTCTGGAGTCTGGCTCGTTCAAAATTTTGGGTGAGCACTGAGTCGCCCATTTTCCATTAGGTTAAGTTAGAACTTAGCAATGGCCACTGGCCCATTTCCCATTAGAATTTAGGAAGTTACCAAATTATGAATGGCTTAACCACACCCCCCGATGGCCCCCTCATCTACTTTTAATTCCTATCAATATGTAAAATGCGAATGTGAATGCAAATGTCTCCACTCCTACCTTTGGTGGGCCTTGACCTCAGTTCAAGTCCAGGGGGCTTTCCTAAGGGTTGCCCTTCTAATGACAGGAGAGTGGGATTAGCATTCTTTCATGAGGATGGGCATATTTTGCCTTCTCCCTTCAAAACACCGGTGTTGCCTCAAAGTGGCCTCCATACGAAGGGCTCGAGAGTCAAAGAAAGGAAGAAGGGCGTCAAATCCTAACACTGGAACTTGTCAGCTAATTGTCATCATCAAGTTGTGAGGCATGTTCTTCTACTCATGTATACATTTCTTTCTTTAGGATGTAAACTTATATATATGTGCTAACATGTAACTGCCCCTATAGATACACACTAAGAGGTTTGTTTTGGTAGTTTGCTAAGTCCATGAATTTCCTTTTGCTCAACTCCCTATTTGGAAATTGCAATTGAACAAAAAGAGAGCAAGGGAGTGTGACTAAAAATCCTAAAATCGTAAAGATCCTAAGTGTCCAAGAGCAAATACTATAGTCCGAGGCTTTATTCCCCACGTTGGAGAGACACGACTGTTGACTCCCTTCACAAACCAACTTTATCGTAGACTCTATTGTATTTAGCATTCAACTTTTAGAAAGTTACCCCACTCATCGGGTCCACCCATCCATAGAATCGCACGTTTGATCATCTATCTAGCTACTTTCCACTCATGCACACCTACCAGTGTTACATATAATTGAGAATGACACAAGTTCATTAAAAATAACTTTTGAACATAATAGAGGTTTGAATTGGAAACATAATTCATCATTACCAAAGCAAATTTATCTTTGTACATAAACTGGCTACAAAATGTACAACTGCTCTGTGTTCAACATCAACCTTCACATTTAGAATTAAGGATTTCCAGTTAAAACATGCTGAATTTGAAGACAACTTGGGCCCGCTCTTGGTCCTAGTGATGCGCCCCCGAGCTACACAAGAAAATACCAGTTAGCCATGAGGGAGAGAAGAGTACACATTTAGACATACTGAATCATTACAACAAAACAAAATAGCAACACTTTATTTTACCATAAATAAATACTTTTTAAACTCTTAGTTTTTGACAATTTCTAACTTAGAGTAAAAAAGTTTCAGAGAATTGTCCAAAAGCAAGATGAATTTATACTTAAGCGTGTTCAGTGTATTCTTTATGTAACTGATTTGTAGCATAATTTTTGTTTCAATTTTCATCTATGCCACTTATGACAATTTTTGTGCAAGTGGCAAGATGATCATAACGCAACGACTTTCTTTGACATAACAACAACAGAGGGAGTTGTTTTAGACGCCTGTGGCCTTCAGAGGAGTATCTTGGCATGGAATGACTCCTTTAGTTTTTTTTTTGAAGGAGGGGGGGGGGGGTGTGCTTTATATAGCTACCAAGAGGAGGGACTTCTAAGAAGAAAGGAGACATGGGCAAGTGCCATCATGGTACCCTCTAAGAGGTAGATGAGTGTGCACTCACATGGGGCTGACATGGTGCATATAAGATAGGATGTAGTGTAAATAAGATAAGGTGAGGTGTAAATAAAAGGGGCGGTGGTCTTAGCCACATGCGTCACTTAGGATCCACACAGGCCCCACTTCAAATATGCATGCCATGCAAGCATCCATGTGTAAGGGGTTGTTCCCATGTGGTTATGCATTATAGAATTAACCATTCGTTGAAGATAAAATAGTGATTTTTTACATCAAGCTGTGTTGGTGGTGATACACATGTCTCATGCTTAGCACTATGAGAGTGTCATAAGCAACATATGTGGTAGGGACCACACTACTTGTCTGGTGGTCATTGAACATTGTTTCAATAAAAATGGTTGAAAAGCATTTGGGATTGCAAAGGTTATTTCCGGGATGAGAATGGACCTTTCAAGTACTCACTATTTTGGGTCAAAGTATGCGCTTTTGAAAGCTTTGACATTTGGTTTGATCATAAGGAACGTGTTTCCAATTTAAACAAATCCTACACTCGTATTTGCTCAGCTAAAAAATACCTTTTGGAAGTCAGAACTGAAATATCTGTTGTGTACATATCAAAATTTACAAACTGGATGAAGATCAAAACTTTCAGACAAAGAAAACTATATACCTTGCTGATTGTACGATATGGGTTTGTTACATCATTTTTCCCTTAAAGAAATTTAGATGTCCTCATCTCAACATGAAGTTGGGGTAATATTTTAGTATCCTCGGCTTCCAAGGTTGCATCTTCCTTTGGATAATCTGTCCATTGGATTAAGTGCTCTTCAAGGATTATATTTCTAAGCACCCTTTCTCTAGAGTCAAGTATAGTGAGTGGCAGTAATTCCAAGACTCCTTGAGTGGGCATCAAAATTTGGTCATCGGCAATGACATGCTTGAGAATAGCTATGTAGGGATTAAGAAGACTAACATGGAATACATCATGAACCTTCAAGTGAGCAAGGAGGTGAAGCTTATAAGTATTCTTCCCTAGACATCTAATGATTTCATATGGTATTATTCTTGTACTTTTTCATGGATACAGAACTTATTTTTGGCTTTACTCGTAGGAAGATTTTGTCTCCCAACTTGAAAATTCTTTCAGAGCAACAAAAATTTGCATAATTCTTTTGTCGGTCTTGAGTTGCTTAATATCTTTTCGTATGGCTCGTGTATTTCCTCCATTTCTTCTAGAAGCTTCCACCCGTATAGTAGAATTGAAAAAAAATAGAGGAGATAGACATTCTTGACCATAAAGTGCTTTACATGGTGATATATCAATGCTTTGTTAATAAGAATTTTTGTTGCAGAATTCCACCATCTATAGGTATTGAATCCATTTCTTTGGCTCTATTGCACATTAAGCTCTTAGGATGTCTTCTATGGATTGCTTGAATTGCTCTATTTGGCCATTGATTTTGGGGTGATAAGCTGTGCTGGAGCATAGTTTTGTCCGGATAGATTGGGAAAGTGATTTTCAAAATTTAGAAGTGTGTCTCGATCACTCACGATCCTTTTTGGTAGGCAATGTAGCTTGAAGATTTCCTTGTTGATGAATATGTGGGTGACGTCTAAGGCTTTGTAGGTCACCTTTACAAGAATGAAATGAGAAACTTTTGTTAGCATATTTACTACTACTAGGATGGAATTATACCCTCATTGAACAGTGGGAAGGCTCATGACAGAATCCATCCTGATAAATTTCCACTTCATTTGGGGTTCTAGTTTTCTTGGCATAATGATTTTCTCGGCTTTGATATGTTATCAAGAAAGACACTGCTTGACATATTGAAGAAAACCTTTCTTCATCTCTAGCCAAAAGTATCTTCTCCTAAGGGAATTCAATTTTTTGACATAACCTAGATGACCAACTGTAGGGCTATCATATGCTTCATGCATGATTTCCTTTCGTAGAGAATGATACTTGGGGATGTACAACCTTTGTGTATAGTAAAGACACCCATCATCAATTGAATAATTTTCTATCATTGCCTTTTTATTGATAGCAGTAGTATCAAGTTATCCCTCTTGGGTAAAAAATAGGAGCTCCTCCTAGTCAAGATTAAGGTGTGCTACACTTTTGATTTGATCAACAATATGATTTAAATTTGACATGTATTTATATTCAAAAAGGAATTGTGGCATATATATTATATTCCATTAAGAGTTTCTCATAGTCAAGATCAAGGTGTGCTACACTTTTTATTTGATCAACAATAGGATTATTAGGCATATATATTATATTAAAAAAGGAATGTTGACTGAGAGCGTTAGGTACTACATTCTCGTTACCTGGACAATACTTGATATCAAAATTATACTCTTATAAGATCTCTACCTATTGTCGTTGACAAAGTTGATAATAGATTGGGTTAAAATCCACTTTAGGCTCTGGTGGTCAAACATATATTGAAATTTTTGTTCCAAAAGATAATTTCTCCATATCTTGAGGCAGAGAATTATAGCTAAGAGCTCCAAATTGTGAGTAGCACAATTTACCTCATAAGGCTTAAGCTTTTGAGATGTGTAAACCACTCGTCTTTAATCTTGAGATAAGACACCTCCAAGAGAAAGACTGCTTGCATTTGCGGTGACTTCAAATACCTTAGTGACATCTAGGAGCTTTAAGACTGGCATTGAAGTGAGGATAAACTTTAAGTGCTCAAAACTTTATCTATGAATAAATAGCCATTCTATCTTGGATTCTGTCTTAAGAAGATTAGTCAAAGAGCTCCTATTTGGGCATAATCTTTGATGAAGGTTCTGTACCATTTGATGATTCCTAAGAATCTACAAATCTCCTTGAACATCCTGGGAGCTGGTCGTTTGAGTATTTCCTTCACTTTTGTAGGATCTACTGAAATGCTATCCTTGGAGATAATGAATCCAAGAATGAATCCAAGACACTCTATTTTGGTTGTGAAGAATCTACATTTACTCTTTTTAGCATAAATCTTGTGTTGACATAAGATTTCAAGAACAATTCACACATGCTTATCATGCTCTTACATTAACTTAGAGTAGACAAGGATGTCATCAAAGAACACAAGCACAAATTCATCCAAGTAGGGACGAGAATGTCTTGCATAATATGATTAAAATGTTGTAGGGATTTTGGTTAACCCAAAAGGCATGGCTATGAAATCATGGTGACCATATTGGATGTTGAAAGATGTTTTGGTTACATGCTCTTCCTTGATCCTTATCTGGTAATAGCCATACTCGAGATCAATTTTGGTAAACACTTTAGTCCCATGTAGCATGTCAAGGGGATTAACTATTTATTCTTGATTATAACCCGATTCAATCCTTCATAATCGATACACAAACAAAGTGTACCATCCTTCTTCCTAAAAAAAGAATGGGTGCTCCCTATAGGGTGAACTATGATGTATGAATCCTTGCTCTAGAAGTAGTCAAAGTTGCTCTTTAAGTCAATAGTTTCAGGGAGAGATATTTTACAAGGTCTTTTTGAAACTCGTTCAGCCCTGGGTATTAGAACAATAGGATGGTCTACTTCTCTTGGTGGTGGAAGAGTGGTTAGCTCTTTGGGGAAAACATATAAAAATTCATTAAGCCATAAGGTCTCGAATCAGTGGTGGGTTCATTTACTTTCTTGAGTTTGAGATAGATTTTTTGTCTCTTACTTGCTTTAAGAATTAAATTAGCTTTGCATAAGGAAGGGTGTTTCTTTCATGTTTCTTCATGAATTCCCACTCTATTTCCTTGCTTGTTTTCAAAAGAAATACTTGACTTTAAGCAATGAATGTCTACCTTGCACTAGGAAATCCATCCCAAGTATCCCTAGGAGAAGTGCCCTAAGGGATCCAAGTGTTTGTTCACCTCGTTGTTCAAACTCTAAGTTTCACACAAAGTAGCATGATATATCTTCCTTTCCACTATCCATCGCTACAACCAATATTTTTGTTTCTTTTTGAGCAAGTTGTAACTTACACAAAAATTTTTGTGAAAAAAAGGAATAAACACTAGTGCATGGCCACCAACATCAAGTAGACATCAATGGTAAAACAATCATAGAAGCTGAAAAGAGTTACCCTTGTGGCTTGCTAGAGTTTGGATAGCTAAGAATTACATGATGCTCTACATCTACATTGATAGCGGAACTCTCTTCTTCCATTGTATCTAAGGTTGGTTCTCCAATCACAACACAAGCATGAACAATTGCTTCACATCCCTTTCCACGTCCACAAAAACTACCTTTTTGATTTGGTAATTTGGCATTGCCTTGACCAACTTAATGTATAGGCTTTATGCATTCATTCTTGTAGTGACCAAGCTCATTAAAATTGAAGCATCTGACCTCCTCACAAGGTTTACGGGACACAATAATATATGCTTTAACAGGCAAAATGCTAGGGCATTGTTGAAAGGAGTTTCGACGATTTGCATGGGGAGTGGCCTGATTATATCCTTTAGACTTTTTGTCATATGGTTGAAACCTCTTTGCGTTAGGACAACTCTTGACATCTTTTGCCAAAGGCTTTGCATGAATCAAGGCATCTTGTAAGGTAGTTGGCCTCATGGATTCATGCTAAGAATCTAATGGTGCATTCAATCCTTTGCAAAATTGAGTAGCTTGTTGAGCGATCCCAATACATCATAGTGGCCACAAATTATTTGACCAAATGGATAGAAGCCAAAGCAACACAAAATACCAAAATGACAGTGCAATTCTTGTATGAGAACATCTTCACGAGATATGGGCTTCCAATTGAGGTAGTGAGTGATCGCGAGACTCATTTCCTTAATGATATGATTGATTATTGATTGCAAGAGTTTATGGTTCTTCATTTGAAATCCGCACCACACCACTTCCAAGAAAATGGGCAAATTGAGTGTACAAACAAAGTTCTATGCATGGTGCTCACAAAAATTGTTACCGAATCCAGAACAGATTGGGATAAAAAACTACATTCAACTTTATGGGCATATTGAGTAGCATTAAAAACACCACAGAATACAATATCATTCAATTTGGTATTTGGGATAAGGGCCATACTACTGCCTGTGAAATTTTTGATTCCTACATTACACGTTTCAGGATGGACAGGACATGAGTTGTCTCATAGATTGAATCAACTACCTAGCTGCATGAACTGAGACTCAAATCGGCGATTGGCAGCCATGTATGCCAAAAAAAGACAAATGAAATAATTCCATGACCAACACAAGATAAACAAGGAATTCCAACACGATGACTATGTCTTAGACTATACCTTGAAGCAACATTCCAAAAAACTCAAAAAGCGGGATAATAACCCATTTGTAATCAATGACATATCACTAAGTGACGGCGTCTAACTTTCAACATTGGAGGGAGAGGTAATGTCTAATTGGATCAATAATTACAGATTGAAAAAATATCATCAACCATTCACAACAAATGTTAGAGAAGATACATGAAGCAAAGGTACACAAATAAAAGGCTCAAGCAATTAAAGAACAAGCACAAGAGGAAGCTCAGATGCGGATTTTAAGGCGCAAGGAATGAAAAAATCCAACCCCAGGACGCAGGTTGCAACAATTTCTCCTCCTATTGCAACAATCCAAATAGAGCAAGATTGGATTGGAGGAATGGATATATGAATCAATGTCCAACTAGCCGACGACACTATAGAAAGAGCACTTGTAGATACTGCGTAGCCAATAAAGGAACAATGGTTAGTTTGGGACATGCCAATGTATCAATCAACATCGAACGGTAACCACTACCCACATCAATTTCATGTCATGGTGGCTAATACGGACTTGGATGAGAAAATCATCTTGAGACTTTCATGGATGCATACTTACAAAGCTGTTCCCTAGTGGCAGGACAACACATTGAAGTACAATCCCAAGGGTATATCTTATGTTACGTCCTTAGTGAAAACACATCATATTTGACTGTACAACCTCCATCCAAGGAATCAGGGATGGGAGAACCACAGCCACATCTTCAACAACAACAATTTGCAAGCACACGTGGACAAACAATTCAAAAAATTTGGGTCAAAAAGTCAATCATGGCCACGAAGCCAAAATAGCCCAAAGCATTGCTTAACAATCACTCTTCCAACTCGATAGAGTCTAGCTTTGAGATTGCCAAAACATCTAATCATCAGCCCAAATGGTGGCGGAATTCCACATAGCAAATCCATGCTTCATCAAACTTCAACAACTACAAATGGAATGCAAATGTCAACCAAAGAAGTCAAGGACTGCCAAAACACTAACATGGCAATGGAGACCAAAACAATCAAACCATCAATCATCTTCTCATTCTCCCAAAACAACCTTAAAGTGGGTACCTAATTTTCAGAAAAGCCAAACAACAACCAACCCCTGCTGGTACTCACCAAACCAACCATTGAAGAGCGGGCAATTCATCTTCAACAACTTTTATTTTGTAAGCACAAAATAGCTGTACCCTTGCCAGCTGAAACCACTGAACAATTGGTTCATCACCCTCATCTTGCACAACACTGTGTTACCCAATGCATCTCTTCCATCAACATGATAGGGTCACATTTCATAGACATGTTGTTTGCGCCCATGCACATTGCACAAGCTTTCGTCTGGGGCGACTCTGAATAGGAAGGGGGGAGTAACCGCAATTGGAGCATCATATTGCAAGACATTAGGTGGCAAGATGTTGAAAGATTATGTGTACAATGTATAAAGTGTGTTTTGTTGCTTAAATTTGTGCCTTTTTGTTGACTTTTAGTGGGCATAGTATTGAGCCATATTGTCAAATGTCAACGGGTGAGATGTCTAGAGAGAGAAAGAGTATGTATATACGAGTGTAAGGAATAATTTTGGCAAAATTTTTGGCCAATTAATAATAATTTCTAGTGATTTTCTTGCCTTTTAACCTAATAAAGGTAAAAAAGTATCAAACAAAGCTAGGAAAGATCAAGTTTTGAAAGAAAATGCCAAACCTACAAAGCAAGAGCTTCGAGCATGTCAAATATGAATGGATTTGGCACATGACAAAATTTGAGCCAACTTACAATGGACCAGAATTGCAAAATCATGACCGATTAACAACCAGGTGTCTAAATGACAAGTTGTCTAAGCCACAGGTGGTATGACATGTGAAAGGTGAACAAATAAGGTAAGAATGCACAATGCATTTATGATAGGCCGAACACATATAGGCAGATGGGGAAAATCAAACCTCATTTGTAGATTACCATTTTCAAAAAGAGAGAGAGAGAGAGAGAGAGAGAGAGAGAGAGAGAGAGAGAGAGAGAGAGAGAGAGAGAGAGAGAGAGAGCCTTTGCGACCTAGAGCCGCCCGACAGGTTTTTGCTTGCTATGACCACACTGGACACCCACTCTACACCAGATTTCATAGATACGATCCTCACCAGTACATGAACATCTAGGAATGTTCAAATAAGCAAACAATCAACCAAAACAAATAGAATAAAAAAAAACCAAGATGGGATTGGGGGAACTGTCAAGGGCTTTTAAGCAAGCAAACCAAATAAGTTATGCGTGCATATGGATGCTCCATTTACGTTACGGAATCTGACCAGGCAAGTCAAAATGCCAAATGTGGTGGAACATGGATCGCGATCCATAACCTCCCACTTCCAAATTAAAATCAAAGTGATGCAAACTAATGCTAGAGAAAGCACCTATCAACTGCTGCAAGCACATAAAACTTGTGCTTCAGTTCATGGATCGCGATCCATGAACCCCAAATGGACCAAATTGGGAATTTTTGATACAGACAGTTTGCACATACCTGGGGAAGAGTCTCCTGAAAATTTGGTGTGAAATAGACATCAAAAACACCAAAATTCAAGTCAAACTGGAATTTCAATCACCAAATGGTCATTTTGACCCAAATGGAAAAATAGGTCAAAACTTGGAAAAAAGTGCATTAGAAGCTTGGCAAACATGCTAGGAACCTGCTCATGAAGTTTTGTCAAATTTTGGTTCTAAACGTGGATCGCGATCCATGACCCCCACAACCAAATCTTATCAAATGTAATTGCAGAGTGTGTATACAAGTTGGGAAAGGTGCAATGTGTCTTCATGTAATTGCATAGTGTGTTTCCAAGTTGGGAAAGGTGCAATGTGTCTTCATTTGAGTGTTTGGATCTTTAAGCTGCTTCATTTGTCAAAGTCTGCAATATCAAAGAGTTAAGAGTTTGAAATGTGATCTTTGGCTTTGGTGCAAAGCTAAAGCAAACATGTGAACTTATATTAGTACAAGAAAAGTCAGGAAATGCTTTTGGTAAAGGGTGTACATTTTCCAGGGAACCTTAAGAGGTCAAAAAGTCTCCAAATTGTGCCATAAATCAACACATAGTTAGGATTTGGGCAATACTCCAACACCAAATCATCAAAAGAGCCAAAATGCCAAACAGATTGATCACCAATCAAGGATCGAAATTGCCAACCAAAACCAAATATGGCAAAGTCTGACCAAACTAGGCCATAACTTGGGAAGCTGGAGAGAAACTTGTCCAAACTTGAAAATAACTTCACCAATGTGTTAGGACATGCTATAGAAACAAGTACTGTTGGACGGATACGCCGCGACGGACGTCAGCACAGCGAGAACTCACCTAACAAGATTTGGCAGCTAAGGACGAAACTCGACCCGCAGGCGCGTGGAAGCAAGTATAAGGTGTCAACCTACACTCGACCGACTCCTAACTAATTCCTACAGAGGTCTCTACCCAATGTCTAAGTCACAGTCTTCAAAAGTGCATAAGAGAAAACTTCCTACAACGCTTACAAGAGCCGAACATCCATCAAACAATCTCGAAACACCACAGAACTTGAAGGAGACCCTACTACCACCAATAGGTCGCTCTCCCTAAGGTCTATGAACCAAAACCCCAACCCAAAACACCCGGTGCAAAATCACGTAGGATGTCTGGCCGAAATTTGCAGGTTGTCGTTTTCGAAATCTAAAGTGCCTAATGTGTAGCTCTACTCAATGCGAACGCGTGGATATGCTGAAATGCAGAAACGGACAACGTATGCTCACCAAATCACCAGATGAAGCTCGTAGAAGGAGCTCGCAAAACCGGACCGTATGCGCACAATGTAAGTATTGGTGCATAGCTCTCGTCGGGAGCAACACGTTGCACTTCTCCGCACTCGATTCTGACCACCGATGCTCGCGTAGCGTCAAGAAGAAGCTCTCACTCTCTCTCGTACACAATACACTCACTCACAGACAGTATATTTTTCAAAATGACAAAAGGTTTTTCATTAAGGTCAAAAAGTGGTATATATATCTTACAATTCTCAAACCCTAAAGTTCCAAATTAACCAACTACTCAATCTAACTACCAAAACTGGGATACAATCTGGAAAGTTTGTTTTAGGGCAAAACTACTCCCCTGTTCATGCTCACAAGCACGACACAGACAACATACTTATCATCTGATGACACGACTAACCCATAGGTGCACGGAGGCAATCTCGTTAGCTAGTCAGGCTGAGCATCAATCACTAACCCTTGTAGAATGCAACCCACTCTATCCCTAAACGATCACAACACCGTTTACACCTCAAATGAACTCGGAATCGCATCAAACTTACTAGGCACCATCCTCTCAATAGGATATACTTACCTATAAGTCTAATCTCACCAGATTTGAACCCTAGTTATCTCGAATACAGTCGCGATAGACTCACAGGTCATAATCCAAAAGTGTGCGAAACCTAAGTTTATGAGTATCTATGTGTAGCTAATCTCTTTCTCATTCCATAAAGCACTTGATTGTTGAAAACAAACACTGTTTGTGCTACTTACAAGCAAAACAAGCTTGAGGAAGGATCGATCGTGAATAGCTCAAAAATGTGAATGCGTGGTGTGGGCGCGTAGCTCTCGGAGAGGCTATCGCGATGGTGTGGTCACGTCGTGAATCCGGTGAGGGAGAAGCGCGTAGCGAAGAGGATAAGACACACTCTCTCTCTCACTCTCTCTCTCTCTCAGACTCGTACGCCACAGGATTCATATTCAAATGTTTTAAAAAAAATGGTTCTAAGGTGACTTTTATACTTTAGTCACCTTAGCTAAAAAATGTACATGGGGTTCTCTTCCTCATAATTACAAAGTGGGAACAAATCTGGGTCCTGACTGACTGATTAATCTTTAAATAACCCAGACAAGTGGATCAAAATGATAAGATGTCTTTGACATAAAAATGGGAATTTGATAGGCTTTACAAGGTGGGCTCATTACAACAGCTGAACAAGTTGGGCTCCAACACTCCCCCCCTCCTAGTTCATGTCTACCACGACATGATCGTCTTTGTCTTCAATGTCGATGTCTTCCTTCCTGGTTGATTTGATGTAAAAACGCATCATATCGCATAGACTTGCTTTCCATTAATGGGCCAAAATTTTTGGATTTGTACATGAAGAAGCCTGTGTAAAATGCTTCTTCGAATGTTTGGAGATGGTAGCTTGGCAGAAACATTAGCCGTCTGAAGTAGGCATACAACACTGGCTCTGTAGGTGGCCCACTTAGATCATATGACAGCTCTGAGATGCTTCTTTCTGTATTCATGTACTCTGAAGTCCAGCTTTCTGAGAACACTGTGAGACATGCCAAAAAAGTTCGAGCTATTTTACATAGCATCTTGCAGGATAGGTCGGGAGAGCCTCCGAATTCTGCGATGGCGCCCTGAAGGGTTTTCACCATGTAAGAACCGGATATTCTCTCTCCCTCGGCAGGCCGTGGCAATACTGGATAGTTCAGCCATGTAGGATTTCTGCTTTGTAATGCTTTATGTTGGCTGTAAGTGTAAGTTTGGGGCGTTGGGCAAAAAGTCCTATCACTCCTCAGCTCAGGCTGTGCGTTGACTAAGTGCATCAGGTTGTTAGGGTGATCCAAAAGCCATTGATGCCTCCACTTTGGCCGATTGTCTACTATCCTGTTTTGCTGTTCCAGATCCTATAATTCTCCTTCAAATACTGACACTTGTTCTTCCTTTGCAAGCTACCGTTGATGTGTCAGAGTTTCGTATTTCAGCAGAGCATAGGGTAACATAGGGGCATTCCATTCTTCCCGTAACTCTGTTGCTGTCTTGCATGATCTGGAGAGATCTTGTAGCATCTCCTTCTCTAGTTGCATGGCCTTGTACCACATAATTTCTGATTGATTTTCCATTTGTTCGGCTAGCTTCTGCTCTTCAAATTTTCTGACTGAATCTTCGTCTATTTCTTGGTCTTTGGAGCCAGGTTGATCAGTCTGCGTATCTGGGGCCTCATGATCATCTGATTCTTCCTCATAGTCATCTTCACCCCCATATATTTCTGCCAGTCCAGCCAAATCCGTGGCTGCTTGCTCCAGGTGCACTCGTACCTGTCCTTGGTGTTGCCTTGCAGTTTGAAGACTTGCAATTTTTGCAGCCATTGTTCTATTATTGATTTGGAGAGTTTGAAATTCCATCTCTTTTTGAGCTGCAGACTCCTCTAACTCTTACCCTGATGTGCAAATTTTCATTTTCCTCCCTGAGGGACTTGGAAACAATGCTTTCTATTTCACTGTCATGAGCTGGTCCTTGTTGCTGTTCACTTTGTAAGTCCGAAATTTGCCTTTGTAATTGATCCTTTGCTCTAAGCGCACTTTTGGCTATCATTAAGCGTTATTTTCTTTCCAACTCCAGCTCTCTCTTCACTGCAGCCACTTCTTCTTGCGGTTGGACCACCGGTGTTGTTGGTAGCAACGTTTTTTGTTTCTTTGCTCGTTCTATTTCCCTTGCTTGTATATCTGTTACTGCTCTCAAATCCTTAACTTCAATTTGTAAGTCATCGATTACGACTTGCAAACTTTTGATTGTCTCCAGGGCATCTTGATTTTCTTTTTCCAACCTTTGGATTTGTTCATCTCTGTCACTGACATCTTCAAGAAATACATTAATTGTATCTTCACAAATGGCATTGATATTTTCAGACTCCTGTAAATTTTCCTTGAGGAGGTTTACTCTGCTTTTGAGCCCCAAGATCTCAGCATCTCTGATGCTGATCAGTTTTAGGGTGTCATCTCTTTGCTCCTGCAGCTTCAGAAATTCTTGATTGGTTTTTCTAACTTCGTTTTGTTGGACCTGTTCTGATTGGCTAACCACTGACTGTGCAGTCTTGTTCGGTTTAGTAGGGTCTCCATTGACTGTAAATCCAGGTCTATAGTAGCTTCCAGCTCAATTTCTTGAGAGGAGGAAGATTTTTCTTTTGTCATATCCACCTCTTTTTGCTTGCCTTTATCAAGGTGTGATACTGTTCCAGTGTTTGGGTGACCATATGTTCTTTCTTCTTCTTCTTCATTGGGTGGTGTATGAACCCTCTCATCACGATGTGAGCTCTCTGAATGCGAAGGAGAGTCAGCAGGTGGGGTTGATTGCCTCTCACTTGTCTCTGGCCTTGGAGATGGAGGTGGTGTTTCCTGATCTCGTGAAGTTGGCCTTAACTGATCTCTCAAGGTTTGGAGATCCTCCTCTTCTAGTAGTAGTTCTGGTTCATCCGTAGCATTTCTTTCTTGGATGTACCTCTCAAACCAGTCGAACTCGAAAGCGGGGTTGTGTTTATTCTTTGTTCTCAATGTGTAAGTGCTACTAGAAGGTCTCCAAGTGGCGCCTACATCGCCTCGTAGAGATCTCTCGAGAACAAAGCCTTCTAGCATTCTTTCCATTTTTGCTACCTTCTGCAATCTGGTGTTGTTCTCCATTTCCTCTTTCCGCTTCTTTAGTCGCAAATCTTCTTCTTCAGTTTTTCTTTCTTCTTCCATCTTTTCCTGTGTACTTCTGGTTACTCTTTCCAGCCTGTGTCCTCCAATGGTGTTAGTAGAGGCCGGTACTCGCCTTTGTGATCTGTCTTCGATATTCTCTCTTAACACTAGCCAGTTGTTTTGATGAGGAGCAGGTGGTAGCTGATCTGCCACGCCTATGGCCTGGTATATTATTCTGGTGAGGACTTTGCCTCCTGCAATGTAATTTGGCTTGTCTTGCCGTAGCTTTGTCACTTCTTCAAACAGATATGATGCGTGATCTATATAGAACTCATGTGTCATTCCCATAGCCCAGGTCAGTGTTGTTGAGATGACCCCGTGTGGTGTAGTGTATCTAGGCGGTCTCTTGCTATAGCTCAACAAACACTGAATGTATACCTGTGTCTGTTCTCTTACTTCCGGGTTTGCTATGAGTTCGAAAGAAGGCAGTTTGGACCTTTGCAGGTAGACTGTGAGGTTCTTCCTTCTTTCTATCATGTTGGCTCCCTGATCAGACAATTTTAATGCCTCTTTGATGATTTCCTTGGTGATCTGAATCTCCATCACTTCATTATCCATGCCTGCCACCCTGCAAGTTCCATCTTCTTGGATAGTCTCAATTAGGTGTTGTACCCTCTTGAAATCTATCCCCACTGGAGGTAGTGAGACAAAGTTCCACAAGCCAACTTTTTTCAGCCATGACCTTTGCGGTGATCTTTTTAGGTAATTTTCTTCCTCCTTAGGGATCATCACTGTATCCACTAAATTTCCTTTGTCATCCACATATGAACCTTGATAGATCTGAAAGGCCACTGCCTGTTGCACGTCTGCAGGTATCCAAGTGGCTGCTGGCTTTAATGAATTGGGTAGAAGTGCATAGGGTATTGCACCTTCCGTTGCCAGGTTCTTGCCTTTTCTTTTTCCCGGAGAAACATCCATGGATCCTGTATTCACAAATAGCAGTTAATGTACAAACATAGTACTTCTCTTCTAAGTTGATTACCACTTAATCATGCATCTAGATGAGCCTTCTTAATCCCAAGATGAGTTAAGGTAAAATGTTAGCAGATAGACAAGCTCTTTCATTGTCCGACTCTAACGGCTTCAAATTAATGTTGTTGATGAAGGAGAACAAGTCCAAATGCCTTGAAATTTTGTGTGGTGTATGTGCATAGGGCATGTAAGGTCACCCTATAGTCACAAACTGAAAATCAGCTCATTTGCAAGTTCTGCCCAGTCTATCGCGATAGACTGGCTATCTTTTGACAAAGGACAGATTTTCCACTTGTGACCCCACCAGTTGGTTTCTCATGTCTTGCCCATGATCTGATCCCATTTCCACCTGAAATGAATGTCAAGTGACCCCTTTTTGGATCAACTTCCATTTTTCCAGATTCCCTCCAAGGAGATGTTGGTCTATCTCCTTCATTTTGTGTTGTTTTGGGCTCAAACTTAGTGGGTAGTCCTCTTGCATCATGCTGAAGCCAACTGTTGATTCCAATTTTTGATAAGATGGTTCTGTATCACTCTGCTTAGTCTATCGCGATAGACTGGGACTTAGTGTCATTTTGTCATATTTTGGCTCTGTGATCATCTGTCTGCCTTCTCCTAGTTGATGTAAGGTTTCTTGACCTCTCACATGTGAATTTTAAATGTCTGCCCTTGAGATGCCTTGTTCGGACTCTGAGTTGCTGTCCAGTCTATCTCGGCTTGCCATATGAGTCCATCTTGTCACCAAATTTGGTGTACTGCCTCCATATGCTTCCCCAAGTCTATCTTGTGAAAATTTTAAAAAGCCTTCCCCCCAAAGATAAAAATAGCAAGTCTATCGCGATAGACTCGGTTACTTGGCCAAGAGAGATCAATTTTGCACTTTGATTTGATATGTGTGGTCATACTCCTTGTTAGTACCCCTCATGAAGTCAAAATCAAAATTTTACTTGTCTAAGTGTAATAGCAAGTCTATCGCGATAGACTGAGCATCTAGTCATTTTTACAAGTTTTTTGATGTTAGTTGACCACAATGGTGTTAGTAGGATCTCCTAGACACACACATTAAGTTTTAATCAATTTAGAAGAGTGTACTTCCTGTTTACAGCACTTAGCTGGTTCTGGAGTTGGAGTAGACCACTTAGGTGATGGTCACTGTTCCTTTTGGTCATTGTATGACTCTGGCTGTCTTTCATTTCCTTTTGACCTTCCGTTAAGGCAGTCAGTTGTTCTTTTGGTGTTTACATCACCAAAACAACCATTTGGACATCTTTCTGGCCTGTTGCTGGCATTTGCCCTAGTGGAAGAGATTTTTCTTGAATGGACACATTCCAACTTGTAGTTGACCTCTTTTGGATGTACCCTGTCAAATTTGGTGTCATTTGGTCACTTGGTCAGCCCGTTAGAGTATCGTGACGCTTTGCGCAGTTTCCGTCAGATAGGGACTTTAGGCTCCATTTTGAAGAGCTTTTTCATGGTCTAACCATTCAGTTGGTTTATCGAGGTTATTGGCTTGCTGCCTATGAGTTTTGGCTCATTTCCAATCACTTTGGTTCAGCTACCCTTCTGCAGGTCCTGTGAAATTAGGGTTTTCTTGGCGGCGTCCTTCACGCTTTTCGAGGTCATAGGCTTGATCCCTAAGCTATAGGCATTGTGCCTTTCAATTTTGGTTCCATTTGGTCGCCTCTAGGTCTTCCTAACAACCGGTCTACAATATGTGTGCACAGGTTGTGATGGTGGTGCTGGCGAGGTTTTGCGACTAACTGAAGTAAACAACACTTAGAGTCAGTGTTGACGAGCATACCTCTCATATCTGATGCCGATCTGGTGACCGTGTGCGATGGATGAGCTCCTGGAAGTCTCAACTGCTGTAGGGAGCTCTCTCTCTCTCTCGCAATGACAAATGACTCAAATGAGAGATTTCTAGCCTAGCCCCTCTATATGTAATCGAGATTCCGACACAAAATTTTCCCGTCTTTTACCTGTGGCCATAACTTTTTGCGAGATGCAGTTTAGGCTCGCTAATTTCTTGATTTGGACCTCGGTTGCTCCAGTTCTACAATTTTTGCAGATTTCTCCTGTTGGAGGTCCCGTCATGACGGTGGTCTTTTTTACCCTGTCACCTTTGCAGTCCCTATTTTTTCTGTGTCTTCTTTACCTTGCTCTGATTAGGCGTCTCTTCTGTTGTGTTTCCATCTGGTTATGGATTTTTTTAATAAATATTTTTTGCTAGAAAATGACTAAAATAAAGCAAATAAATCCCAAAATAACCCGAAAATAGCAATTCTAACCTATAATAATACTAATGAAAAGAAAAACACTTTGTAGCTCACTTTTCTCTCTTCTATGTACATTCTTACACTTAATCGTCAACCTTGGCCTATTTTTTGCTGTTTTTCGACAATTTTTTCGCCAGTTTTGACTCTCTTTATAGTATATACACATCCCTAGGGGCTAATATATGATCATTTGGTCCCCAATTCTGATTATTTACGAGGGCATATTCTTTTTCCCAAAATCGCACAATAAAACGCAAAAATGGTTGAAAAATTAATCACAAACATTGCCCTCTAATATATGACGTGAGTCCGCATTTGGAATGCCTCCCCCCGTCCAAGTTGGAGTCCTCCCGGACGACAGGGTATCGTCAAGGATATGTGCTGTGCATGGGCGTGAACTTGTGCAAATGCAGGCCTTGTAATGTAGCCCTATATGCATGTACTGTCAATGCATGTAGAAAGAATTTATGCGGTGTAAGAGGAAGGTATAAGCGATTCGCTTATTGGCATTTGTCATTGAGGTTTCCTGTGGTAGCCTGAGTTGGCTGGCAGATTTTCTTTGCAAGAAGTTGTAAATCTGCCGCTCTTTGTTTGATTGTTTTCCACGGTTTTTGAATTGGCGTATGTGGCTCCTTTGAAGTCGATATTGTTGTATATTTTGTTGCATGTTTTGGTGGAACATTCTTTCTTTTCCATTGGATGACTTTGGTCGTACAGATCCTTGTAGTTATTGTTGTGGATTCTGCTTGTTTTCGCGTGATGGTTGTATGATTTGGCTTGGCATTGACAGTTGTAGACAACTGTTCGGTGGTCTTCTTTGGCATCCATACTTGTGTTGTTGGCACGTTCTGAATTGGTAATTTTGGCCGCCATACCAATATAGTCCGTTGCGTATTCGACTGGTTGACAATTGTTCTTTGAAGCTTTGCTGGCTTTTGGTGTTTTGTCTGTTCTTCTGTCCACTTTTTTACAGGAATTAAGCTGTCTTGCTTGATCCAAACTTTATATTTCCTCCCTTGATGAAATTGTGCCTCGGCTAGATCTGTACGTCGTACCCAAACTTGCCTGGTTCCCTGCATGATTGTTGATTTTTGATAATACGTTTCTTGACATGTAAACTTTGTTTGTTGTTGGTCAATGCTTTGCGGTTTTACTGACTCGTGTCTCCACCTTGACTCCTGTCTCCACCTTGACATGTATTGGTCATATGACAAGAAGGGTTCTGAAAAGTTTTCATTTCTGAACAGTGCTTCATTAGTATCCAAATCAATGAATACCCTGTTAGCTTTCATCCATGACACTGCTAAGATACACGGCGTTGCTGATCTACTTGGTGGCAGTACATGGAACTTGGTAGTGTACGGGTGTGCCTGCATTGTGATTGATGATATAATAGACCACAACGTGGTCACCTCATCACCCGATGCTACTTTCAACCTGTGTGTCTTTGGGAACTTCCTCATTGGTCCAAGTTTTTGAAAGAGCTCAAAGCTGATGACACTCATTTTTGCTCCAGTGTCAAGCAATGCATAGATTTCAACTTGTTCTGTGCCTGCATTAGCTTTTATGTAAGGACTACACCATGTATCTTTCAAGTTGTCAATGGTGCTTTCGTCCTGAGCCATAAAGTCTGTTATTGTCTTTGCTAATTCTTCGCTTTGTATATCCGCTTCGATTGTTCGGAATGTCGAAAGAGGATATTCGTCAGTCATCATTGGTGTGACCATGTTTATTGTCCTCAGAAACTTCTTTCGCTTAGCAATGCGTTCCTTGGCTTCTTGTTGTGCTTGGTCCCGAATTCTTTGCTGTTCCTGTCTATAGGTTTTGCCATAATGCAATTGAAATAACATTTCCGGTGTTAAAGGTAGATGATACTTTTTCAAACGACACCCACTAATCCAGTTCAGCATTTCTTTTCCATCTAGTGTCGACAGTTTTACTGCTCCGCTGGACGATATTTCTTGGACCAAATAAGGCCCCATTCCCCTTTTCTTTAGCTTCTTGGCATGCTGTTTAAGGGTGTATACTAAGACATAGTCGCCTGTTTTAAAGTCCTTGTTCTTGACATGTTTGTCAAAAAACTCTTTCTGTTGTCTTTTTTTTGCATATATGGCTGCTACAGCATTGAGTCGTAACTCATCTAATTTTTCAAGGTCCGCTAACCATTCTGAAAGCTCATGCCCCGTCCAGTCCAATTGTGTGTCTACCCTTAGTGTGGGAATCAAAAATTCAATAGGCAATATTGCATTTAACCCGTATACCATATTAAATGGTGTAGCATTGAGTGTTGTTTTATATGCAACTCGATAAGCCCACAATGCCGAATATAGCATTTGATCCTAGTCCGTTCTTGTTTCACTTACCAGTTTTGTAAGAACCGTGCCTAAGATTTTGTTGGTCGCTTCTACTTGACCATTGGCTTGTGGATGGTAGGGTGCAGATTTGCGATGAATTACCATAAACTCATTTAAGAGATGTTGGATAACTTCATTTACAAAGTGTGTCCCTCTATCACTCACCAGCTCGATTGGAAGGCCATAACGTGTAAACACATATTCATATAAGAATTGTGCCGTGGTTCTAGCGTCTGCTTTGGTTGTGGCTTTTGCTTCCACCCATTTGGTCATGTAATCCGTGGCCACTATGATATATTGTGCTTGTGAACGATACGCTGGTGGAGTAATAGGACCAACAAAGTCCAATCCCCATTTAGCGAATGCTCGAGCACTCATCATTGGTCTTAAAGGCATTTCGTCTCTTTTAACTGGTACCTTAGTGCATTGACATTCATCACACCTTTTCTCGAATTCTGCTGCATCTTGAATCATGGTCGGCCATCATATGTCTACAATCATAATGATTTTTACGGTTCTCTCCGTTGAAAAATGACCTCTTGCTATGCCTGCATGAGCTTGTTCCAATAATGGAAAGTAGTCATTTTCATGAGGAACTAACCTCAGCTGGTCATCAATTCCTCTTTTATAATTGGTCACTAATGAGGGTATACCTATTCGCTTCAATTTGTAAAGCCTTTTTTCTGGCTTTAGACCAATCTACTGGCAACTCTTTATTAGTCAAATATTCCACAATAGCATGACTCCATGCGGGTGCTACTGTCACTTGGTATAATGTGGCATAATCCACAGTGATATTGGATGTGCAAAAGTTGCATTTCTTGATGTAATTAGCTACATCGCCTGCCATTCCTGGCCAATACACTCCAAGTCTTCTTAATTGTTCATAGGTCATTTGATTTCCTCGATGGAATCCCCCTGTTCGTGTATGGGCCTCCTCTAGATATGCTTAGTACTCCTCTGGGCCTATACACAACCTTAGAATCCTATCGTTTCCATGATGGTACATTCTACCCACAAGCATTGTGTAATTTCGTGCTTGTCTAACGTCTTCCACCGTGTGTTTGTCGTCAAGATTCATTCCATATGTCAACAACGGAATAATTTGCTCTGACCATTTCGGTACCATCTCTATATTAAACAGGTATGCGTCTAGGAGATCATCATCTACCCCAGTAGCTTTTTCGCTATGTAGTAATCGAGAAAGGTGGTCTGCTCTTTGATGAGTTTTTCCTTTCTTAACTACTACCGTAAAATCAAACTCCAGCAAAACAATGAACCATCTTACAATTCGTCCCATGTTACAAGGTTTGTTTACTAAGTACAAGAGTGCCTGATGATCCACAAAAAATGTGAATTTGTTCGCAAGTAAGTAATGCCGAAATTTCTTTACCGCATATATCATACCCAATCCTTCTCTTTCAGTGGTGGTATAATTCTTTTCTGCATTGTTGAGTTGTCTACTAGAATAACTGATCGGAAAATTTGTATTACCCTCCCCTGGTTGTGCTAATATACTGCCTATTGCAAATGCCGAAGCATCTACATGTACATGGAAGATCTTTGACCAATCTGGTGCTTTTAGAATTGGTGCAGATACCAGTGCATCTTTTAGTTTCTGGAATGACTCCTCACATTCATTGGTCCATATGAAGATCGTGATTAGACTATACAAGGGTTTTGCTATTACAGCGTACATGTAGATAAAACGTCGGTAGTATCCACAATGTCCCATAAATGATTGTACCTCTCGTACAATGTTTGGTCTTGGCAATTCTATGATCACCTTTACCTTGTCTTCATCAATGGTAATTCCATTAGCCGATACTATGTGGCCTAAGATTTTACATTGTCGTACCATGAATACACATTTTTCTGGGTTGAGGCAAATCCTATACGTTCTGCATTTTTCGAATACCTTTCTAAGATGATCTATGTGGTCTTCTCTCAATAGAGAATAGACACACAAGTCATCCATGTAAATATCCAAGAATATTCGCAAGTATTCTTTAAAAGCATGTGTCATTAATCTCGGAAATGTGGCTGGAGCATTGGTCAAGCCAAATGGCATTACCCTAAACGCATATATGCCCCATTCTGTTGCAACGTTGTTTTGTATTGATCTTCTAGTTTGACCCCCAATTGGTTATAACCAGAGAATCCGTCCATAAAGCTATAGGCTTGCTTGACTGCTCTTCGTTCGAGGACGTGTTCCATGATAGGAAGAGGATAGTCGTCCCTTATTGTTGCTGCATTTACCTTTTCGAGACTCACACACACTCGTAATTTCCCGTTCTTCTTAGGTACCACCACTATCGGTGACACCCATTCCGTGTGCTCTATCTCATAAATAAATTCAGCCTCCATAAGTTTCTCTATCTCTTCCTTTATCCTTTTGGCGAATGTCTCATTGTACGTGTATGGATGTTGTTTGCTTGGCTTGCATCAGACTTCAGAGGGATTGAATGTTCACAAATGTTAGGATCCACCCCCTTCAGATCTTTGTACGACCACGCAAATACATTACGAAATTCCTTAAGCGTTTTGATCAGTAAGTCCTCTTCTTCCCGGCTTAGATTTGTGGCAATGTAAGTAGGTCAAGGACTTTCTCCCGGCTCTGCTAGGTCTATTTTCTTGGCGTTCTCTGGCCCATCGTAGGACTTGTTTGATTTAGGCTCTCTCATTGGTTGCTGAACCACCAATTTTCTTTCCTGAATGGTGTACTTACAATAGTGAGGAGGTACATCTATCTGTTTACTCCCATCACTAGCGTTCGTTCCATCGCTACTTTCCATTTCAGTTGTCCATACATTTTTCAGTTTTTGTTTCAAATCATTGTATCTCTTTTTCCGTTCAACTTTCGTTATAATTGGATCGCCAGAGACATCCAATTTTTCTGTTGCAACTCTTTTTTTGCTTTGCTGGTTTTCTTAGGTTTCAACAGTCTGGACTTAAATCCTGAGTCTTTAGCAACCTTAAGAAATCTTCCTGACACTTTGTCCTTAGCACAATCAACAACATGAATGTTCATAAGGAAATGTGTCTTACCCCTGAACTCCGGCATAGGTCTAAGCCTAGTTGGTAGACTGTTATGGTGTCGCCTACTCTTGTATTTTTTTTGGCGTCTCTCACTTTGGTTTGGAAAATTGTAGAAGACGTCATTGTCTTGATCTTGATGGTCGTCTTCCTCCGTATTTTTCGACTTCTCGTCATCCGCATTATCTTTGTTTTCACATAGATCAGAAGAATCATAAAATTCCTATCCATCCTGCTCAATTTCTTTAGTGGGGATGTCCACATAGCCCACTATCTTAATCTCAAGTTTCGTTTCTGTTTTATTGATCCTTGTATTCTCAGTATCTCCATCGTTCTCGTCTTCCTCCACAATTTTGCTCAACATGTAGCATGGTATGATATCGTAGCCATTCTTGTCACAAAATTTGGTGGGAGTGACTTCATTGACGCATACATCCAATGTAGCCAAAATTTGAGACCATTATAGGGGTTCGAGCTTCTCTTCAGGAAAGGGTTCTCGTATATAGGCATCGTCTTCCAAGACCCTCTCTAGTGTCCTTTCATTGTGGTCAAATTCACTACATTGAGATGCTCCGTACATCCATATCTCTTTTTTCTTACAGAGGCACGCTGGGACTTCTGATCCACTAATGGTGGCTGAGTCAAATTCTTCCACAGGTGTTCTCCTGACATCATGGTAGCTATGATTTTTCATGTTTACACGTGTAGTGGTTTCAGCATGTCTTAGATACAAATAATCATACCCCCAGTCGTACACCATCTTGAGTTGCCTCATGAACGGCCTACCAAGGATAATTTCATAATTGTTCTTCTTGCCGAAATCTACTATGGAAAATGTATGTTTGTACTCTATGCCACATGAAGATACCACAATTGCCTCAAGCAATCCTATAGGCCTTTCTATGTGCCCATCCGCTAGTTGCAATTTCATTCTAGTTGTTCGTATTGCTGGTTTTTCCCATTTTTTCAATAGCATTTTGGTCGCAATGGCAATGCCAGCTCCGCTATCAAGTATGGCCTTAGTCTCTATGCTGTTATACTCAACTGGTAGAGTAGTGTTGCCGTCTTCACCCTCACAATACTCTCCAACCTTTTTGAGTGGCACTGGTCTAGTGTTGACTCTCTTCGGTTCTGTGTCATTAAGCTCAGTTTTGAAGAACTTAAGAGGCGTCCTTATACCAAATTTTTCAAGACATTTGCCCACTTCCGTCCACATGCTTGGCCTAATTTTTAACAATTCTGCCAATGTGATTGTACACTTGACCGGAGTGGTCAACAAGTCTGTCAAGATTTTAGTGTCCAATTGATTTGACCCTCCTATACTTTGAGAAGGTACCCTTCGAATTTCTGACCTTGCCTCGTAGTCTCCCATGTATGGCGGCAAAGTTATGAGTGATGCTGGTCTGCTATCTTTGGATGCAACTGAACCATTATCCCCTTGAAATGATTTAGCGTCTAAATCCCATGGAGGCTTATTCAAGTTCAACTCCGAGAAAGGCGTTGACTCGAGTGTTTTTGTCTCATGATTTTCTTGAGCTTTTCTCACCGTTTCCCATAGCTCTTCAGGCCACTTTTCTTCCACGATAGGTGTATATTGATGTGCAAACCTCTGCCCACTCATGACTCCGTTGGGTATGAACAACAATGTTCTTTCATCCAAGCTATATCTTCCTTCCCCGCTGCCTGTGCAGCAGTTGGTGGTCCTGTATTTCCTATCATGCTCCATGGTTCTGGTGTGGAGGGTTCTTCCGGTGGATAATAGACAGAGTTTTCCGCATATCCATTGGGCTCTTCGTAGTATGCATGCATAGGCACCAAAGCCTTCTCATCCGATTCAGTTACTGTTGGTGTGTATCTTATGCCGACTGGTCGTATCATGGTAGGGGTGGTTGTTGTCCCAACACTGGTTGTGGTCTTTCTACACCTACAGATCCTGGTTGGTTGCCTGTTTGATATCTAGGCATCGGTGGAACTTGAGAGGATGTCGCCTGAGCTTGTGGAGCATATGGTTGTTCTCTCACATATCCCTTGTTATAATAACATTCCTCCGTCCCATGGTTTGTCCATTTTTGTTCAATCGCACACCATTTTGGCTGTTTAGCTTGTGGTTTGGAATACAAGTTAATCTTTTTAAGCACTTCCTCTACAAGCTGCTCTTGGCTCACCGCTACTTCTCCTTGTCTTAGCAGACTTGCTTCCGCTTTGTTGCGAGGAGGAATCATCGTCAAGATCCTTGAACTCACCCTCTTTGTAGACCGCACAATTGTCCACAAGGTATAGAGCCTCCTTGGTTAACTCATTCAACGTCGTGCTCCTTTTTATATGTAAGTCCTTCTGGAGATCTGCATTCCTTAGTCCTTGGATAAATATAAGCATACGTTTGGACTGAGTTGGCAGTTCTTCCACGGGGAAAAACTTAACATATCTTTTTAATCAGAGGGTTGCCTTTCGCACAGACTCTCCATCTTTCTGTTTAAATTTATGGATTTGTGAGACTGTATTATGAGCTATTCCCCTTTGTGAGAATTCCTCGATAAACTCGTCAAACACTTCCTCCATAGACTCAAAGTCTCTTCGCTCCACAGAGTCAAACCAAGTAGCAGCATCATCCTCTAAGGTTAAACCAAATCCTGCAAATTGGGTAGGGAAGTCTTACACCTCTTCAACTGTAATTACACGCACAAAGGTTGCTACATGATATCTCGGATCCCTGCTTCCCGTGTATTTCTTGTTTACCATTTTTTGCACTTGAGAAGGTCTAATTCTACAATGGTCTCCAAATCTCATCATGGGATCTCCACGTCCTAGTCGATATACCTCCTCTGGTCTTCTGTAGTAGCTAGGTTCCTCTCCCAATGGTGCTCCTAAGCCATAATTTCTAATAGTTCTTGCAAGAGATGGTTCATCTCTCCGAACTCGTTCTAGGGGTGGTCTTCCAGGCTCTATTGATCCCTGAATCTTTGGCTTACTCTCTCCTTGATACTGTGCATAGAGTGGTGGTTCTTGTAAATCCCTTAGCCCTCGTGCGGTTTGATAACCCTCTCGGGTTCGGTCTTGTTCTAATGTAGCACTCTGTCCAAGCCATTCCTGCATTAATGGCTGAGTAGCTGGTTGGTCCTGGTAGTTGAACGTCGGTTGTCGGGTAGAATGTGAGGTAGTGTCATACTCTTCTGAAAAGGGATTTGTCGACTTGCTAGGGGTGTAGGTGGCTCTTGGTACTTCGTCGGGGGCATATGTTGATGCTCCCGGAACTGTTGCCTTTTCAACCTCCTCTGGGAGAATACGTTTGTATTCTCACCCGTACCTATCAACAAAAACAATATCCTTCCCCATAGCAGTTTCATAAGAGAATAAGTAAAGAACCTTGTCTTTGCTTAATTCGTTTGGGTAGGGTTCCTTGCATCAAAAGTAAGAGACTATTCCCTCGCTTTCATGTTTGTAAATCCCCACATTCTCATTATAGGTTGGGACCCTAGTTGTTTTCTTATCATACATAAAAAGCGCTCCAGGTCGATCAATGTTAGGAGGCGGTTCTTGGGTTTCTGAAACCATTTTCCCTTTTGCCACGTTATCTCCACATCTGTTGTAATCCTCAGGGTTACTAACTATCAGATAGTGGTTCCCCTTTTTGTCTTGGAATCTGTCTCCATCATCATAGACTCGAATTATCTCCAGTCTCTGAGCCGGTCTTTCTTCAATACAAATACACTTGCGTCCTGGATAGTCAGAATAAACTAAGGCTCCCCTCGAGTTTGTTCCTTCCAAGAATATTATAGTGAACTTGGTTCGTTTAATGGATGTAGGGAGGTGCTTCCCCCTGGCGTTGGTCCTTCACCGTTGAAACCTCCTGGCTTTTGACTCCCCATCATGAAGAAGGACTTCTCCGACGAAGTGTCAGTATCACTACCCTCTTCAATGATCGGTGCTAATGGGTCTGGTCTCGTCTGAGTTACACTCTCTTCGGTGGACGTGGTGCTTACTTGGCTTTTGACACTTTTAGCTCCTAACTTAACAAAGGATCCCGACCTTAAATACATAAGAATGAAAGCCGGGTTGCAAACTTAAAGCTTACCTGGACTCCTTCTTCCTGTGCGGCTCTGTGATGATCTCCTTCTGGGATCTACACAAGTATGGTTAGTCTGTTCACAAGGGTTTTCCTTGAACCACGAAAAATCTTTCGAGTATGTACAGCAACCACTTAGTCAGTCTTCTGGTGGTCCAATTTCAAATATGAAATGATGGCTGGGATCTATGTGGAGGTATGTCCTAGCAGTATAGTCACAACTTGCAAAATATATTTGAATCACTACTTTCCTAGTCTATCGCGATAGACTGACAACTTGCTCAGCATAAGTCAATTTAAAATTGTGACTTCACCCTTGAGTTCCTTTTACCCTCTATAGCCTATCCCTCAAGTTTTATGAAGTTTGGACACTTGGTTTGGGTTTTGGTCCCATTTTGGTATTTTGGTCAGAGCCTGATTCTCTATCTGGGCCTTAGATTGACTTTCAGGGATCTAAATGCCTTGAAATTTGGTGTATATGCTGTATAGGCTCTGCTAAAGCTCTCCCTAGGGGAAATTTGGAAGATAAGGCCCTCAGTAGCAATTTCCCTAGTCTATCGCAATAGACTCGGCATGTTCTCCACTGTTGGCATTTTTCTCAAGTTATCTCCACAGCTGGTTCACCCTCTCCCTGTGTAGTGCATTGACAAATTTTTGCATTGTTTGGAAATTTGGTCAAAGCATTCTTGCCCTTGTCTCTGAATTCAGACTTTAAAACACCAGTTTTGAAGTTTTGTTGTCAAGATGGTGCTCAGTTTCACTCAATTTTTGTGAGTACCCTTGTATTGATGTGTTAAATTACCTGTGGTATAAAGGTTTTTTCCTGTTGTTAGTCAATCAGTAACTTTATCAGTCTATCGTGATAGACTCGGCAAAGAGCAATTGGGATTTGATTTTTTTTCTGTTTTTGGACAATTGTGTTCTCTGTGCCCATATAAGTCTATCCCTCAAGTTTTATGAAGTTTGGACTTATTTTGACCTTGGACTCAAGCACTTCACAAATTTCACTTTTCTATGGCAATTCACAACTCAAATGCACTTAAAGTGATGCAAATTTGATGACACTTCATCTTAAGCTTGTGAATATCAGTAGTACCACATGACACAGTAATTTACCCTAGGCTAATGGTGATATCTCTTCTTGGCCTCTTTAGGTTCACTTAGTGTTTTCTTATGACAATCACCTGTTTCTTTTTGTTGGTTTTGGTCGCAATTTTTATGTTTTCTCAAGTGTTGGATCATAAATTCCAATGTCTACTCTTTTCACCCCCTTCAAGGGTATATGGTGTGGGTTTTGCTTTCAAGGCAAGCAAACAGCCTTATTGTTTCTTCTTTTTGTTTGTTTTGCGTTTTTACAACATTTTTCTACTCTAATTCTACACAAGTATAACAAGCACTCAAAACCAAAAACCATAACTCCACATTATCCTACTTAACTAAATCTAACTAGTCACAGATCCTCGGCAAGATACAGGCTTCTTGGCTATCCACTAGACCTCAGGATACTCTATCCTGGATCTTGTTCTAAAAGTTTAAGCTCTCTCTAGTCGAAACTAAAGTAAGCTAACCATCACACGAGTGACGTAGATCTCCCTACTTAAGGTCTTGTGTCCCCGGTAGCGGCGATAATGTTTTAGGGCAAAACTACTCTCCTGTTCATGCTCACAAGCACGACACAGACAACATACTTATCATCCGATGACACGACTAACCCGTAGGTGCACGGAGGCAATCTCGTTAGCTGGTCAGGCTGAGACCAATCTACACATACACACTCCTATGATGCATCAATCACTAACCCTTGTAGAATGCAACCCACTCTATCCCTAAACGCTCACAACACCGTTTACACCTCAAATGAACTCGGAATCGCATCAAACTTACTAGGCACCATCCTCTCAATAGGATATACTTACCTATAAGTCTAATCTCACCAGATTTGAACCCTAGTTATCTCGAATACAGTCGCGATAGACTCACAGGTCATAATCCAAAAGTGTGCGAAACCTAAGTTTATGAGTATCTATGTGTAGCTAATCTCTTTCTCATTCCATAAAGCACTTGATTGTTGAAAACAAACACTGTTTGTGCTACTTACAAGCAAAACAAGCTCGAGGAAGGATCGATCACGAATAGCTCGAAAATGTGAATGCGTGGCGTGGGCGCGTAGCTCTCGGAGAGGCTACCACGATGGTGTGGTCACGTCGTGAATTTGGTGAGGGAGAAGCGCGTAGCGAAGAGGATAAGACACTCTCTCTCTCTCTCTCTCACTCTCTCTCTCTCAGACTCGTACGTCACAGGATTAATATTCAAATGTTATTCAAAAAATGGTTCTAAGGTGACTTTTATACTTTATTCACCTTAGCTCAAAAATGTACATGGGGTTCTCTTCCTCATAATTACAAAGTGGGAACAAATCTGGGTCCTGACTGACTGATTAATCTTTACATAACCCAGACAAGTGGATCAAAATGATAAGATGTCTTTGACATAAAAATGGGAATTTGATAGGCTTTACAAGGTGGGCTCATTACAACAGTTGAACAAGTTGGGCTCCAACAAACTTCTAAAGCTCCAATGTTTACAAGGTGAAAAATCGGGTTTCCTCAATAAACTTCTGGCTGGGAGATATCCTCGTTGTAGAGCGGCACTGTCGACTCTTCTCTAATCCTCTTATTGATGGTGGCGACTTCATACTTTAGCAAAGGATATGGGAGAGAGGGCTGAAGCCATTCGCACCTGAGTTTTCTGGCGTCAATCTTCTGGATGGTCATGGATTTGAAAACTCTCTACTCCCATTCCAAGGCTTCCTTAGTCGTCTCTCTGATCTCCACCTCTATTGCTTTACGCAGCTTTTCTTCCTCTTCCTATGTCAAATCTTGTGGCTCTTGAGAGGATCCTAATAGGATTTCCTCTTGCATAGGTGTGTCCACAGGATCTGGCACATTTTCTAGATCTATGCCCTCAGTAGCTGCTGGCCTTGTGCCTTCTTGCTCTTTGGCTTGCTGTCCTCTCAGCTCTTCAATTTGCTTTAGAAGTTTTTTTTTTCTGTGTTAGCTTCTTCTCCCATGTTCACGAGGAGGTTGTTCAACTCGGCGTTTATCTTCTCCGCCTCCTTGAGCTTTCTGTTGATACTTTCTAGTTCCTCATGCATTGCTTTTTGTTCTTCTTCCATACGTGATTGCATTACAATTGACCTTCTGCCATCATCAATCGTTGCTTTTTCTCTAGAGTCAGCTCTTTTTGAAGTTCTTTCATCTGTTCTTCCTAAATTTTGCTTTTCGTAGTGATGTGAGTCGAGCTAGTAGCTCTGACTCTGGCAAGAGATGCCCGTAGCCTCTGGATGGTTTGATCTTTCACTTTAAGCTGGTCCTTGAGCTCAAGGACCTCATCCTAGCTGGCTTCTTGATCTAACTCTGCATTTTCTTTGGCGTTTTGCATTGCTTCAACTTCTTTGGACTCCTCAGCCAGCTGTAGGGTCAGGTTATCCCTTTACCTCTCTGCATCTATCAATGATTTACTGAGTTGCTTACACTCCTCTTCGACTCCTTGCATTCTTTGGGCTGCTACCCGATTTTCTTTTTCCATTTCCTGGCATCTTTACTATGCCTTTGCAAGACTGGCCTGTAGCTCCGCTTCTCTCTCTTTCTGCCTTTGAATTTGTCTTTGTAAAGAGTCTACTTCCAGCTTTATCTTCACTTCAGTGGCCTTGAGAGTTGCCATCTCACTTTCTGAGGCCATGGACTGCGCTCTTAACCCGGTTAACTTTTTCATCACCACATCCCAATCATTGGAGGGCGGGTGCAGGTCCACTGTATCTGTGGCCATCTCCTTTAGTTCTACTAACCTGATGCTTTGCATTTTCTTCTTAGGCCCTTTGCTTGCCAAGTCGAATGCGACTGTGGCAGCCTCTTCTTTTGTGTATCCTGCAGCTAGTAGGTCCAGAAATGTGTTGTATGCTTCATGTGGCTTTGGCTCCTCACTCTTGGGTTTAACCTCTTCCCTCTCCTTGATTTGTTCTTTCTTGGACTCTTCCTGGCCTTCGTGGTTGTCTTTGTTCTCTTTATCTTCTTGTGGAGGGCTGCGAGGAGGTGTTGAGGGCAGTGGGCTGGACTCAGGGCTGGCCGGTAGAGATGTAGGCTTTTTCTTTAAATCTTTGTCTGCCTTTGTCTTCCTTTCTCTCTCTTGGCTTTCCTGCTCGTGTAGCAGCTTCTGTCGTACTTGCTCCACTTCCTCTTCTGTAAAAGGTACATGTGGAATATTTTCTGATGTGGCATCAAGAATCTCAAAATTTTTAATGTAATCTTCGAATATGTCCCTTTGCACCCTTTGGGATGATCCTGACATTGCTTCTAGAGACGGCTTCCAGAGTTCACTCAAGTCACCTTTAAGGGCCCTTTCTGCTCTGAAGCTCTCCATCAGCCGCTCTAGTCTTGCCGCTTTTTGTGACTTTGTCTCTTTTTCCGGCATTTGGACAAATTCCTTCTTTCCCTTCTTTTGCTCTGGCTGGTCTCCTTGAACAGGCTCTAGCCGTCTTTTCAATCTTGTGGCAACCCTTGGTGCTTTGGGTTGTTCCTCCTCCTTGTCTTCTTTGAGCCTCAACCAGTCGTTCTGTGATGCTGGGTCAGGCCATCTTCCTTTTGCGTGCAATGCCCCATAAATCACCTTAGTGATTAGTTCTCCTGGCACAATATATGTAGGCTTCTTGTTACCCATCTTCACTAGGTTGTCATGTATATATGCTGCATAATTGATTAGATTTGGAGTGATCTTCATCATTGCCCAAGTGAATGTCATGGAAATTGCTCCTGGCGGCATTCTGTACTTTTGTGGCCGCTTCGTACACATGTGAAAGTATTGGTTGTAAAACTGACTAATGATTGCCACTTTTGGGTTGGCAATATCTTCAAAAGTGTAGTTACTTTTCTTCTCAGTGTACACCTTGACATCATCTCTTCTTTTAGTTACACTATCCCCCTTGTTGGAGAGGTCTAGTGCATCTGCTACAACTTTCTCGGTGATGACTATTTCTGTCTCTGGCCTGCCTTGTAGATCTGTAACTTTGGCCACGCCATTCTCTTTAATGGTCGTCACAAACTCCCACACTCTCTTTATGTCAATTGTGGCAGGTACAACTTCAAAATAGATGTGGAGATCAATCTTCTCCAAGTACCCGGCCATCTTGCTTCTTACGAACTCATTGAGTTCCTGCGATAGCATTGGTAGCTCGATCACATTCCCTTCAGTGTCTTTGAACACTCCTTGGTAGATCTTTAGGTCGTTGGACTCTAGCAGATCTTTTTGGATCCATGTGCTGGTGGGCTTTAGTGTTCCTTCTGGTATGATGAAGGGCTCCACTTCTTCTAGGTAATCCTTAATGGTCATTCTTTTCCTCTTTGCCGGTGACTTCGCGGCTGCCATAGATCCTGTTGCACTCAGTAGTCCGAAGTTAGCGTTTTTTCCATCTTAGTTGAGAAACTGAGTTTTAACTATCCAAATGACTTGAAAATTGAAAATAAAGCTTAAAAGGAACTCTTGAAACTGTGCATGTGCTCAAAGTGTAATTCTGGCCAAAAATTTCCATTTAGACATCCTACGCGTAGGATGTCTTTTTCATCAGAATTGGGTGATACTTGACATGCTGGTAGTCCTTGGCTTGTACAACATGGCTATGTGCTTGGATTTGGATTTGGGCATCAAAAATTGGATTTCTTGGGCTGATTCAGTCTTTAGGTCTCACCACACAAGACTAGCATGGGTCTATCGATGGCTAACAAAATAGCTAGTCTCTAGAGCTCATCGCTCGTCATAGTACTCATGTCGCTCATCAAAGCCATAATCTCGTGTGACACAAATTTATCATGGTCATGTGATCATGGAATGTCTTTAAAATTTGGTGTTGGTCGCAACAGCCTCTATAAGAAAATGCATGGTAGGCACTGTCATCAAGTATCATGGATGCTCTCTCATGGATACATAACGTGGTGGCGTCATCCATGGTGGCTAAATGGGTCGTGCATCAAGTGCTCTCATCTCAGCAGCTTGTGGTAGCTATGCCCTCAGTTTAATCAGTTGTGTGGCACTCGCCGTGTCAAAGGGTGACTCTGAATGGTGTCTGTGAGGATCTGACTTGGGAGACAATTGTGATATTTTCAATGAAGAAGATGTCCGTAAGGATACTCAGAGTGAGAAAATAGCATCCACAAAACCAACACAAGTGGGAACGGCTACTATAGCACCACTTACATCCATAGAAGACATGCTTAAAAGAATGAATGGAATGATGAATAATATGCAAAAAGCACCTCTGAGAGGACTAGGGCAAGAGATACCTCAAAAGGGACAACCACAATTAGGCCACAAAAATGGTGTACTATTGAGGGTAAGTGGACTAATCATGAGACCAATGAGTGATATTACCAACCAAAGTACAATGAAAATGTTCAATATGTGCCTATGAGGCCACAAGGACAACCCATGTACAGATATCAGCCTAAAATTTCCCCAACACAAAGACCACCGTTGGGTATGGAAAGACCACAACTAGTGTTGGGTCAACAACCTCCATATCTTGGACATAATGCAGTGCCTGTAAAGTACATGTATTCAGCAAAAGTCATAGATGAACAAGCACTAGTGCCTGTTACACCTTATGTTGAGCCCAGTAGATCTACAATAATGAGAGAAGGAGAGTGGTATAATTCACATCCACCTTAAATGGAAGAACCTGTGACTTATGCTACACCAGAGCTTACACTGATGTACTTTGTAGCTAATCAAGGTGTTAGACCTCCTATGGTAAGACCCATGATTAAGCCAAGGACTGGAAACTGCCATAATTGTGGAGCAGATGATCATTGGAAAAATGAATTCCCAAAACACCTGACAAGAACATTAAGCTAGTTGAAGCTTTTTGTACACAATGTTGCAAAAAAGGAGGACACTTCCTTGAAGATTGTCCAAAAAATACGTTAAACAATGGAAAAGCAGTGGTGAATGTAGTCCAAGTGATGCCTAGTAGCTCCTCAAAAAGTGAACCTATTGTTCGAGTCAAGGTGATTACTAGAGCCCATGCTAAGAAAAAGAAACATAACTCCTCTAATAAATTAGAGAATACTAAAATTTCCTCTCAAAAGACCAAGAAAAGAAGAAGTGAAAGGTATGAGATGAGAAAACAAAAACAAAGGGATGAAATTGAAGAAAAAGCCAAGAAACTATTCCAGGAGAAAGTGAAAGAAACTGGGAGTGAAATCAAAGAAACCACAGTGAAATCTGGAGGATCAATTTTGGTGAACAAAATTTTTAAGCCAATCAATGCTACCTTGGATGCTTTAAGTTCCGCTTGGAAGCTTTCCAAGTGAGACTTAAAGCATGCCAAAACATGGAAAACAAATGAAAAAACTATTTTTCTCCAAACATTGAAGCAGCTAAGCTTGAAGCTTATCAAAATTTGGTAAGAATTACTCAAGAGATGCTAGAAAAACAAAGACCCAAGCTTGAGAGTATAGAAAAACCTGAGGAGCTTGTGGTAGAAACCAATAAAGAGAAACCCCAAGTGGTGGTAGAACCCCACCCTGAAAGTAAAGAGCTAGAACTCATAGCGCGTGACACTGAAGATGCTTTAGATGGAATTCCATTCGTGGAGGAAGATTTTCCGAGACATTTATGGGAAAAAGTGAGAGAGATTAATGATGGGAGCATAACTTTGAAGTCAGCTCCTATAGAGGAAGTTTGGTGAGACCATTTACCTCCTGATATGGACAATGATATACAGAAATCAAAGGAGATAGAGAAGCTAAAGGGAGTTGAATTTATTTATGAAATTGAACACACAAATTGGGCGTCTCTAATTGTCGTGGTACCCAAGAAAAATGGAAAATTAAGAGTGTGTGCCAATCTCAAAAAATTGATTGCAGCTACCATTAGAGATAATTACCCTCTTCCAATCACCGAGCATGTTTTAGAACGAGTTGTAGGAAAAGAAGCTTACATCTTTTTAAATGGATTTTCAGGGTACAATCAACTTTTGGTTGATTGTACCTTGAAAGATTATCATAAAACTACCTTTGCAACTGAATTGGGTATTTTTTCCTATAGGGTTATGCCTTTTGGATTAACTAATGCTCTTGCCACCTTTCAAAGATTGATGAGCCATGCTTTCAAAGAATATCTTAGGAATTTCTTGGAAGTATATATGGATGATTTATGTGTACATTCATCAATCCGAGATGATCATTTTGAACATCTTAAAAAGGTATTTGAAAAATGTAGACTTTATAGGATTTTTCTTAAATCCTAAAAAGTGCACATTTATGGGTAGACAAGGAAAAATTCTTGGATATATAGTGTCTAAAAATGGCATAGCGACCGATATGGATAAAATTCATGTTATTATTGAATTGCCTAGACCAACAACAGTCAAAGTGGTTCAAGACTTTATGGGACATTGTGGATATTACAAACGATTCATTTACATGTATGCTATAATTGCAAAACCCATGTACGACCTGATTACACTCTTTGAATGGACTGATGAGTGTGAAGAATCCTTCATGAAGATTAACAAGCTCTCACTTCAGCCCCAATCTTGAAAGCACCAGATTGGCATAAGATATCCCATATATACATGTTGATGCTCCAACTTTGCCATAGGGTGTATATTAGCTCAACTAGGAGATGAAAAAACTGATTTTCTAATTTCTTATCTAGAGACAGCTGAATGTGGTCGAGAAAAATATACAACCACCAAAAGAGAAGGATTAGGAATGACCTATGCCATAAAAAAGTATAGAAATTACCTATTAGCCAACAAATTTGTGCTCTTTGTGGACCACCAAGCTTTATTGTACTTGGTCAACAAGCCATGCAACACAGCGAGAATAGTGAGAAGGTTAATCATTCTTTTGGAATTTGACTTCACTGTAGTTGTAAAAAAGGGCACCACACACCAAAGAGTAGATCATTTATCAAGGATAATTTTAGAAGAACCACCAAAAGGGGTACATGATGATCTACTAGATGCATATCTGTTCTCCGTGGAAATGATACATCGTTGGTCAAAAAATATGGTTTCATTGATGACCATAGCTCAACTAAGCTCTCAAATACCACTTCCTATTACACTAGGATTAATTGGGCAATCGGCTATGTATCAATTACTACCTGGAAGTCTATATAAAAGAAATCAAGATAGAATATTTCTTTTTTGTATTAATCCTGAGGAGAAAATCCAATACCTAAGTCAAGCACACATTACCATAGTAGGACTTCACTTTGCGGAAGACCAAACTATGCAAGAATCTTGAGACTTGGAGTATTTTGGCCAACCATGAGGAGTGATGTTCACTCATTTGTGAAATATTGTCTTCAATGCCAAAAAAAAACACCTATACCTCATGTGACATTATTCCAAATCTCACTAGTTCCTAAGTGGAGTAACTATATAGTTACTTACTTATCAAGCAGAACATTTTTAGAGGATATAAGTAAACGCTGCCAAAGAGCTATTGAAATTGAAGCAAGAGACTATGCTCTTATTGGAAACCAATTGTATCGGAGAGGAAAGGATTAACATTTGTGTCTCTCTGCAAATGAAGATGAATATATACCCACTCTAGAACAAGCACATGTTGGACTAGCTGGAGGTCACTTTTCTAGTGAAACCACCACTAGAGGAATTTTAATGGCAAGCATATGATGGTCAAAACTTTTTGCAGATGCCAAAGAATATGTTTGAAGATGTGATGCATTCCAATGAGCAAAAATGTCAATGAGGATAGATAGCATGCCTTTAAGACCAATGATGGGGGCTAGAGCTTTTGCAAAATGGGGCATAAATTTTGTCGGGCCAATACAAGCACCTACTTATAGAACCCAAGCTCAATATATCATTGTAGTTACGGACTATTTGACCAAGTGGCCAGAGGCTAAGGCAACTAGGAAGAATGATGCTAGAACCACAACCGCATTCTTGTATAAGAATGTATTCACAAGATATGGACTTCCAATAGAAATTGTCAGTGATCGGGAGCTCATTTCCTCAATGAGGAGTATCTGCTGAATGAGTTTATGGTCATCCATAACAAATCCGTTCCATATCATCCACAAGAAAATGGACAAGCTGAGCACACAAATAAAATTCTTAGCTCGGTATTGACTAAAGTGGCTAGTTTATGATAAACTAATTTGTAAGGTTTCCAGTTTTTGAAACCTTAAAGATTGTATAAAGCTTAATAAAACTGATATGATTATTGAAAAAGCAATGTAGAATTGTCCGACCGTAGCAAATATTGGTATTTGGAATCTTAAGCAGAGCAAACCCCGGGCTAGAAATTTTCAGATTTAAATTCAGACAAAAATTGACCCCGCTAGTCCTTCCGAAAGATTCAATGTAAATTAAATTATTAAGAAAAATTGAAGGGTTGCAGTAATCATTTAAGCATAGACTTTATTAAAGGCCTCCCAGATATTTACAAGATATTTACCAAATAAGCAAAAATAGGTCAAAATATAGCAGAATTGATATTTTAAAAGCTAACAGGTCATGGGAGGGTCATCACTGACCTGCCAGGGACTCATTTAGCAGTAAGGGGTGCCATATGGAGCTGTAGGGCTGCTTAAGCTGCAAGCAACTGCTTTTTCCAGCCTGTGAGAGCTTATGAGTGCCAGAAAACTATAAATAGGACCCCTTGCTTCACAATTTCGGACACACTCGGAGCCTTGGCACACTCTCTCTCATCTAGAGAGACCTCTACACAGAAATCACTAGAGATCAAGCTCTAGTTGGTTAATTAAACGATAATTAACCTAATTTTTCTTAATTAGCAAAGCTAGGTTAACCTATTTTTTTAATAAATTGAAGATTAATCCTATGTATACTTAAAAATCCTTTCTTAATTAAATATTCTTGGTTGATTATTGTGATTAAGCTTAGGGATATTAAGCTAATTAATTATTATATTATATTAGGGCTGAAATTATCCATTTTAAACCATAAATTAATGGGAATTATACTAATTAAGTTTAGATTAAGTTGAGATAATTATCAGAGCTGTGTTAGACTATCTTTAAGCTAGGAAAATTATCTTATAATTTTTTGAGTAATTTTCATAATTGATTAAGCAGAATTACACTATTTTTGAGAGAGAACTAAAGCGGAAAATGATCAAATTGATTCAAAATGTTTTAAGATAATTATCAAAAGTTAATCACATCTTAGAAAATCCATGATAGTTATGTTAACCTCAGATAACTAGTTTACCTAATTATCTTAGTAGAGTTACACTGTTTTTAAGACAAATTAAAAGGGGGAAAATAGCAAATTGATTCAAAATGCTTTAAGATAATTATCAGAGTTTAATCACATCTTACAAAAACCATGATAATTATGTTAACCTCAGATAATTAGTTTACCTAATTATCTTAGCAAAATTACATTGCTTTTAGAACAAATTAAAAGGGGAAAAATAGAAAATTGATTCAAAATGGTTTAAGATAATTATCAGAGGTTAATTTATCTTAAAAAATCCGTGATAATTATGTTAATCTCAGATAAGTAGTTTATTTAGTTATCTTAGCAAAATTACACGATTTTTTGGACAAATTAAAAGAAGGAAAATAGAAAATTGATTCAAAATAAATTAAGATAATTATCAAAGGTTAATCAAATCTTAAAAATCTGTGATAATTATGTTAATCTCAGATAATTAGTTTACCTAATTATCTTAGTAGAATTACACGGTTTTTTAGGACAAATTAAAAGGGAAAAATAGAAAATTGATTCAAAATGATTTAAGATAATTATAAAAAATTAATCACATCTTAAGAAACCCGTGATAATTATTTTAACCTCAAATTATTATTTTAACTAATTATTTCAGTCCAATTACACTGTTTCTAGGAGACAATTAAAAGGGAAAATTGGCAAATTAACCCAAAAAGCTTTGAGATAATTGTTAGAGGAAAATTACATCTTAAGTAACCTGTGATAATTATCTTAACCATAGATAATTATTTTAGATAATTATCCTAGTAGAAACCCACTATTATTGAGAGTGAATTAAAGGGGAAAATTAGTAAATCATGTGATATGATTACATTCTATTTATCAGAGCTAGGTTATAGGGTAAAGAGGTAGTGATAATTATGGCAAGGTTAGAAAAGTAGTATAGATAATTATCTAGGTCAAAATTATACTAATTCTAGCTAAAAACTAAAGGGGGAATTTAGTAAATCATGCTATATGGTTACATGCTATTTATCAAAGCTAGATTACATGATGAAAAGGTTGTGATAATTATACCAAGGCTAGAAACTTAGTATAGATATTTATCTATGTCAAAACATACTAATTGTGGTTGAAATTTAAAGGGGGAAATTAATAATCATGTTATATGATTACATTCTATTTATTAAAATTAGCTTACATAATAAAGAGGCCGTGGTAGTTATGTCAAGGTTAGAAAATAGTATAAGTATTTATTTAAGTCAAATTATCCTAATTTTAGCTGAAAATTGAAGATGGAAATTATATAATTAAGTTAGAAAATAATAAGATAATTACCAAAGGTAAAAAAAAAAACTTATCTACTTGTGGTAATTATAGGATAGTTAATTAGTGAGGTTAGGAAATTATAATTGACCTTATGATTGACCAAAAGTCTTATTTTTAGCAAAAGATTAATTAAAAGAAACAGACTTTGTGGTCAAAAGTTTTTAGGAAAATTATAGTAAGTGTAAACCTATGATATCAAGTTGAAGAAATGAAATATTTAAGAGAAAATATATAGAATAAATATTAAGCATAAAATAAGTAGATTCCAAGCTTAAAAGTCGATGGGAAAATTAGGAAAAAGATATAGAAATTATAAGAAAATTAGGAGAGCTTAGAAAACCCTTAGGGAAGCGGTGAAAAAAGTTATCATGCCTATATAGACAAATAAGAAATTACTAGATCAAAAATTTACCAATTAAGACTATAAATTTAACCTTGGATGGGTTACGGTTGAGTACAAAGGTTAAGTCTAGATTTCGGATAATTTCACTAATGATTAGACGTCCTTTTTAACGGATAAGAAGTTATGGCACCTAAAAGGACCCGAGACAATCCTACATCCGATGATGAGGGAAGAGCTCTAAAAAGAAATAGAGCGTCGCACGACGATGAAGCTGAGCCTAGTAGTAGGCCTACGAAGGAGAGTCTTCAGCCAACGCAACAACAGATGGCCAATCAATCCCAGGTAGGTTTCCCATTATTCAATTAAGTCTTTAAATAGTTTCAGTTCTTTTATAAGTTAGCATTGCATACGTAAGAAGTGAGTAAGAATCAGAAAAGGAATAATTGGCAAAAAATGGAAGGTAGCTTCCAAAGTGCATTTGTTTATGATATAGGAAAGAATTGTTTGGGTTAAAACTGGTTGAATTAGGAAACATATGATTGATCATCCTTAAGACAGCTTGTCTCAAGACACATTCGACTCCTTGGTATATTTTGATGATAATGATGGCTTTCCCGCCACGGATAAGTCGGTTACCCCCATGAACGTTGAGTTTCTACTCCGTGTCATGTCTTGATGTTTCTACATAAGTTAGGATACCATTTTTTTAATCCTAGGGGAGCCGCCCGGTTGTATGGGCAATTGGTTTGGTGTATGGGCACCCGGAACCTTAGGTGGGGGTTTATCCACTCCGGATTTGAATAAGGAATGGGTGCCGTTTTTCACCCTTAGGTGATCTTGAGACAAGAAGAGTACTGGTCATGGTTATTATGGACAATGTTTTGATTGACAGTACCCTGTCTTAAGTTTAAAGATGTCTGTTTGCTAAAAGAATGCTTTACAATGCTGTCTTTGATGCTTGATTGAAGGAATTACTGTGACAAAAAGTTAAAAGAAACCATTATTTTAAATGTTAAAACAATGTGATAGTAATTAAAGAAATAAATGAATCACGTGTGAGTGCGGGGTGGTAAGTGGGGATTGACTAAGGTTGTCAATCATGGACGGGTGGACCTGATTAGTTAGGTAACTATCCATCCGTGTGCACTAAAACATTTAGAAAACTTCTTCACTTGGAAGAGTAGTCCACCAACGGCTGTGCCCTCACATATGTTAGGGGGAAAAAAACATTGGTTGAGGATACCTTAGACCAAATTGTGACAGTTTTAGGGCCGAAATAGTTTTTTTGGACTTTTAATACGTTGTCTCGTTTTCGTTGCGAGACAGGACTAGGTCTTCATCTAAGGCTATAGACCCAAGCCATCGTCAATGGTAAAGGTCTATTCCTTGGATTTTTCTTGTTTAGAGACTCTAATTTTTATCAGACCTAGAGACCTGTCAAGGATCGCATCCCGATCTTGGTATTGGCGGGTTGGGGATCTTACATAATTGGGAAATGAATCTACATGCCACTCTGTGGGCTTATAGAGTTTCATTCAAGATAGCTTTAAATGCTACACCTTTTAATCGTGTTTATGGTCTTGATGCCATACAACCGATAGAATTTCTATTGCCGACACTAAGGGTAGCTAAAGATCTTGAGTGGACAGGACATGAATTGTTAGAGAGGCTGGAAGATTTAGAAAAGCTTGACGAGCAAAGGCTAACAGTTGTACCTCACATCTATACACAAAAAAGGAAGCAAAAATAAATTTTTGATTCACATCTAGTCACAAATATCTTGAAAAAAGGGGACCTAGTTTTAGTTTATCCCCTTAAGCAACACATTCCCAAGTTCAAGTGTGGAACACATGTCTAACTTCACCATCCTATTTTATTGCAGTATTAGCGAGAACCACGATTAAATTGTCAATCCATGGGATGAAGCTGACTCAATTAGTGCATAGAGGCTACAAGAGGTTGCCAATCTCTTGGAAAACAACTAACAACTCGCATCTAACTCAAGCTACACTCAAGTGACTGAAATCACCAAAAGCCAATCGCTCATCGGCAAACAAATCACATCCGTTACAGCATCAGATGACATCCAAACATAACAAAACTTCTAGGACATGTTTATAAGACCGAAGCACACATGCTTATGGACTCAAACCCCACTTTAGGTAAAGTTCCAAAATAACAATTATTAATAGCAGTGGATTTTTGACCTAGTCATTTTCAACCCAGAGTGCATCTAAATTCTTAGCAATGAGGCCCCAATACCCCGCCTATGCTTAGTTTTTGATTTGAAAGTATAAATTCTTAGTTATGATGAAATTACGCTGCGGGTCGACGACACCAAAAGCTACGAATTACTGTGATGTGTTTACGTCAATGCATAGAGCTCTTACCTGTGGTTACAATGCAATAAACACAACTGCAATGTGATAACCGGGGAGGGAGTAGGAAGCGCGAGAAGGAGAGGAGTGAGCGCCGTTAGCTCACGCTGTGTATTTTATTATCCAAAAACTTAACAATAACTTACAGAAATTGGCTTTCATACCTTAGCCAAGGTTTGTGGTGGTCAAAACTAATAATCTGGGAGTTCTACCAAAGATGGGTAATGACAGGTTGATACAATCTGGAAGCTTGTAGTCATGACTCATTAATTATAGAGTTTATCCGAGAAAATAGAAGTTACAATATTCCTGATTTATCAAAATAATAAGTGTTTCACAATGAGAACTCTGGAAAATGGTATCCGTGTTAGCTTGCTGCTAACATTCCCCCCCTTCTCGCCTGTGTCGTCCCTTGACACAACTTTATGGGCTAAAGTAGTCTTCAGGCTGGCGACTACCATGGCGGTCTTTAAGCGCACTTAGTGCCTTTTGGTATCTGATCTTCCTTTCTTTATCTGGCACTTGCAAAAACTGCATAGTTACTCTGTTTTTGAGCTCCAGCACTGAGTAGCCTACAAACCTTGATGTGAGGTTGCTGACCACTGGCACAAATATCTTCATTCGCCAAGTGAAGAATCCTGTGTAGAATGTTTCCTCGAACGCCAGCATATTGTGAGAAGGTAGAAACATGCATCTGGCGTAGAAGCCATAGAGGACTTCTTCGGAAGGTTGGCCACTGAGATCATAGCACAAACCTTTTTTACCCTCAAGGAATGACATCCAAGGAGCGCCTGCTTGCTCTGAATCATTGAACACTTCAATGCATGTGAGCAGCATTCGGAAAAACTTATATAGCATAGCACATGACAAATCTGGTAGACTTTTAAAGAATGACATGGTGCCCTTTAGGGTTTTCACCATGTATTCTTCAGTCGCTGGTCCCTTTTCTGGAGCAGGCAATCTGGGGTAATTCAGCCAAGTTGGCCAGTTCTTTAGTAGTGCCTCATGTGCTATCCAGGTCCTTACTCTTGGTACAAGACAGAAAGTCGGATTTTTTTGCAGGGCCACATGTGCTCTCGTGAGCAGAATCAAGTATCTTGGGTTTTTGTTCAGCCAGCTCAAGCTCCATTTTGGGTGGTCTTTATCTGCACTCTCGACTTGCATGTCTGTGTAAAGCCTTTCTTTTACCTGTAGCAACTCAGCTTTAATCAGAGGGTAGGGCAGGGAGTGTTGGTACCATTGCGCATTTATTTGATTGGGAGTGAGTTGTGTGACATTGATAAAGTGAAGTACTCTTAGCTCCCAATCCATTGCTGCCTTCCACTGCTCATCTACCTCTTGTGTAAATTTTTCTTTTAGTGCCTCTTCTTCAGCCTTTGAGAACTGGACCATCGACACTGTGTCTTCTTCTGTAATGGTTACTTGAAACTCTTCCTTACCACTCAGCACTATTGTGGATTGTGTCTCCATTTCAACAAATGATACTGAAGGTATTTCTATCTGAGGCTGCTCCCAAGTGCTACCTCTTCTTGTGTTCTGGCCTTCCCTCTCTCAATAGCTGGTTGACTCTTTTGAGTTCAGTTATCTCCTTCAGCAGTTCATCTTCTGTTTGGACCTGCATCAACGCCAGGTCTCTACGCTGAGATTGCTCTAACTTCAGCTCCAACTTGGGGTCTTTATTTTTATTTTCTAGTTCCTTGTAGACCTCGTCTGTACCTTTGATCGAGGCGACGACTGGATTTTCTCGTATTTTCCGCAAGAATATTGCTTGATCATTGATTCTTTGTTTTGAGTACTGTAGAGAAGCATTGGCTACATCTTACTGTACCTGGATTTTTTGAGCTGATAGGGTGGTAGTGAGAAGTTCATTTGTAACTTCCGTCAGCTGATCATCCTTTGCTTTGCATACATCTAAGTGTTTGGTAAGTAGCTCACCCAGCTCCTCCATTTATTATAGTTGCTTATATCTAGCGAGCTGATGTTGTTCAACTTCTGCTCTCAGCTCCTGCACTTGCCTTTGTAGATCGGTGATGAAATTAAGTCTGTTGTCTAACTCCCCTTGGAGTGCATCGATCACCATCTCTAACTCTTAGGCCTGTGTGCTACGACCAAGTGCTGCTGAACGAAGACTTTCTGTCATCTCCTGCATTTTCTTAGCATATTCTTTAACCTGCAAGATGATCTCGTCATTGGATTGCCAGTCTTCATTGCGTGCCAGCTGTCTTGATGTTTCTGCAACCTCATGGGTGTCTGTTGGTTGTGTCAGGACGGCTGGTTGCTGTTGTTCTTGTAGCTGTGGCTGTTCTTTTTTTGTGGAGGTAGAGGGTGGTGCCTCTGCCTTTTCTTGCTGTGTTGCGGTAGAGGGTGGTTCCTTTGCCTTTTGCTCCTTTGGCTGCTCAAACTGTGTGGTGTCCTCTTTTGTTGCAGGACTTGCTACCTTTTCTGTCTCTAGCTCTTTCTCTATTGGTTGCTCTTGAGTAGATCCAACTGATCATTATGTAGATTCAACTTCTTGTGAAGATTTAGCTACCTCTTTGTGTTCTGGTTCTTGTGCAGATTCATCTGCCTTTTCATGTTCATCTTTTGCTTCTTTCGTTGGCTCATTTGTTGTGTCTTTAACTGTCGGTGACGGTGGTGGGCTTGGCATTGGTTGATCTTGGTGTTCAGAGACAGGAGAAGAGATGCAGGGAGACACATCACCTTGGGCATGTTGTGCTGCTCCTTGTGCAGTGGTCTCCTTTGCATGCTCTTGATGTTCTTCCACCTCTTTGGCCTTCTTTGCCGCTTCTTTGGCTTCCTTTAGCTTTAAAGCTTCTGCTTCTTGGTACATCCGCTCCAGTACTTCAGCGGGTTCTTCAACCTGCTTCCTGGGGTGATGCTTGGTCCTTGGTCCCTTAAGTCCACTAGGCACCCATTTTTCCGGGTCCTTTCCTTGTGCTTGTCGGCTGTGTTGGTATGAGTGTTTCTCTCTTTCTAATCGGGCTTGCTTTTGCACAGTCTCTTCCTGGTGTGATGCCACGACTTTTCTCTTCATTTCCTCTCTTCGTGCTCTCTTTTCTTCATTATTTGAGCTTTCACTGCCGTGCCTTTTCGGCGAGCTTTCAACTGATTCTTTATTAGATTTGTAGGATCTCTTGGCCGATTTTTTAGCTCAAGGAGATGGTTGAGCTGACACTATCCAAGTGTTTTGGTCTGGGGCAGGTGGTAGGTTGTCGGCCATGCCGATGGCATGGTATGCAATTGTTGTCAAAACCTCTGGTGCACCCAGGTAAGTAATCTTTCCTTCTTTCTTTATGCCTTTCAAAGTGGTCAAGAAATATTGTGCGTGGTCCACCGGTTGCCTGGTTGTTGACTTAAGGACTTGCATGAAGATGGTGGCAACCGCATGATTGGGCATGGTATACCTTGGTGGCCTTTTAGCAAGGAAATGAAAGTGTTGGTGGTATAACCTGGCTGGCTCTTCAACCTGTTTGTGAATAAGGTCAACAAAGGTGGCTGCGGTAGTTTCTTTGGTGAAAGTACCTACCATTTTCCTATCCCTTGACCTCATTGTCATTCCTTCTGTGGGCAGTCTAAGTGCTTCTGCCACTATTTCCTTGGTTATCACCACTTCAAATTTATTCCCCTGAGGGTCATAAATTTGTGCAGCTCCATCTTCTTTGATAGTGGATAAAAGCTCGTAAGATTTTTGGAAATCCACACCGCATGGCTCTTGTTCATAGAAATCTCTGAGTCCTAGCTCGCGGTTGGCTTCTTTGGTCTCAGGCTTCGCGGAGAAATCAATACACTTCTTTTGGTAGGAGTTGCAACTCTACATGATGTCCCTCCTCACTCTTGAATTTGCCGGTGAACACTCTGGTGTGATGCTCTTCGAGCTGTTCTTTTGAAAGATAGGCTGCCTTGGCGGCTTTGATTGAATCTGGATCCAATTGGTATGCGGATAGCGCCTGCAACTCTTCTTTCTGGTTGATCTTCTTCTTGGCCCTCTCTGCTGCTTATATGGCTCTTGTTCAGTGAATAGAGTGTCAAAATTAGAAAATTTATCGAATTTTTCTCTGAAGTGTCCTTTAGTTTGAAATGCTGACAATTTTAGTCCAATTTGCTTCAAATCAATTTTTGAACAAGCATAGATGCATAAAAACATGCAAGGAACAAAAATGTCAAGTTCAAACAAAAATTTGCAACCAAAGTAAATAATCGTGATTATTTACAGCTGAGTAATTTCTCCATTTTTTTGCAAACTTGGCATTTCAGGCTTGAAGTATATACCAAATACATGCTCTGAGTGAATATGTGCTCAATTGGATGCATAGGGTGAAAATGGTATTAGCTTTTGGCTTTAGGTCGTTGAAACAGTAGATATAATGGAAATTTGAGATTTTGAGCTCCAAATTGGTTCAAACTTGGTTAGTGGGCTTACCACATCATGTACTTTGGATGTATGATGGCAAAATATCAAAATTCCCCTATTTTGGCTAGAAAGTAAATAATCGTGATTATTAACATTTCTACCAAAATCAACGTTTTTTGGTACAAATTGGTTCTAGGCATTGTATAGACTCTGTGTATGAGATATGAGGTGATTTGAATCAAGAAATGTGGTCCATAACCCAAAAATTGGCTTGCAAAGACTTCTTTGTGTTTTCTGGCAATTTTCCAAATTATAGGTGCTCATTTTGGCTCATACTTGATTTTTGGCATGTAATAGGTGTGTACACATGATAGGTGAGGTGATGATACAAGTTCTAAGCAAAAATAGTGCAAAAGTAAATAATCACGATTATTTACAGCAATCATAATTTGTTACCATATACATGTGGTAGTGATGTGTGTGAACACACTAGGACCGCCGGGGCATTTTTCCCCTCTTTAGGAGGTTTTTTCCCCCTGTGCATTGTATATACGTCCATCACTCTAGGGCTATCTATCTTTCCATCGCACACTAAGAAACACACTCTCTATTGTGTGCCTTGAGCTTCCTTCGTCTTCTCCAAGCTGTGTGTGTTTCTCTGCAACCCTAATTCCAACAATTGGTATCAGAGCAGGTCACGTCCTCCTGGGCTTAGTCGCCAGCTGCTCCAGCATACGCCTGCTCACTTTCTCCGATTTCAGTGAGCTTTGGCGAGCGTTCGCAGGTCGACAAAAATTTTGGGAGAGCTCGAAGAGCATGGTCTGCTCAGAATTTTGATTTGGGCTCATTTCGGCCTCCGTTTCCACTACAGGCAGTACTGCACAGGCTATTTCGTCATTTTGTGCAGAATTTATGTCAGTGCCATTTTCTGCATAACAGGTGCCTTATAGTCTTCTACGGTTTATGCTATATAGCACAGGTTGTTCCCGCTCCGTTTCTCCTATTTTCGGGCAGTTTTCACATCAGGTGCAACATTTACCATGGTTGACAACAACAACACAGATGTGTTCAAGATGTTTGCTGCTGAGGACAGGTTGGATGGGGACAACCACCCTATGTGGGCTTATATGATGCAACATGTTCTTGTGTCAAAGGGTGTCTGGAACATTATGCAGGGCATTGATGTACGTCCTGGTTCTGAGGATGTAAGCGATGTTGAGGATGTTGCAGGTCTTGCTGCAAGGATTGCAGCTGTTAGAGTTGTTTTGCCTATGGTACAACAAGCTCGTTGGGATGTTAAGGATGCGCAAGCTCACGCATTGATTGCGTTGTCTGTGAAGCGCACCATTGTTCCTCACATCCGTTCAACAAAACCTGCAAAACAGGCTTGGGATATTTTAGCAGGTCTTTATGCAAGCCGCAATGAGGCTAAAATTGCTTTGCTGCGTAAAGAGATGGAGTCGAAGATTATGCATGAGGAAGATGATATGGACACTTTCCTTGCTAGTGTCAAGGATATCAATGAGCAGCTTATTTCTGCAGGTGAAGTCATTTCAGACAGTTCCCTTGTGCAGACTGTTCTTGATGCCTTACCAGATTCCTACCAGACTTTTGCTAGTACTTGGAGACTGATGACCCAAGGAAATCCTGAAGTTTTCAAGTTTGATGCATTATGCACATTGTTGTTGCAAGAGTCACTTTCCAGAAAAAACAGAACTAGGCAACGTGCAGTTGAACAGGATTTTATTGCTTCTCAAAGAAAGGGTGGTAACAATAATGCAGCCACTTCTTATGGTTCTGCTGTGAGTGGCAAAAATTCTGTTCCTAATGCTTCTGCTGGCAGCACTTCGTTTGGCAATTCTGGTGAAAAGGACAAAAAGAAGATGCGTTGCCATTATTGTAAAGCCAATGATCACTTGATCAAGTCGTGTCCTAAGTTGAAGGCCAAAGAGGCTAAGAAGAAAGAGGGTGGTTCCACTGCAAATACTGGTTCCACTACAAATGTAGCCATTGTTGAGTTTTCTGTGAAAGGAGACTGTAATGCTGATGTTGATGCAGAATGGGCGTTTAGCGCAGAGTGCACTTACAATCCTGCTGTCCATGATGCATGCTTGTCAGTTGCTGCAGATTCACATGTGTGGTATTTCGACAGTGGTGCTACAAAGCACATTACCTCACATCGTGAATTGTTTACCTTTCTTAAGTCTGTCCCTCATGGGAATTCAGTCACTTGTGCCAACAACGCCTCTTATCCAGTTCAGGGAGTTGGAAAGATTGTGCTCATTGCTGCTAATGGCAGTTCCTTCACACTTGTTGATGCACTTTATGTACCTCGGATCAAGAAGAATCTCTTGTCTGTATCCGCACTTGCTAGACTTGGACTTGTAGTCAAATTTGTGGATGATAGATGTACAGTTCATGATCTCAGTTTTGGTGATGAAATTGTTGCATCTGGGCTTTTGTGCCGTGGGCTGTATAAGCTCACTTTGTATGACAAGTGTGGACAAAATTTTGCAAATGCTGTTGCAGATTCAAGGGCTATTTCAGATGCAAAACTTTGGCATGCACGTTTTGGTCATCTGAATTTTGCCAGTTTGCTGCATATGCAGAAATCTGATATGGTTGCTTCTTTGCCACCCCTTGAAGCACCTGTCAAACATGTTTGTGAAGGCTGTATTTTGGGTAAGATGCAGCGTTCTAAATTTCCAAAGGATGGTTCAGTTCGGGCCACATGCAGGTTGCAGCTTGTGCATAGTGATGTTTGTGGGCCCATGCAAACTCCGTCCTTGGGCAATTACCTGTACTTCATGAGTTTCATTTATGATTACTCCAGGCATGCATGGGTATTTCCGCTTAAAGAGAAGTTGGAAGTTTTTATGTGCTTCAAACAATTTCTGGCTATGGCTGAAAATGTCTCGAAATGTACTATGGGCACCCTCCGTTCCGATCGAGGGGGGGAGTATATGTCTCATGAATTTAATGCATTTCTGGCTAGTTGTGGGATAAAACACCAATGTACAGTGCCTTATACACCTCAGCAAAATGGTGTTGCTGAGAGGAAAAACAGGTCACTGACGGAAATGGCACGATGTATGGTCAAAAGTCAAGCTTTGCCTCATTCTTTTTGGCTTGAGGCCATTATGTGTGCCACTTATGTACTTAACAGGTGTCCTACGAAAGCTTTGTAGTCTATTATTCCATATGAAGCATGGCATGATAGAAAACCTTCTATTGAGCACATGCGTGTTTTTGGCTGTTTGGCATATGCTTTGATGCCACAAGTGCAGCGCAGAAAATTGGATGATAAGGCTGTCAAATGTATTTTTGTTGGTTATAGTGATGAAAGCAAAGGTTATAGGTTGTATAATCCGCAAACAAAACGTATTCTGGTTTCTCGGGATGTGTTTGGGGAAGATTCTGTTCAACCCTTGCTGTCATGTACTAGAGACAGTAATGTAAGCTCACAGGACATTTATGACACTTTGTTGCCTCTTTTCAGTGGTGGAAATACGAATGTAAGTTCCAATGAGGCAAATGTACAGCCTATGGGGGTTTCTGAAAATGTTTTAGATCAGCCTATTACTGATGCAGATGTACATGATGTACTTGATGAGGAAAGGGCTGAAAATGAGCATGCTAGAGGTATGCCAAAATGGCTGGTGCACACTTTGCGTGACAATAAATTGGATGCACCTTTGTCTAGTCGTACTCATTCAGGCTCTCGCCATGTATCTTATGCATCAGATTGTTATGCTTTGGCTGTGTCTAGCTTACATGATGTTGAGGAGCCTCTGACTTTTGATGAAGCACAAAATTCAGAAAATTGGATGGCTGCCATGCAATCAGAATATGATGCACTTATAGAAAATGACACATGGACTTTATGTGATTTGACTCCTGGCAAAAAGGCCATTGGTACGAAGTGGGTTTACAAGTTGAAACGCAAGGCGGATGGTGATATCGGTCGCCATAAGGCTCGACTTATTGCAAAGGGTTATGCACATCAAAAAGGCATAGATTATGAAGAAAATTTTTCTCCCACTTGTCGTATGACTACTGTTCGTTTTCTGTGTGCATTGGCAGCTCATTTTGGTTGGGATGTACATCAATCAGAAATTGTTACTGCTTTCTTGAATGGTGACATATTTGAGGAAGTTTATGTATCGCAGCCTCGCGGTTTTGTCATAAAAGGACAAGAGGACAAAGTGTGCAAATGTAACAAGGCTTTGTATGGGTTGAAGCAATCGTCTCGTGCTTGGTATGAGAAATTTGACACTCATTTGGTCAAACAAGGCTTTCGTAACAGTCCAACAGAAAGCACATTGTATGTAAAGCGTGAGGGTGATGTACTTCTCATTGTGGTTCTTTATGTTGATGATTTGCTGATCACTGGACCAAATGAGAGACATATTGCTGAATTTAAGGCTGATTTGAATGCTACTTTCAAGATGAAAGATTTGGGGCTGTTGCATCATTACTTGGGTATACAGTTTAAGCAGTGTAATGGTGGTATTGCCTTGTGTCAGAAAAGTTACATAGAGACATTGCTATGTAAGTTTGGACTCGAGGATTGCAAACCTATTGCCACTCCCATGGAAACAGGTTTGAAGTTGAGTCTACATGATGCTGGTGATCATGCTGATGTCACTCTTTACCAAACTGCTGTTGGCTGCCTCATTTATGTATGCAACACGAGGCCAGATATTCAGTTTTGCAGTCTCACAGTTCAGCAAATTTATGCATAGCCCAGGGTCTAAGCATTGGCAGGCTGTCAAGAGGATTTTCCGCTAACTTAGTGGCACTTTACATCTTGGCTTGTTTTATCCCAAGGGGGGATCATTGCCGCCAGACTTACATGCTTTTTCAGACTCAGATTGGGCTGGTTGTTTTGACACACGAGTGTCCACAAGTGGTTTTTGTTTCATGCTTGGCAGTTCATGTATATCATGGTTGAGCAAGAAGCAACCTACTATGGCCACTTCGAGTTGTGAGGCTGAGTACAGGGCAATCTTCATAGCTACGGTTGAGTGTGTATGGCTCAGACGCCTTATGGCTGATGTGGGTGTTGGACAGGACACTCCCAACACTATCTACACTGACAGTCAAAGCGCATTGGCAGTTGCGAGGAACCCAATTTTTCATGCTCGCACAAAGCACATTGAGATGCATTACCACTATGTCAGGGAGAGGCTCTCAACAGGAGAGATCAGCTTGGCTTATGTGCCAACACAGGACAACCTTGCAGATCTTTTCACAAAGGCATTGTCTCGTGAGAAGCTTGAAGATTTACGCAAAGCTTTGGGCTTACTCCCCTTTGTGGACTGATCCTGTCCTCAGGGCATGGAACTTTCCTCTACTCATGTGCCAGCTCTCGTTCACCGCATCACTCCATGGGGGATTTGTTACCATATACATGTGGTAGTGATGTGTGTGAACACACTAGGACCGCTGGGGCATTTTTTCCCTCTTTAGGAGGTTTTTTCCCCCGTGCATTGTATATACGCCCATCACTCTAGGGCTATCTATCTTTCCATCGCACACTAAGAAACACACTCTCTATTGTGTGCCTTGAGCTTCCTTCGTCTTCTCCAAGCTGTGTGTGTTTCTTTGCAACCCTAATTCCAACATAATTTTCTTGCTAAACTTAAGAGTTTTGACCTAAACACATTCTATACACCTAAAACAAGTCCTAAATTGAATTTGGTCAAGTTTGGTCTTGCGGGCATCACTTTGTGCTTTGTCGACTCTGAAATCTCTGATTTTTGTGACTATACTGCATGTTGAGTTGGTCAGTCAATTTTGAGGCTTTGGACTTGTCCGCAACATAGTTGTGAAGTAACTCATCCAATTCTGGCTCATTTGGAGTCAATTTGACCCCGTATGATGCTTTGTAGCCTTCGAGCCGTTTTTTGCTTTTCGAGGGCTTTGATTGATTGATTTCACTAAACCAATCATATACATTGTATATGAACCTCATAGGCAAGCTGTCTGTGGATTTAGATCGGAATTCTGGCATTTGCCAAAAACCTAGCTTTTCTACTGGAACCCCCTCAACCCCTGCCGAATGGTCAACTGATGATATAGAAAGTTTCTATCATGTTAGGGCATGCTACAGTTCAAATCTCATCCAATTTGGTCGAGCTGACAGGCCGCTATGGTGAGTTTTTGGTCGTAGGTTTTGGTGCACTGCTCGATTTCTAGGGTTTTTTATAGGGGTTTAGACTAGCTATCGGCCATACAAAATGGATCATTGATGAGTAAAGAACTTACCACTCATCTCTTGTGTGAGACGGCACTGAAAACGGGTAACTGTAGACTCTGGAAAAGACGCACGAAAGAGGTCGAAAAGCTCTCTCTGCAAAGGCCACAAGTGGAAATGAGGTGGTTTTAGCCTACCTTGGATATCTATACCCGGACTTCCCGAACCAATTTTCCCCGAGATTCCCTCGTTAGTCCTACTAGGCCGTGAAATCTATGTTAGACTCAAAAATTTCCTTGATCGGATTCCTGTAGCTCATTCTGCAAGAATTTTGCAAAAGTAGGTCTGGCCGCCTAATTTAGGCTTCTCGCTTCCATCTTCTGATTTCATTGAATTTTTTTTTGCTTGTCCGCCTTGTCTTTCTGATCACCATCGTGTCTTTTTTTTTTCCATTTGAGCTTCTTTGCTATTTATTATTAATATTTGACATGTTTATTGAAAAAATCAAAGAAAATAACAAAATGCTCTAAAAAAGTAAAGTAAAAACCCAATAATTAAGAAAATCCATTGAAAAACACAGCTTTATTGTTTTTCGTTGGATTTCTCTATTTTTAAGTCTCATTATCAATAAAAATGATAAAAAATAACAAAAAAGGACTATTTTTTAATGATATTCTAATATTATATACACTATTTACACTCATCGAGAAGATATTATCAGTGAATTTTCCCTTGATGATGAATTATAAGGACATTATTAGGTAATTTTACAAAAAATCACACGTTAACATCGAACTTTTTCCTCCCTCTTCAAACATTGCCCTTAATTACTTAGTGCCCTTCCATCCCTCCTAGATGGCGTACTTAACTTGAACATCTATGTACTATCACGTTCAAGTTGACTACTCCCAATGTTGGGGTTGGGTTCTTGTTGCATCCTTTGATTGTCGCTATTTCTGCTGTCAATGCTTGAATTGTTGTCTTCTTGTACGTGGAATAACTGACTGCATTTACTCTAGCTCCTGTGTCGACCAAAGCCCTGGTACTATGATTGTTGAGCTATACTTTGATGTGCAAGTCCATTCCATCTAACTAGTCATCATCTATTGAAACTGCATCTTTAGGTAATTCCCATTGTCGGTCATCTATTTCCAGAGTGTTGATGCGAATCGGTATCTGCTAATTCTTGAGAGCAGCTTTTTGTTTGAGTATTTGAAGCCGAGCTTCCTCTTGGGCTTCATCAATAACCTGCTGTCGTTTAATCCTCTTTTGCGTGGCTGCATGCATCCTTTCTAGCAATTCATTGGTTAGTGGCAAATTGTATTTCTTTAAACGACATCCACTAATCCAATTAGCCATTGGTTCACCATCTAGGGTGGACAATTTTATTGCTCACTTGGAGATACATCTTCAATGATAAACGGTTTGTTTCCCTTTTTATTAAACTTGGGAATGTGTTGCTTAAGGGAATAGATTAAAACTAAGCCCCCTTTCTTGAAGATTTTTGTGATTAAGTTGGAATGAAAAAACTGTTTTTGTTTCCGCTTTTGTGCATAGATGTGAGCTACAACAGTTAGCCTTTGCTCATCTAGCTTTTCCAAATCTTCAAGTCTTTTTGACAATTCATGTGGAGTCCACTCAAGATTCCTTGCTATCATTAATTTCGGCAATAGAAATTCTATTGGCAGTATGGCATCAAGACCATAAACAAGGTTAAAGGGTAGCATTTAAAGCTCTTCTGAATGAAACTCGATAAGCCCATAGAGCAACATGGAGATTCATTTCCCAGTCTGTCGTTCCTGAACTAACTACTTTAGTCAACACCGAGCTAAGAATTTTGTTCGTATGCTCAGCTTGTCCGTTTGCTTGTGGGTGATAGGGAGCTGATTTGTTATGGATGACCATAAACTCATTAAGCAAATACTCAATTCCCTCATTGAGGAAATGAGTTTTTTGATCACTGACAATTTCTATTGGCAATCCATATCTTGTGAATACATACTCATATAAGAATGCGGCAGTGGTTCTGGCATCATTCTTTTGAGTTGCTTTAGCCTCGGCCTACTTGGTCAAATAGTCCGTAGCTACAATGATATATTGAGCCTGGGTTCTATAAGCAGGTGGCTGTATAGGCCCAACAAAATCTATACCCCATTTCGCAAAAGCTCTAGCCTCCATCATTGGTCTTAAGGGCATGCTATCTACACATGTTGGTATTTTTTCTCGTTGACAAGCATCACACCTTTGAACATATTCTTTGGCATCTGCAGAAAGTGTTGGCCACCATATGCCTACCATAAAGATTGCTCTTGCGGTGGTCTCACTAGAAAAGTGACCTCCAGCTAATCCAACATGTGCTTGTTCTATAATCGGAATATACTCGTCTTTATTTGCACAAAGACGCAAATGTTGATCTTTACCTCTCCGATAAAATTGGTTACCAATAAGAGCATAGTCTCTTGCTTCAGTTTCAATTGCTCTTTGACGGCGTTTACTCATATCCTCAGGAAATGTTCGGCTTGATAAGTAAGTAAACATATAGTTACTCCACTTAGGAACATGTGACATTTAAAGCAATGTTACATGAGGTATGGGTGTTTTTTTTTGACATTGAGGACAATCCTTTACAAAAGATCGAACATCACTCATCATAGTTGGCCAAAATACTCCAAGTCTCAAGATTCATTGCATAGTTTGGTCTTCCACAAAGTGAAGTCCTACTATGGTAACATGTGCTTGACTTAGGTACTGTTTTTTTCTCTTCAGGATTAATGCATAAGAGCAATATTCCATCTCGATTTATTTTGTATAGCCTATCATCTAGTAATTGATACATAGCCGATTGCTTGATTAATTTGACCGTAATAGGAAGTGATATTTGTGAATCCACTTAAGGTATAGTCATCAATGACACCATGTTTTTCGACCATCGAGGTATCATTTCCATGGAGAATAAAAAGGAATCTGGTAGATCATCATCTACCCCTTTAGGTGATTCTCTTGAAACAATCCTTGAAAAATGATTTGCTCGTTGATGTGTAGTGCCCTTTTTTACAACCACAGTGAAATCAAATTCTAAAAGAATGATGAACCATCTCACTATTCTTCCTGTGATGCATGGCTTCTTGACCAAGTACAACAAAGTTTGGTGGTCTACAGAGAACACAAACTTGTTGGCTAATAGGTAATGTCTATACTTTTTAACAGCATATATCATTCCTAATCCTTCCCTTTCGATGGTGGTGTAATTATTTTCTGCCATTCAACTGTTGACTAGCATAAGAAATTGGAAAGTCAATTTTCTCATCTTCTGGTTGATCTAGTACAACCAATAGCAAAACTGGAAGCATCTACATGTATGTGGAATATCTTAGTCCAATATGGTGCTTTCAATATTGGAGCTAAGGTGAGAGCTTGCTTAAGCTTCATGAAGGATTATTCACATGAATCGGTCCACTCAAAGTGTGTAATTAAGCTATACATGGGTTTTGCAATTATAGCGTACATGTGAATGAACCGTCTGTAATATCCACAATGTCCCATGAAGGCTTGTACCCCCTTGACTATTGTTGGTCTAGGCAAATCAGCAATGACATGAATTTTTTCAATATCAGTAGCTATGCTATCTTTAGACACTATATGTCCAAGAATTTTTCCTTGTCTACCCATGAATGTGCACTTTTCAGGTTTAAGTCTACATTATTCGAATACCTTTTTGAGGTGTTCAAAATGATCAGCATGGATTGATGAATGTACACATAGATCATCCATATATACTTCTAAGAATTTCCTAGATATTCTTTAAAAGCATGGCTCATCAACCTTTGAAATGTGGCTCGAGCATTAGTTAACCCAAACGGCATAATCCGATAGGCAAAAATACCCCATTCTGTTGCAAAAACAGTTTTATGCTGATCTTTTGGGTCAACCAAAAGTTGATTGTATCTCGAAAAGCCATCTAAGAAGCTGTAAGCTTCTTTTCCTGCAACTCGTTCTAAAACATGCTCAGTGATTGCGAGAGGAAATTTGTCTCTAATGGTAGCTGCATTCACTTTTTTGAGATTGACACACTTTTGTAATTTTCCATTCTTCTTGGGTACCACCACAATTGAAGACACCCAAATTGTGTGTTCAATTTCGTAAATGAATTTTCTTTCCTTTAGTTTTTCAATCTCTTCTTTTATCTTCCTGGAAACATTTATCTTCCTGGAAAATGTTTCATTATATGTGTATGGCATTTTTCTACTTGGTTTCACATCATCTCTCATAGGTATGGTATGTTGACAGATTTATGGATCAACACCCTTGAGATCCTTGTAAGACCAAGCAAAGATATCTCGATATTCTTTTAGCAAGCTTAGCAAAATCTCTTCTTTTTCCTTTGTTAGGTCGTTTGCAATGTAGGCAGGCCTAGGTTCTTCTCCTGGTTCAGGCGGGTCTATCTTTTTAGCATTCTCAGGCCCTTCATAGGACTCACCCTATTTTTGTAGTTTCCTAATAGGTTGTTTGACTATGATTTTTCGATCTTGGAGAGTATACTTTTTGTAATGGGATGGGACACTCATTACATCCTTACCATCCTCTTATGTGGTTTCCATTTCGGTCGTATATATCTCCTTTAGAGCATTTTTTAACTCTTGATTTTTTTCCCGCTCAACTCGTGTCATGATTGGCTTCTTATTGTGTTGGTTTCCTTGAGTATCCTTCCTTGTTTTTCTCGATGTTTAAGACATTTTTGGATTCTTGTTTAAAGTATATATTCCAGTGATTTTATCCTTGATACAATCATTTGCATCTGTCTGCATCAGGAATTGTGTTCTACTCGAAACTGATGGCATAGGTCGTGTTTTGACGTTTCTGGTGTCTCTTTTTTGCCTATACCATTTTTGTCTTCTTGATTTTTGGTTAGGAAAGTCAAAAAACTTTTCCTCCCCTCCTTTCAAGAGTAGCTTAGCTCTGACATGTTCTTTTTCTGACCCCGAATCTTCTGAGGTAGCTGAGTGTTCATCTAACTCATCTGTTGCATCATAGTAGAGGCCTGAAAAGATTTGTTGAGCTTTCATCAAGTCCTTGGGTTCCTTATCTTCATCTTCAATGTTGAGGGTTGAAATCGTTTGGATGGGAGTATGTCGTAGCTATCCTCATTGCAAAATTGAGTAGGCATAGATGTATTCACACATACATCCATTGTCGCTAAAGTTTGAGTCCACTCAAATGGCTCAAACAGATGATCTGGAAAGGGTTCAGGCACATAGGCTTCGTCTGTGCAATCCCTTTCTACAATACATTCTTCTCATTTTAAACTCCCATTTTCTGAAGCTCCACACTTCCAAATAGGAGTGTCTTTGTTTAACCAGGATGGAAGCTTAGTTTCAGCCGAAGAAACTGAATCAAACTCTTGTATGGGTGTTTTGAAGACATCTCTATAAGTTTGATCTTTTAGATTTACCCTTGTTATAGATCCCACTTGCTTCAAGTAAAGATAATTGTTTTCCCAATCTTGGATAAGCTGTACCTGTTGCATGAAAGGTCTTCCCAATATGATTTCATAATTGAGTTTTTTCCCAAAGTCTACTATGGCAAAAGCGTGTTGATATTGGAATTGACTATCACTTTTTCAAGGAGCCCTAATGGTCTTTCAATGTGTCTGTTAGCCAATTGCAATTTCATTCGAGTTTGTCTAATGGTTGGTTGTCCCCAGGATTCCCATACTGCTTTTGTGGCTATGGCTATGCGTGCTCCACTATCCAGTATTGCCATGGTTTCAATGTCATTATATTTCAGTGGAAGGGTGGTGTTTCCTTCTTCCCCTTTGTAATATTCTCCCACTTTGTTCATTGAAACAAATCGAATCTCTTTGTTGTCCATTTCGTTTTTCAAAATTTTCAATTTTTTTGAGAGTAGCCCCGTTTATCCCCACCTTCTCTAGGTTTTTCTGTAGATCATTCCATAAATATGGTCTGAGTTTTAACAGTTCTCCCAAGGTAAGAGTGCATTGGATGGGTGTAGACATGATTGAATGAATGTTGTCTACTTCTACGGTCTGTTCAACTCTTTTTACTTGAGTAGTCTTACACACTATGGATTCATCTTCGTTATCTCCCAAGTAAGAGGGTAATGTTTTCAAGGTCAATGTTTCGACATTTCTGAAGTTTCAGATCCGCAACCCCCATACAAGGATTGTACATCCATATTCATATCATAAGGTAGGTTATCCAACCAAACTTCCTCTATAGGAGCCGAATTTAGAGTTAGGATCCCATGATTGATCTCTCTAACTTTTTTCTATAAGTGTCGTGGCCAGTCTTCCTCTACGAATGGAATTCTTTCTAAGGCATCTTTGTTGTCCGACACCATAAGTTCTGGTTCTTTTGTTTCAAGATGGGGTTCTGCCACCACATCAGGATTTTCTTTAGTGTCTCTTACCACAAGCTCTTCAGGTTTTGCGATACTTTCAAGCTTGGGTTTTTGTTTTTCCAGCATTTCTTGCATGATTCTTACCAAATTTTGGTAAGCTTCCAGCTTAGCTGCTTCCATGTCTAGAGAAGGATAGTTTTTCCATTTGTTTTCCATGTTTTGGCCTACGTTAAGTCCTGCTTGGTAGGATTTCAAGGCTGCATTAATAGGCTCAAAAATTTTATCAACAAAAATGGATCCTCCAGATTTCACGGTTGTTTCCTTGATTTCACTTCCAGTTTCTTTCACCTTTTCTTGGAATAGCTTTTTTTCTTTCTCCTCAATTTCAACCCGTTGTTTTTGTTTTCTCATTTCATATCTTTTGCTTCTGCTTCTTTTGATCCTTTGAGAGGAAAATTTTGTATTTTCTAAATCATCAGAGGACTTGTGTTTCTTTTTCTTAGCCTGGGCTCTAGTGATTACCTTGATTGGAACAATCGGTTCACTATTTGATGAGCTACTAGGTATCACTTGGACTACGTTTACTACTGTTTTACCCTTGTTTAAAGTATTTTTAGGACAATCTTTTGAAAATTGTCCTCCTTTTTTGCAACATTGTATGCACTAGGCTTCAACTGGCTTGAGGTTTTTGTTAGGCTCTGGACATTAATTTTTCCAATGATCATCTGCACCACAGTTGTGACCGTTTCCTGTTCTTGGCTTAATGATGGGTCTTACCATGGGAGGTCTGACACCTTGATTAGCTACATAATACATTGGTGTGAGCTCTGGTGGAGCATAAGTCACGGTTTCTTCCATTGGTGGTGGATGTGAATTATACCAATCTCCTTCTACCATCACTGTAGATGGACTACGCTTCACAGAGGGTGTAACAGGTACTAATGATTGTTCATCTAGGACTCCTTCGGAGTGCATGTACTTTAAAGGAACTACATTATGTCCTGGGTACAGAGGTTGTTGACCCAACACAAGCTGAGGTCTTTCCATACCCATTGGTGGTATTTGAGCTTGGGCCATATTATGCTGATATATGTCACTTGTGGCCTCATAGGCACGTACTGAACATTCCCATCGTACTTTGGTCGAAAGTAGCACTTGTGGATATCATGGTTGGTCCATTTACCCTCAATTGCACACTATTTTTGTGGCCTAATTGGTTGTCCCTATTGAGGTATCCCTTGTCCTAGTCCCCTCATAGGTGCTTTTTGCATGTTGTTCATCATGTCGTTCATCATTTTGAGCATATCTTCTATAGATGAAAGTGGTGCTGCAGCAACCGTTCCCACTTGTGCTGGTTTAGTGGATGTTGTTTTCTCACTTTGGTTATCCTTAGGGACATCTTCTTCGTTAAAAATATCACAATTGTCTCCTAAGTCAATAGCATCTGACACACACTCTTCTAGGGTTGTATGTTTTTTACTATAGAGTATAGCATGAAGTTCTTTGTTTAACAGTCCCTCTAGGAACAAAGATACGAGTCGTTCTTCTGCAGGTATCTCTAGCCCTGGGCATCTGGAAATGTATTGTTTCATTTGAGTTGCACAATCCCTAACAGACTCACCAGTTTTGTTTTAAAGCTGTAGATTTGAGCTAAACATATTATGTTTGATCCCCGTTTTTGAACAAGTAGCTACAAATCCTTGAGCTAATGTGTTCAAGTCCATGATTGACCTTGGTGGAATGTTTTGGAACCATGTTAATGCTTTTCCTTCTAATGTCATTCCAAACCCCTCGAATTGAGTATGGAAATCGAATATACGTTCTGCTCTTAGCACTTGCTTAAAGCTTGCTAAGTGGTCGTATGGATCCCCTGATCCATTGTATTTTTTGACCCATTTCTGAAAATCAGCTGGTCTGACGCGTCTGTTTGGTTCAAATCCCGATCTCCTGGCAGTTGGTCCTATTCTGAGTCCTTCAAACCAGTCTATTGGAAATAGAGACTCATGTAGCCCTAGACTAGCCTTAGTGTCACCCGCTTTTCTACGTGATGAGGTGGTTTCTGGCTTCTTAACATTACTCTCAGATGATCTCTCATGGTGTTCATCTCTTGGAATTGTTTCTGGTCCTTGTCCCAATATCCAATCCCTTATGCAATACCCTTGGTATTTGGTTTGTTCTACCTCCTCAGGATTCATCATAACAAAGTTGTTGTTATAACAATCCCTAAGCAGGTAGGCTGGTAGGTCTATTGATCCCTTAGCTTTGATCTTGAAGATATAGATGATCTTCATGGCTGTTAGTTGTCCTGATTTGGCCTGCGAAGTCCACAGAAGATCTTTTACATTTCTGTCCTCCCAGCAATAGACTCCGATCCTAGGATTATCCGTACTAAGCCGTTTCAAAGGCTTCAAATCTACTTGATCGTATCTCTCGAATTCTAAAGTTAGTGGTCCTTCGTTTGCTGACATATCTGGGATTATGGTGTTTACATCTAACCCCCATTTGTCTATCATGTCAGGGTTTTTGACTTGTATATACTGAGTTCCGTTTTTGTCCATGTACATTTTTCCTTGTTTGTTTGCCCTAATCTCTTCTTCGAACTCAATACCATGGTTATCAATGCGAATAGCATACTCCCTGTTAGGGTCCAGGTAAACCTAATCTCCATGGCGGTTAGTCTTATAAAAAGACAGTATATGCTTATAGCGCATTGTCGTTCCGATTTTTGAGTGACTCGAGTAAGAAGAAATTTCAGATGTTGAATCTGAAAAAGTGTCTGAGACTTCTTCAAGAATTGTGTGCAAGGAATTTCCTTGATTCACACTGTCTTCGGTGGATACTGTACTGGAGGTTTCTCCGAATATGCCTTGATTTCCTAGTACACGACCAGATCTAAGGTTCATAAAGATTGGTGAAGCTCTGGATAGAGTACTTACCTTTGGATTGACTTGTCGTCAATTTCCACTTGACTTGATTGCACCTCTGCTAAATTGCCGATTCCTCATCTTCAACCTGATTCCTGTACAAATTTGATCAAGTTAGCTATTCTTCTACAAAGACAATAGAGTTTTTGCTAACTATCGTGATTGGTCTAAGTGTATCACTTCAAATCGAGCTATGGGAGTCAGCAATTGATGTTCATATTCGACTTAAGCAAAAATCAAAGGATTAATTTGCAACCTGGAAACTGAGTGAACATGTACCAATTTGGATCCGATTGAACCCAAAATTGCCCGGTGGCTTTGTATTATGCTGGTCTAACACTTTAAAAGTTCAAAAGTCAAAACTGATGTCCCTCGGTAGCAGTAGTAATAATTGCGATTATTTACTTTTGTATTTTTTTGCATTTTTTTGCTTGGTTTGGCAAGTATACAACCTATTAAAGTCCCTGGACAAGTTTCAACAAGTTTGGACAAAATCTGATCAAGTTTATCAACTGTTTTGTCTCTGCAGACTCTGATTTTAAGAATCTGGCTTAAGTCTCACTTTTGTGATCCAAATTTCACCAAAATTGATTTGTGGGGTCTCCTTGATATGCTTGACCTTGTGGTATACTCAAATTTGCAAAATTTTCAAGTTTTGAAGCAGATGTAAATAATCAAGATTATTTACTCCAGTTAAATTTTTACAAATTTTTATCTCAACTTTGACACAGATCTGTTAAGCACCTCAAGTTAAGGTCCCTAGCCAACTTTCATGAAGTTTGGACAAGTTTTGGTCAAATGGTCATCAATTTTCTGTTCGTAGACTAACTTTGCAAATTTGGTCACAATTTTCAATCCAATGATCCAAATTTTACCAATTTTGGTTTGTGGGCTTATTACAACATGGTAAAACTAGTGGTGTGCTGACTTGGTCAAAAAAGTTAAAAAATGGGACAGATATAAATAATCACAATTATTTACAACTGGCAACTTTTTGCATCTTTTTGGTCAACTGAGCATGTACACATATTTATCACATCAATATAAGCCTATGAATCAAATTTCAACAAGTTTGGACAATTTTTTTCCAAATTTACACTCAAGATTTAGAAAGTCAGTACAAACTTTAGTTTTTACCCAATTTTTTGCCATTTGGGTGATCCAAATCTTTTGTGCCTTTACAAAAGTTGTTTGTACACATGCAATGAGTCAATGGTATGAACCTTGGTCAAATCAGAGCCAAAAGTTAATAATCGCAATTCTTAACTTCATGCTTGAAATGAACCAATTTTTACAATTTTTCAATGGACAGTCTTTTTATGAGCTATTTTAAGCCTATGAATCAAGTCAAAACTTAATTTGGCCTAAAATGTCAAGAAAGAGTAAATAATCTGAGTTTTGGCCAACTCTTGAAATTCTTACCTCAAAGTGTCCTTGAGCTTACCAACCGGTTCAGACAACTTTTAAGCTTATTCTCCAGTCGGATTGGGTGGTTTGGAGTCTTTTCGTGCTATTTCTAGCCGTAAACCTGAAATTATGCAACTTCCAATAACAACTCACAATGATTCTTTGAGAGAGAGCAATGTTCTGAAATCCACCTCAGATCCTACTTACCCTACTCTTAGATTCTCATGCAATGGGGTTGTGGATAGTTATCACAAACACTTGTTTTCTTGTCTTTTATGGTTTTTTGAGCATTGATCTTAAGACTTGTCTTGTCTACCAATCATCTTCAAAATCCTAATCTATTTCTACAATTCTATAATCTTAAAGGCACTTAGCAAGTACGATTACTTCCAAGCTACCTCTACACAGCAAAAGACGATAATCTTAGGCTATGCAGTATCTAAAAGAAAGTTTTGAACTCTAGGCGATCATAGAGGAAGTTAAAGGATAACTTCACAAGACGCTCATGTTTTTCCCTAGTTTAGGTCTCTTCGATCCCCGACAGCGGTGCCAAATGTGGGATGCATGTCTAACCTCACCATTGTATCTTATTGCAGTATTAGCGAGAACCACGATTAAATTGTCAATCCATGGGATGAAGCTGACTCGGCTAGTGCATAGAGGCTACAAGAGTTATCAATCTCTCAAAAAACAACAACAACTCACATCTAACTCAAGCTACACTCAAGTGACTGAAATCACCAAAAGACAATCGCTCATCGGCAAACAAATCACATCCGTTACAGTATTAGATGACATCCAAACATAACAAAACTTCTAGGACATGTTTATAAAACCTAAGCACACATGCTTATGGACTCAAACCCCAATTTAGGTCAAGTTCATAACGCGATTATTAACAATAGTGGATTTTTGACGTAGTCGTTTTCGACCCAGAATGCATCTAAATGCTTAGTAATGATGCCCCAATATCCCGCCTATGCTTAGTTTTGAATTTGAAAGTACAAATTCATAGTTATGTTTAAATTAGGCCGTGGGTCGGCGAAGCCAAAAGCTACAAATTACTATGATGTGTTTACGTCAATGCGTAGAGCTCTTACCTACGGTTGGAATGCAACAAACGCAACTGCAATGTGACAACCGGGGAGGGAGTAGGAAGCGCAAGAAGGAGAGGAGTGAGCATTGTTAGGTCATGCTGTGTATTTCATTATCCAAAAACTTAACAATAACTTACAAAAAATGGCTTTTATACCTTAGTCAAGGTTTCTGGTGGTCAAAAACTAATAATCTGAGAGTTCTACCAAAGATGGGTAATGACAGGTTGATACAATCTAGAAACTTGTAGCCCCGGCTCATTAATTACAGAGTTTATCCGAGAAAATAGGAGTTACAATATTCCCGATTTATCAAAATAATAAGTGTTTTACAATGAGAACTCCAAAAAATGGTATCCGTGTTAGCTTGTTGCTAACATCAAGAAAAAGGAAAATGAACCATTTATCATTGAAGACGTGTCTCCAAGTGGAGCAGTTAAGTTGTCCACTCTAAATGGTGAACCAATGGCTACCTGGATCAGCGGATGTGGCTTAAAGAAGTACCACTTGCCACTAACCAATGGTTTGCTAGAGAAAATGCATGTAGCAAAGCAGAGAAAGATTAAATAACAGGTTATTAATGAAGCTCAAGAGGAAGCTCGACTTCGAGAACTCAAGAGGAAAGATGCTTTCAGAAATCAACAACCACCTATTTTCGTCAGCACCTTGGAACCAGATGAAAGACTATGAGAATCACAGAATGATACAGTATCAACAACGGATGATGAATGGTTGGATGGAATTCACCTTAGCATCTCGATACAACTAAACAATCATAGCACAAATGCATTAGTAGATACCGGAGCTTGAATGAATGCAGTCAATTATTCCACTTACAAGAAATCTATGAATCAGTCTTTAGCACATCCGGAATATCTACTATCAAAGGATGCGAAAAAAACCCAACATCGACACTGGGAGTAGTCAACTTGAATGTGATAGTAGAAGTATTTTTATGTCCACATCAATTTGTTTACATACCAGATGAACATATGAATGATTTGATGATTCTGGAATCTCATGGATGTGGACTGTCATAATAATCAATATCTAATTCTCCTAAATTATTTTCTCATGTTAAACTGATCATTTAATATGGGGAAGTGCCAAGGGAGAAAAAGCTAGAATATTGGTTAAGCTAGCAGATCGGCCATAGTAGGGAGGCTAAAGGAGGGAAAATAGGGATCCAAAGGGGGCGCCATCTGCATAAGAGAAATGTGCAACAATGGACTTAAAAGACCCGGAGGTTCAGCCCATTACATTAGAAAGAGTATAGAGTCTAGGAGGGCCTCTTTATTTGCCATGAGATTATGGAGGTGATTAACATTTTGACAAATAGGTGCATGCCATGTGTACAAGAATGGTGGGTGTGTAAGAGAGGTGTACGAGTGGTCAAAGGATGCACTTTTTTTCCTTAAAAAGGGGATGGACAACTTTATGATTTTTGGCCTTCCATAGCTCTTGCATATGATCTCGAAGTGGAGTGGAGATTATAGATCTGTGATCTACATGCAAAGCTCTTTTCGTAGATATGTTACATGATATGGTTTTGCCCGCTAGATTTTAAATTCCATTTTGGAGGAAAAATTTGAATTCAGATAAACTAGGCGTTTTGCATGTTGTGAATTCAAAATTTGTCCTTTGATTGATTTCTTAATAGTAGAGGTTTGAGTCCCTTAAACTGCCAAATAAAGAGGCCCTCCTAGACCCCATTCTCTTTTTAATGACTTCCAAAATACTAAGGTTCCAAAATTCAAAGGTTGTGTCCAAAGGTCAAAAGCCTAGGGAAATTGGATGCTTTTTGTGTGTCCCAAAAGTCTTTCTCAAGCCCTACAAAGGAGGGGGCGAGCCCAAGAAGTAGGGGATGAGAGAGAAACTCACACATACACACACAAGCTTCCTTTGTACACAAGGGGAAAGAGGGACACATGTCAGCTCCCTAGCCCAGATGCCCACAATGTGTACTCAAATCCTATTCGATGGCCTTGGAGGTGGACCAATGAGAATTAGGCTAGAGTAAGTCTAGTTTAATCAATTTAAAAACACTTAATAAAATAACCAATAAGAATTATGCTCTCTAGAAGAGTATTGTATAGTTTTCCTAAGGGTCCAAGGAGCACTCAACAGCCCAATGGCTTTCCTGATTCCTATTTTCCAGGAGACAAATGGGTCCAATGAGAGTTTAGTGGCATTAATTAATTAGCAAAAGATCTCACAAAAGGGAAAAGGGGACACATGTCAGAAGACTATCACTTATGCTACTTACTTTCCATTGAGGTCCAATAGGGAGTGAGCATGAGCAAATAGCAAGGGGGTCGACCAAGAGAGAGAGGGGGCTGATTTTTCAAAGTCATTATTCAATTATACACTCACACAATCTATGTGTAGAGTAAGAAGACTCTCTCTCTCTCTCTCTCTCTCTCTCTCTCTCTCTTCTCAAGCTTTAATGGAAAGCTTATCACCTACTCCAAGCTTGTGAGAAGGGAGGGCAACACCAACAACTCTTGGCTTTGTGATGCAAATCCAACCAAGAGCCAAGCTTCAATGCATGCTCATCTCCTCTACTATGCTAATTACTAAGCTAAGCTATGCTAATATGAGTGATTTTGTGAGGAGATGTACATCTCTCTCGTAAGACTACTCCTTCTTCCTCTCAATCTACTATCCTACCCCGCTAGCGCTCACCATCTTTGAAGGTGTGTGAGGTCTTGGGTCTGAGACCATGAGGGAATTGATGTTGTGTTTGATAAGTGTTTTGCTTAGTGCTTGAAGTTTCCATCTTCATTGCACTAGCTAGTATTGAAGGAACAGAAAGAATTGTATTGTAAAATGTCTCTCTTGATGGAAGAAACCATAATACAAAAGCATTTTGGAGGGGGGACTAGCTCCATGCAAATCTGGTCCTCAAATGTTGTTAATTGCTTAATTTCTCTCTCTTTTGTAGTATTGTTCATGCTATCTAACTAGGTGTTATGCTTTTTGTTGCTCTCTCCACCCAAGCACTCTTGTTATTCTCATTAGGAATCTATTCTAATGTAATGCTTACTATGTTCAATGTGCTATTTTCTGCTACACACAAGTTACTAGGCCATTAAATGTTACATTGGTATGAGAGCACAAGGTTTCTCTTTTCTTGCTCAAGAAGAGAGGTCCTCAAGCTAGCTATAAACGGTTGGTATTATTAATTGCATGTGAGTAAGTAAAATAGGAATTTTTCAGCCTTGCAGTGTGCCTGCCTTTGTGCAGTTAACGGGGCATCACCGTCGAGAGCTATGGTCTTAATAGTGAAGTCCTATGGGGCTTGCCTACGGCTTAACCACTATTGAGCTATTAGAAGCTTGACAGGAGCTGGTGCTGTTTTGGTGTTGAACGACCCTCTCTTCTATTCCTTGCAATTGCTGGTATTCGAGCCACGGGTACAGTAGCTTGAGTGCTTTTTCTAAAGGGGTAAAGAGGAGTAGCGACTAGGGCTTGAAGTGCCAAAGTACACCTAAAACGTTTACACTTAAAAGTTGTTAGAATGGCTGACAATAGTAAAGAGAGTGAAATTAATGTTGATAACTTTGATTTTGCTAATGATCAGGCTACTTATGATGCCCCAATGCTTGTTAACTATCTTGTTTCTAGGCTTCAACAAGCCATGGGAAATCCATCCCTCCAAGGTGAAGTGCAATGGCAGCTTGTGCTCATGGGATTCTCCAAGCTCCCCACCATGACAAGACAGCACCTAGGAAGCCTCCCTGCGAGACTTCCAATTCGGGAAGAAGAAGAGGATCCATATGAAGGGCTTGGAATATTTTCTCCTTGATGATGCATCTCCTTCTCAAAGGAGAATTCAAGAGCCCCCACCGAAGGAAGTGAGTCTCCTTCCACCTCAGCGGAGATGACTCCACAAAGACGGCGGGCCAAATGCTCTCCATCACCTACAAAACATACTTCTCCATCACATACTTCTACTTCAAAGAGGGATGACAAAAACAAGAGAAGAAAAAGGCAAGAAAGAGGACACCCTCTTCTCTATCTTATTCATCCTCTTCCTCTTATGAAAGTGATGGTAAAGACAAAGAAGATCAATGCAAGAAAAAGGCGAGAAAGAGGTCACCCTCTTCTCCATCTTCCTCAAATTCTTCACCTTCTGAAGAAAGTGATGGTGAAACCTTTGAACCATCAAAAAGAAGAGGCCATAGGAAATCCTATGCCGCATGGAAGAGGTCATCCAAGCTCAAGAGAGAGGGAAGAGCATCTCTTTCCTTACCTATGATGTCACCTTTGGTGCTACGGACAAAGTCTTGGCCTTTATCCAACAGTTCGATGCGACGTTTGGAGATGAGGGATTCACAGAGTCCTCTAAGCTATGCCAGGTAGCTATGCACTTTCAAAAGTCTGCCAAATAATGGTGGTCTAGCCTACGGGCCAACGGTGAAGCTCCACAAACATGGAAAGCTTTAAGAGCTTCCGTTATGAAGCAGTTTTTGGCCACCGATGCCAAAGACAAAGTACTCTCACTGAATGGTGAAGCTTGAAGCTCTCTCCCTACGAATCCATTCACAAATATGTAGACAAGTTTTGGGACCTACAACTCAAAGCCACTGTCTTCAAGAAGTTGGATTTTGGAGAGCAAAAGTAACAATTTTGTGCGGGTTTAACTGAAGAAATGGTGGAGTATGTCAACTCCCAAAGGCCACGCACCATATCGGCGGTTATTCACCATACTATGGTCGCTTCTCGAATCAATTTCCAAATGGGGGCTAAAAGAAATTTTAAACCCATGGAAAACAAGGGTTCCAATGAGCCTAAGGGGAAGGACAATGTCCAAAGTCTCCTAAGGGCAATTCCAACAAAGCTAAAGAGAAGGGAGTTTACAAAGGCAAAAATAAACTCTCTATTGAAGAGCTTGAGCGTATTGCAAGGATAATCGTTGTTTCAAGTGTAGCAAGCAAGGGCATGCGTACTGCGCTTGCCCCCAAAAGAACACTCGCCATGAGCCTCCTAGGGCTACCTTGGTTGAAATCCAAGAGGAGGAAACTCACCACAAACGATCTCCTCTATGCCATGCTTGGGGAAAGGTAAGAGAACATGATGCTTTTATTCTCTTTGACCCTGGTTCTACTCACAATTTCATATCCATAGAGTTGGCCACCAAGCTAGGCATACAAGCTTACAAGATGGGAGATGTCCTACTCACAGACTGTGCTTTCAAGGGGCAAGAAGCTTCAATCACTCCCTTAATCGAGAAATTGAGGCTCCATGTCCAAAGCTATGTGGACAAAGAGGACTTCTTTATCTCTCCTCTCAAGCATAAGGATGTAATCCTAGGGGCACCATGGTTTGATCACATGGGTGCCAATGTTAAATTCCCTGAAAGGAGAATCTCCTTTAGGTTCAGGGAAAAAGATATGTACATAGATGCTAAGGAAATGGGTAACACCATACCCATTGTACATATGCAAGCTTACAATAAGTCAATAAAGAGCTCTAATTTTTGTTGAAGACTCTCAAAATGAACCTAATGTTTTAGCAAAAGAAAATATACACAATCAAAAGGAATTAGAGTTATCCAATTTTCTCAAGGGGTTTCAAGATGTCTTTATTGACAACATCCCTTGTGAGCTACCTCCTAAACGAGGCAATGATGACCATGCAATTGAACTTCTTCTAGGAAGTTCACCGCTTAACAAACCTCCTTATAGAGTTTCTCAAGCTCAACAAGAGGAGATTATGCGGCAAGTGCATGAGTTAATTGAGAAGGGCATGGTTAGGCCTAGCTCATCTCCATTTTTTTCTCCTGTGCTACTAGTGTAAAAGAAAGACGGCACATGTCATATGTGTCTCGACTATAGAGCACTAAATAGGATCACTATCAAGAATAGGTTTCCCGTTCCACGGGTAGAAGACCTATTTGATAAGCTACAAGGGTCCACCTACTTCAGTAGGATTGACCTAAAAAGTGGCTATCATCAAATAAGGATAGTTGATCAAGACATTGTAAAGACTGCATTTTGCACTACGTTCGGTCTTTACGAATACGTTGTCATGCCTTTTGGCTTGACCAATGCACCAGCCACATTCAATCATTTGATGGAGAAGCTATTCAAGCCTCACCGAACCTTTATTGGAGTGTCATTTGATGATATCATCATCTACTCTAATTCATTAGACGAACACAAGCAACACCTCCAGGTAATATTTCAAGTTTTAAGAGAGAATAAACTTTTTGTTAATCAAAAGAAAAGTGATTTTTTCTTACAAGAGATTGTATTTAGGTCACATTATCTCTCAAGATGGCATCCAAATGGATCCATCAAAGTAGAGGTAATAAAAGGATGGCCTAAACCAAGGAATCTTCATGAACTAAGAAGCTTTATAGGTATGTGTGCATACTATAGACGCTTCATAGAAAAGTTCTCACTAATAGTAGGACCATTACATGACATAACAAAGAAAAATGTTAGGTACACATGGTATGCCAAGGAGAACAATGCTTTTGAAAAGCTTAAAGAAAAGATTATCTCTCAACCTGTGCTTACACTACCGGATCTCTCAAAGCCATTTGAGGTCCAATGTGATGCTTGTGGTGATTGCCTTGGAGCTATTTTGCTCCAAGAAGGTCACGCCATAGGCTATAAAAATTGAAGGCTCGACCCTGTTGAGCAAGCTGTAGGCATATATGAAAAGGAACTCCTCGCAGCTCTACATGCCTTAGACTCGTGGAAACACTATTTATTGGGGACTCCTTTCATTCTGCGAGCGGACCAAAGTCTTAAGTACTTAGTGACGTAGACCAAGCTCTCCGATGAACAAATGAGGTGGGCAAATATTCTTTTGCAATTTTATTTTGATATTTCTCACATTACTGGCAAGCATAATCAAGTAGCCGATGCACTCTCAAGACGACCAAGAGTGAATGCAGTTTCCATAGCAGCTCACAATGATCTATCTTCTATGATAGATGAGCATGCTATTGATCCCGATTTTAGAGATGTGATTTTAGCCCTTGCACTAGGGAATAAAGATCAACCATTTACTCTACAAGATGGTTATCTTCTCTATGGCAATAGACTATGCGTTACTAATTCACTCCATGAGAAAGTAATGTATGAATCTCATGCTCCTCCTTATGCAGGGCATAGAGGGATTCAGTCTACCTTAAAGGGGATTGAAACATATTTCTATTGGCCTACCATGAAAGTGAACATACAAGAGTATGTTTCTAAATGTGTGGTATGCCAAAAGATGAAGTTTATAAAGGGAAGCAACGTGGATTTCTTCAACCTTTGCCAATCCCTAATTCACCATGGGAGAGCCTATCCATGGATTTTATCTTTGGATTGCCTAAGTTATCCATGGGATTACGGAAATATGGACGATAGTAGATAGTTTTAGTAAACAAGCTCATTTTATACCTGTCAAAAGGACTATCAAAGCCCATCAAATGACGACCCTCTTCATTTCACAACTCTTTAAGTACCATGGCTTGCCAATGTCTATAGTGTTGGATAGAGATCCTAGAATGACCAGTAATTTTTGAAAGGGTCTCTTTGAGAATTTAGGAACAATGCTAAATTTCTCTTCAGCCTATTACCCGCAAACGGATGGCCAAAGTGAAATAGCTAACCTAACAATTCGCGATCTACTAAAATCCTATGTAACGAAAGTAGATCAAAGATCCCAATGGGAGAAGTACTTACCCTTAGCGGAGTATGCCTACAATAACACTGTACATACTCCACGGGAAAAGCACCTTTTGAGGTAATTGAGAGAATATCAAAAAGCCCCTTGCTACTTAAGGTACATGGGAAGATCTTGGTTGCAGATGAGTATAGCCGAGACCTACAAGAATCTTTCCAAAAGATTAAGGATGCTATCTCTATCTCACTGCAAAGGCAAAAGGCTGCTGCTGACAAGCACAGAAGAGGCCAAGCCTTTAAAGAAAATGATTGGTTCTTATTAAAATTTCCCAAGGCTCGATTAAGACACACGACGGGCAAGAATCCTACGGAAGCAAAAGGGTACTATGGTCCCTTCCAGATTCTTAGGCCAATCAATGAGATGGCCTATCAACTCAAGTTGCCCAACCACTGGCTCATACACAATTCTTTCCATGTGAGCCTACTAAAGCCTTACAAAGGAGAGCCACCTCAAGAACCAACTATTGAAGACCCACCGGAGATCAAGGACCAAGACGAGGTGCTGCAGCCTGAGTCCATTCTCCGACATGAAGGTAAGGTATTAGGAGGCGGTAAGACTATCTTATTAAGTTTAAGAATTATCCTTTTGAAAATGCTAGATGGATGCAAGGCATACAATTAAAGGATAACCTAAACCTTGTCAATTCTTACAATGCTTCCCAAGAGTAAGCAAATGTACAATGTTAAAAATGAACAAAGTTTTTGTCTTATAAGACTCTCTTTTTCTTTATTGTGCACAAATGTGAAGTAGTATGCTTGCTTAGATCAAGTTTGCAAAGACAACGTCTCCCAAACACCAAGTAGAGCTTGTCACTCTACTATGGAAGATTGATAGGACTAATGTGCAGACATGCTTGCGGAAACTTAGGCTCTCAAGCGCCAAATGGACTAGTAATCCATTCTGGAATGATGTCGTAGGGTAACATAGGGATCCTCTACCCACTAGAAAAAGGACTAATGAATATGCTTTATCTTCTCTGCCCCATAGTCGAGGATGACTATGATTTCAAGAGAGAGGTAATGTCATAATAATCAATATCAAATTCTCCTAAATTATTTTCTCATGTTAAATTGATCATTTAATATGGCAAAGTGCTAGGGGAGAAAAAGCTAGAATATTGGTTAAGCTAGCAGACCGGCCACATTAGGGATCCAGAGGAGGAAAAAATAGGGATCCATAGGGGGGGCCATCTGCAGAAGAGCAATGTGCAACAATGGGCTTAAAAGACCCTAAGGTTCAGCCCATTAAGACTTCCAAAATGCTAAGGTTTCGAAATTCAAAGGTTGTCTCCAAAGGTCAAAGCCTAGGGAAATCGGATGCTTTGTGTGTGTCCCAAAAGTCTTTCTTAAGCCCTACAAAGGAGGGAGCGAGCCCAAGAAGTAGGGGATGAGAGAGAAACTCACACACACACACACACACACACACACAAGATTCCTTTGTACACAAGGGGAAAGAGGGACACTTGTCAGCTCCCTAGCCCAGATGCCCACAAGGTGTACTTAAATCCTATTGGATGGCCTTGGACCAATGAGAATTAGGCTAGAGTAAGTCTAGTTTAATCAATTTAAAAACACTTAATAAAATAACCAATAAGAACTAAGCTCTCTAGAAGACTATTGGACAGCCTCCCTAGGGGTCCAATGAGCATTCAACAGCCCAATGGCTTGCCTGATTCCTATTGGCCAGGAGACAAAGGGGTCTAGTGAGATTTTAGTTGCATTAATTAATTAGCAAAAGCTCTCACAAAGGGGAAAGGGAGACACATGTCAGAAGACTATCACTTATGTTTCTTAATTTCCATTGAGGTTTAATAGGGAGTGAGCATGAGCAAATAGCAAGGGGGGTCGACCAAGAGAGAGAGGGGGACTGATTTTTCAAAGGCATTATTTACTTACACACTCACACAATCTATGTGTAGAGTAAGAAGACTCTCTCTCTCTCTTCTCAAGCGTTAATGGAAAGCTTATCACCTACTCCAAGCTTGTGAGAAGGGAGGCCTACACCAACAACTCTTGGCTTTGTGATGCAAATCCAACGAAGAGCCAAGCTTCAATGCATGCTCATCTCCTCTACCATGCTAATTACTAAGTTAAGCTATTCTAATATGAGTGATTATGTGAGGAGATGTACATGTTTCTCGTAAGACTACTCCTTCTTCCTCTCAATCTACTCTCATACCCTGCTAGCTCTCACCATGTTTGAAGGTGTGTGAGGTCTTGGGTCTGAGACCGTGAGGGAATTGATGTTGCGTTTGATAAGTGTTTTGCTTAGTGCTTGAAGTTTCCATCTTCATTGCACTAGCTAGTATTGAAGGAACACAAAGAATTGTATTGTAAAATGTTTCTCTTGTTGATGAGAGAAACCATAATACAAAGCCTTTTGGAGGGGGGACCGGCTCCATGCAAATCAGGTCCTCAACTGTTGTCAATTACTTAATTTCTCTCTCTTTTGAAGTAGTGTTCATGCTATCTAACTAGGTGCTATCCTTTTTCTTGCTCTCTCCACCCAAGCACTCTTGTTATTCTCATTAGGAATCTATTCGAATGAAATGTTCACTATGTTCATGCTATTTTTCCGCTACACACAAGTTACTAGGCCATTAAATGTTACACGAACATACAAGGCAGTACCAGATTGGGACACCAACCGACTCAAGCTATCACTTAAAGGAGGACAACTCTTAGTTTCAATTGCACCAAGAAAGGAGGAAGGGAGAAGAGTTCCCCCACAAAAGAAACCAGGGAACAATCAATCTACGTCGTCCTCTAGACAAGAAAATTCTTATAGTAGCATGCAAGGAGTCAGGCAAATTTGGGTACCAAAAGCATAAATCAAGGACAATCCGTCTCAAATTTGGGTGCTCAAAAACTCATCTACCATATTGAAAAATGTTTCACATATAACGACTTAGAGAAACACATCTTTCAGAAGAGAAACTAGCATTAGATGGGCTTGGAAACCAAAGGAGCATTTATCTTCTCGAATCAATGGAAATTTAAATCTCAAATCACTCAACCACAACAATTCATCAATGGAAAACCAAAATACCAATGGAGAGTTAAATCTCAGCAACTGTCATCATTGATACCTACAACTCATAAAATCAATGTGCCAAAGCATCCAAATGGTACAATCAGGCAAAGAGCACAGAAATTACAAAATCTGCTATACAACAAGAGGAAACCTCGACCATGGAAACCCTTGAGTTAACCACTCAAGACCCAACTCTTGCACTGCATACTGGTTTGAATTGCATTAACCTTCAAAGAACGTTAGAGCCAACCACGGCTATGCATAGACACAATTGTTTAACCCATGCACACAGTCATCTCGGAGTACTCCATCTAGAAGGGGTGGAAGGACACTTTAGTAATTAAGGGAAATGTTTGAAGAGGAAAAAAAAAGTTGGATGTTAACGGGTGTTTTTTGCAAAACTACCTAATAATGCTCTTAAAAATCATCAACAGGGGAATTTCAATTGATAACATCTCCCCGATGAGTGTAAATAGTATGTATACTATCACAAAATACATTTAAAAATATCCTTTTTGCTTATTTTTATCAAATTTTCTTGATTTTGGAGTTTAAAAATGGAAAAATATATCAAGAAGTAATAAATTAGTGTTCTTCAATGGATTTCCTTAATTTTTGATTTTTCAATTTTCTTTTTTAGTGCATTTTATTATTTTTTATTTTTTTGATAAACAAGTCAAAAATTAATAAAAAATAGCAAATGAGCTCAAATGGAGAAATTGAAGATACACTGATGATCAAAAGAACAAGACACACAGACACAATTTTTTTTTAATCAAAACGACAAACGGAATCAAGAAGCCTAAATTAGGCCGACAAGGCCTATTTTTGCAAATTCTTACAGAATGAGCTAACGGAGTCCGATTGAAGAAATTTTTGAGTCTAATGTAGATTTCATGGCCTAGTAAGACTAACATGGGAATCTGGGAAAATAGTTTGGAAAATCCGAGTATAGATATCCAAGGTAGCCCAAAATCACCTCATTTTGACTAGTCATTCTTGGAGAAGAGAGATCTCTACCTTCTTCGTGCGTGATTTTTGGAGTCCACAATCATCCATTTTCAGTGCCGTCTCACATGAGACATGAGGGGTAAGTTCTAAACTCATCAAAGAACGTTTGTATACAGTCAAGTAGCAAGTCTAGGCTCAAGAAAAAACCCTAGAATCCCAGTTGTGTACAAATTCGTACAACACAAAAACGACCATAGCGGCCTGTCAGCTCAACCGAATGGGACGAGACTTGAATTGTAGCGTGCCCCTAGATAGTAGAGCACTTCCATATCATTAGTTGATCATTTGGCACGGGTCAAGGGGGTCCCCAGTAAATAATCTAGGTCTATTCACAATGTACCTAGATGGTTTCAAGAAAACAGTCAAGGCAAGCTCTCAAACAGCAGGAAACAATTGAAGGACTATAAAGTGTCAAATTTGACATATGAAGTCAAACTGACTCCAAATGAGCCCAAACTGGATGAACAACATTAGGACTATGTAGTGGAAAAGTCTATGGCTTTGAAAGTGACCAAAAAACTCTACACACCAAGTAGTAACAAAACTCGGTGATTTGAGAGTCGACCAGAGCACGAAGTGACGCCGACACTACCAAATCCTACCAAATTCATTTTAGGACTTGTTTTAGATGTATTGAAGATCTGTAGGTCATAAAATTATCTTTTCAAGCAAAAAATACAGTTGTAGTTAATAATCGCGATTATTTACTTTTGTGCACAATTGGCTTGAAAATCATCATATCACTTCACCTATCACTTGTACACATCTATCTCATGCCACATGTCAACTATGAGCCCAAAAGATCAAGAAAATCTCATATTTTGTTCAAAAAACACACTAAAGGCTCTTCTGTCCAAATTTTGAGTTAATTGTCACATGTTTTGATCCAAATCATCCATATCTCTCACAGAGGCTTCATAGCATGTTTAGAACCATCTTGCAACAAAAATTGTCGAAATTGATGAAAAAGTAAATAATCACGATTATTTACTTTTTCACCAGAATGAGCTCAAATTTCAACTTTGACCTTATGGGACCAAAGAACATAATGTGACAAGCCCACCAATCAAGTTTGATCACATTTGGATCACAAAAACCCAAAATCCCTTCATAGCTACTGTTTCAAAGTCTGAAGCCTAAATCTGGCAGCATTTCCACCCAATGCACTCAAATAAGCCCACACATCACTCAAAGTATCTAAATCACATGTTTTTCAAGCCTGTGAAGTCAAAAATGCAAAAAGATGAAAAAAACTTCCCATTTGTAAATAATTGCGATTATTTACTTTTGTTGCAAATTTTGCGAGGATTGCATGGTTTTGATCTTTACATGTCATTATGCATTTATGCATGCTCCAAAATTGATTTGAAGCAAAATGGACCTCATTTGCCAGCAATTCAGACATAGAGAGCAAAATTTATGGAATTTTCTAACTACAAACTAGAGAATGACTCAAAAAGAAAAGCTGCAAGAATTACCACCATACCAGTTCGAGCCGAGTTCAGTGAAAATGGTAAAGATAACCTACCTATCGAAGGAACAGTTTGAAGAACACAATACCATAGTCTTCATGGCAGGTTCAAGAGTGAAGACAAAAATTGGGAAGAATTGCAGATGCTACGAAAAGAAATTTATGATGTAGCCGTGAAGCCAACCACAAAAGAAGCCAACACAAGGTTAGGGCTTCAAGAATTCTATGATGAAGAGCCATGTGGAGAAGATTTCCAGAGAGCCTATAAATTATTATCAACAATCAAAGAGGATGGATCAGCAAGGCCAGAAAGTCAATCACAGATCAGCAAGGCCAGAAAGTCAATGTGGTCATTAACAAGGACATAGTGGCTGAGGCATTAAAGCTTCCAACTAAAGGAATGACAATGAGGGCCAAAGATAGGAAGACAACTGGTACATTCACCAAGGATACAACTGCTGCCACCTTCTCCGACCTCATTCTAAAGAAACTGGGGAATCCCGCCGTCTTTATTACCAACACTTCTATTTCCTCTCAAAGAGACCACCAAGATACACGACTCCAAATCATGCTATTACAACCACTTTCACGTAGGTGTTGAATTCAACAAGGCAAACAATAGATCATGCTAAGTATGTGCTTACAACACTCAAGAGCACAAAGAAGGAAGGAAAGTAACATATTTGGGCGCTCCAAAAGTTCTAACACGGATTGCATACCATGCTATTGTAATGACCGACAACTTGCCACCAGCCCCAGATCAGAATACATGGATAGTCTCAGCTCAACCCTCTCCACAAACCACGAGATCAAAGAAGAAAAGGGTATATAAATCAGATGACAGAGAGCTCGCATGAAGCGCACAACAGTGAAAGCACTGACAATGAAGAAAAGAGAGCAAGAAGAGAATAAATGAAGAAGAAAGCAATAGTAGCCCATCAGAAAGAACCTCAACAGAAAAAGACAAGGTTCAAAAGAGAAAAAGAATCGTATGAAATAAGTCGCTCGCCAAGTTGCAGGAGAGAACCCAGAGTTATGGAGCCCAAGGGAGATCAAGGGTCCTAGGACCAAGAACAACAAGAAGAAAATTGAAGAAGATCTGAAGGATTTTCTTGAGCGAATGTATGCAAAAGCCGAAGCCTTGAAGATACAAGAAGCTTTAGAAGCACAAAGGAAAGCAAGAGAAGAGTCAGCAACACAACAAATGCAAGTAGAACCTACACAACAAACGGTGTTAGGAAATAAGACGTATCTAAATAGAAAATTGAGTACATTACTTAATGGAGAGAGACAGATTTATAGACACGAGATTAAAGAGTAGAGAGAGAGAGAGAGAGAGAGAGAGAGAGAGAGAGAGAGAGAGAGAGAGAGAGAGAGAGAGAGAGAGAGAGAGAGAGAGAGAGAGAGAGAGAGTATACGTGGTTCACCCAATGTGGGCTACGTCCATAGGAAAGCAACCACTCAATGGCTTTAATACTTCAGAACAAGAAGTAGTTTACAAAGGGATTATACCCTTTTAGAGATCCCGCCTTGCTTCACTCTCACCACTCACACCCACCTTGTTGCAACAACTTCGCACTATGAAATGTGTGTAGAAATGAACTCCTTTTATAGGCCAAAAGGGTTTCCCTCTCTTATGAGAGGCAACCATGTGTAGCCGCCCTTGTGTGAATAAGTCCAAATCAGACCCTCGTCTTCTTTGTACGGGGAGAAAACTCTCAAACACGACAGTACAAAAATAAGCGTATAAATTGCTCAAAACAACCACTAGGCATGAACTTCTCAAAACCACTACTGTGTGACTGCCAACTCGGTCTCAAAAGCATAAGAAACCACCCAGATACATGTCCTATAGCGAGGGTACCATAATAGGTAAACTCCAGCTACATGTATCACCGAAGGTATCTCAACATTCGTGAATACCTCAGCTCAAAGAAAATCTCATGCCCTCTCCACAAACCACGAGATCAAAGAAGAAAAGGGTATATAAATCAGATGATAGAGAGCTCGCATGAATCCCACAACAGTGAAAGCACTGACAATGAAGAAAAGAGAGCAAGAAGAGAAGAAATGAAGAAGAAAGCAGTAGTAGCCCATCAGAAAGAACCTCAGCAGAAAAAGACAAGGTTCAAAAGAGAAAAAGAATCGTATGAAAGAAGTCGCTCGCCAAGTTGCAGGAGAGAACCCAGAGTCATGGAGCCCAAGGGAGATCAAGGGTCCTAGGACCAAGAACCACGAGAAGAAAATTGAAGAAGATTCGAAGCATTTTCTTGAGCGAATGTATGCAAAATACGAAGCCTTGAAGATACAAGAAACTTTAGAAGCACAAAGGAAAGCAAGAGAAGAGTCAGCAACACAACAAAGGCAAGTAGAACCTACACAACAAACGGTGTTAGGAAATAAGACGTATCTAAATAGAAAATTGAGTAGATTACTTAATGGAGAGAGACAGATTTACAGACACGAGATTAAAGAGTAGAGAGAGAGAGAGAGAGAGAGAGAGAGAGAGAGAGAGAGAGAGAGAGAGAGAGAGAGAGAGAGAGAGAGAGAGAGAGAGAGAGAGAGAGAGAGAGTAAACATGATATACGTGGTTCACCCAATGTGGACTACGTCCACGGGAAAGCAACCACTTAATGGCTTTAGTACTTCAGAATAAGAAGTAGTTTACAAAGGGATTATACCCTTTTAGAGCTCCCGCCTTGCTTCACTCTCACCACTCACACCCACCTTGTTGCAACAACTTCACACTATGAAATGTGTGTAGAAATGACCTCCTTTTATAGGCCAAAAGGGTTGCCCTCTCTTATGAGAGGCAACCATGTGTATCCACCCTTGTGTGAATAAGTCCAAATCGGACCCTCGTCTTCTTTGTACGGGGAGAAAACTCTCAAACACGACAGTACAAAAATAAGCGTATAGATTGCTCAAAACAACCACTAGGCATGAACTGCTCAAAACCACTACTGCATGACTGCCAACTTGGTCTCAAAAGCATAAGAAACCACCCAGATACATGTCCAATGGTGAGGGTACCATAATAGGGAAACTCCAGCTACCTGTATCACCGAAGGTATCTCAATACCTCAGCTTAAAGAAAATCTCATGCAACGACCCTCCAAAGGCTAAAATAGACACAAAATGACTAGCCATAGTCTTCAAAAGGACTCTTCCGGTCCAAGTCTCAGAAACGGTCGGGAAAACTGCCAAAATAGCCAAAGAATGGCTCCACACATAGTACAATGAGCAGTGTTTGCAACTAAATTTACATGAGTGACCGCCCTCAAACAGGCACCGAGAACTGTTGCGTGCAGTAAAAGGAATCACTGCGGGGATATCTGCTCTCAAAAGAGCTCAATACCACTAGGTGTTCTCAAGAGTACAAGCATCTGTCAATGCATGGTCATTTGTAGAGGAAACAGTTGTTGAAAATGACTGCTAAAATTTCATGAAAGGCGTTGTGCCTGTAAGTGTCTGAAAACTTGGAGAAAATGGTGTATGTGGGATCAAAAGCCCCCTGTAACCTGCATGTCAATTTAAACTAGGAATGTTGGTGCCGATTTCTACCGCTCGACGGAAATGCGCTAGTCAAAAAGCCGCTTAAGGTGCTCAAAGCCAAAACCATGTCGTAGAGCATGATCGGTGCACTTGGTGCCAATCTTGGGTGTCACTCCTCTATAATGGAGGTACCTCACCTGTGCATGTCGCAAGCATAGCCGTCCGCAAGAAGATGGTCATGTGTGGAAAAAATTGGCACCGGGTCAGATGTCAAAATCCGTCGCATAATGAGATTTGTCATTGAAAAATGCCAAATAGAACCGAGTCCATGTCAAAAAATTAAGTTGATGTCACCTTCTGCTGTCAAACAAAAGCTCCAATGTCAATGCCGATGCGAAGCGGCAAGTCATTGATGCCAATGTTGAGTCAATGACAAGGTTTCAAGATCAAAGACCTGCTCTTTTATCTCTTACTTGCTCTCTCTCTCTCTCTCTCTCTCTCAGCTCTCTCATAGCTCTCTCGCTGCCGTTGTGGGTGTGTGTGAGTGGGGCTAGTGAACGGGGTCGGGGAGTTGAGGCCGTATGGTCAAGAGCCTCGTGGGAGTGAGGCTTGCACACATTATGTGTGTAAGTCATAAGATTTAAAAAAATTTAATCTCTGCTCAAATTGATAAAAGTCAAGCAGTGCTGAGATTGGGCAAGGGGTGTGTGTGTGGTCGTCCTGGCTTCAACTTTCCTACTTGATTGTGCTCAAAGAGCCTAGCGCTGCTTGTTGCAACCCAAATCTCTATTGGCTCATGAGCTCATTGCACACATGCCTTCAATTTCCCAAAATGCCTAATGCTGCACTCGACTCTAGGCTTGAGTTCATCCCCATGCTCACTATCGGCTTCCCTTATCTTGCCTTCAACTCTTGATCGATACTTATTGCAAGCCTTAATTGATCACGAGTAGCACCCGATTCTGTGAAATGAAAATTTAGGGCTATTTGCTTACAAGCCTAAGCTTGCGACCCTGCTACTCGAGCTCAGGGATTCACCATGGAAAACTTATCGCACCACGTAAGTGCAGGGGAAGGTTTTTTTTTTAACAAGTTACATAAGCGTATCAGCTAGGGGTAGGCCCCCAATAATTTATCTCCCAAGCTTAAAAATAAGGGAGGGGGTATCATATTTATGGGGGGGGGGGATGTGAGAAAAGGGGAAAATGAAAGAAAGTTTTTGTCTTTCAAAATCATGACTTTCCAAAAGAGTCTGCCCTCAAACTTGTGAGTAAATAGCTACAAAGATACATGCAATAACTAACATTGCTCTGTATCAATTGCTTGTTTTGTGATTATAGTTCATTTGTTGAGGGATGAAAGTTATGAAGAGTTTGTATAGATGCAGATATTCACGGAGAACCTAACACAACTTTATAACCATGTTTTTTGAGGAATTTAGATGGGTCCAAATTGGACGAGTAGCTACTGTGCAGACTGAATGGGCACATAGTTTGAAAGTCAAACTAAGACATATCGAGGGTATATCTAGCTATCAACCAAAGTGGTTCCTTAGTATATTTCCAGTCACTATCCTACATGCTCTTTGACTGTTTTTACTCAATTAGATCATGTGAGACCTAAATTTTTATATATAAGATAGGGGTATGATAGTTTTTTGCATTGATTGTCGTATAAGCGTAGAAAGGGGGGTCATATTCCCTAATATGAGTCGTATATAGGGGTTTTATCAAAGTTGTTTGCTCGCAGGTGACGTCCCATTTTGTATACAGAGTGAATCCCTCGGGTACTCGAGTGATATCTGATTACGGGCTATGTGCCCTTGTTTTGCCTCGCCGCTCGGCCCTGGCTGCCTTGGTTTACTACCCCAACTTTCTTTTGCATTAGAGTTCCAAGCTCTACAAGTACCAATCTGTTATCTTGTTTGACATTGCTGAGCTTCACAATCTTGAATTCTTGTGCAGATTCCCTACTTGACAAGGAGGGCTTCACGTGCGAGTAGGAACGGGGATCGGGGGTTGCTCCTAGGCTCTGATACCACTTGTAGAGATGGGAGTGCAGGATGCAAGACATGAAAGGAGAGAAGGGGTAAGGAGAAGGAGCAGGCACAGTGTGTTTGGTGGAGCAATGTGAGAAGAACCTTTCTCACTCTCCTTATTGACATTATATCAAAGAATGGAAGAAAGTGGGAAAACACCCGCCGACCATAACTGGTCGTGGGGCTTGAAACCTAACAGGTATGGCTAGAAATTCTAGGGCTTCTAACCAATGTGTTTCTTGGTACAAGAGATGAGTTTGATGGATTTGTAGCTCCCATCTCCCCCTTTCTAGGGTGATCACTTATGCTTTCTCCATAAGCTTTGGTTTGATCTCACCTTTTGGGGATGGGAAGGCATAGTATGTGTTGCTTTGTCAATGTTTGACATTAGTAAGCCTTGTGCATAGTGTCCTATGTACCTCCATAAAACATGACAAATGTTTCCCCAAGTCAAGCTATAAATTGCATTATCTTTGCCTTGAAATTGTCTATCCCATGGATCTCGTATGACATGAAATTTTGTGGTTTTAGGACCTAAGTAATCATAGATCTTAGACTCTTTTCTATATCTACATGCATTTTGGTCATAATATATGCTTGTCTGGTCACAATATTGAAGCTTGAATTTTGATGGGTGGTAGTTTGGCTCTGTATAGCTTTTTGGGTTCACTCGGGTAATCTCATCCAGCTCTAGAGAGGATGGCTATAATAGATTCTTTACTCAGAGATAAACCATCCTTCTTGATCTAACACTAAGCATAATTATATGAGTTGGTATGTAGGCTTCTCAAACACTGGTCAACTCTTCTGGTACAATTGCCATTCTTGGTCTACATAATGTGCATAGGAGTTATGTGTGCCATACACCAATTGTTAACGAGCAAGAAACAACATGCATTATGCTTCCAATGATGTATACACACATGTTTATACATACCTTTGTTGTATCTATGGACTCTATACAAGTTCCTGCTTGTATTTGTGAGCCTAAGCTTTTTATGCACATTTGGGTGGTCAACCACTTCTTAAAAAACCCTAGGTATAAATGTCAAATGCTACAATGTGAATCTCATTCTTCTGAGAGCTAGGGTGGAGAGGTGGCTATGGAGATCGATCTCCCCTCTCACAATGTAGCTAGCATTGAGTTGATAATTCAAAGCTATTTGTCTCTCTATGCTTCTCTCCCATGTCTCTATGTCTTTGATGCTTAGATTTGTGATTATTAGTATCTAACTTTATCTAGTCATTCTCTCCTCTTGCTAATTTTTTCACGTGTTGTGCACTTTCTTTATGTGTGTGCTCGATTTGGGTGTGTGTGTTGAGGTAATGACATTGCATTTCTCTAATCTTGGCTTCCATATACTTGTGTGCGCATGATTTTGTGTGTGAATGCTAGTCATTAGTTAGAGATTAGCATCATTTCCTTGAGCTTGTGAGACTTGAGTGATGGATTGAGGTGTGTGTGTGCAAAGATCTTCCCATCTCTTCTTACATTCCCTTCCTCTAATCACTTACTCCTACTCTCTCATTAGAGTCCTCAATCCATCATATTTGGTGCATCCATGCCTCCATGCACTAGCCGGGTTTCAATCCACCGGACTGACATTATGTCGGTGGGTTGTGTGCTATGAGCTACAATTGCCAACATTGGCACCGTTCCCGAGGATCGAGCACCTAAGCTAGAGGATCACCCATGTGATGGTTTAAGTTTAATTTTCATTAGGATTTGGTGTTGGTTGAAGGAATGGAAATACGATTTGCTTTGTGTAGCTTGTAGGCTAATTTTGTGTTTTTTTCCTCATTGTATACTCTAATCTACTAACCATTGAGTACACACATGTGTTTACGAGCCTAAGTAGAGGCAAGATAATCACTCTTTTGCAAAGAAATTGTAAAAATTTCATGCAAAATTGTGCAATTTTTATTGTGTAATTAGGGATTTTTTGCTAATTATCCCTTCTAGTTACTCACTAATTATATGGGCTTTTTATGCTACACATTGCTAAATCACTAATTGGATGCATGCCCATCATTCGAGGAATCTCAAATCTCGAGCGAGATTTTCCGAGCAATCCCTAAGCCGAGCAAGATTGGCCAAGGCACACTATACAAAACAAAAACAAAACATGATTTTTTAGGTGACTGCAAGCACAAAAATAAAAATTAAAACAAGATTACACCTAATCTCAATGGTAAAATGACCACAAATCTTTGACAGAAAAGACCCCTTGAATAAGGGTTTGATAGAATGTTTCCTTTGATGGGATAGAACAATTGGAATCCTTACAATGGCATGTTAATATTCCTCTTCATGGAACTAGTTACCCTCAGATATTAAAAGCTCATTTCTACCACCATTGATCCTTGTTAGGAATAGTGGAACCATGATTCCAATGGATATAAATCTCCTACTCCTACCTCCCTACATGTAGGACCAGGAGACTTACACTAAAAGAGTAAGGTTGTTGCCACTCGAACAAATCTCATGAATAAGGAGAGTCAGGGAGCTTGAGCTTCTTTTCACTTCTTCTTCTTCTTCTTCTCCTCTCTCTTGCTCTACCTCAAGTTATTGAGGGTTTATGTACGATAACATACTATGCATTTTAAGTTACTCTAAAGAAAATGGAGGAAACTTGAAAATAATTCTATTATTGCAATGAGGCTATTCTTTTGAGAAAATCCACATCATGGTATATATTAAAGTTTGGATCACACCATCATAGGTAGCTTTCTATCATCCGGGGGGGGGGGGGGGGGGGGGGGGGACAAACATGTGAAGGGAGGTGGTAACGATGGGGGATTATAAGAGTGCTTTGATAGAAGAGTATGCAAGGTCGATAAAACTATGAAAAATTTTCTTATGACAACTTTGTCCACATGCTAGTTCTCTTTCACCTACCCGTATGGATAGAAACCTAGGTTTAGTGTAATTCCACCTACAAATTTTGAGATTTATCCTTGAATTCAAAGTAGAAGGTGAATAAACCTACAAACTTTAGAGAAATTTAGTGTAAAAACCTTCTCTTAAATTTTTCATATTAATAGGAGCACAACTCAAAGCTCCTAGATTGCTCGGGGTTCCTAGTCTGATGAGTTGTCCGTCATGCCTCGACCCAGATTACTCACCCAACGTGTGATGCGCCTATGTTGAATACACTTCTTAGAGCCATGGTGTATGATTGTCATTGTAGTCCTTTGAAATGATTTTCCTAATGCGGCTTAGCCCTCATTTTTGTTTGTACTCTATTTACTATTTGGGAGCTGTACAACCATCAATGCCTCATAGCAATTCAAATGGATGGTAGTCTAGCACTGCATCTGTCATCTTGTAGAATGATGTGGCCCAAGCCTCAGTCCTTATCACCCCATAAGGTAACCCCCTCAAAGGGGTAACTGGGAGGTTGGTTGTGCTACAATAAACAAAATTGTGCCACGTTGAGACAATTGTGTTGGCTAGGGAAGGTAAATCTCAGGGTCCCTAATCATGGAAAAATTTGCTTTTGAAGGAATTGGGCAAGGAAACTCACAATAGACAAGGCAAGAAGGTCCTCAAGTTCAACCGTCGTCATTTTCAATAACTATATAGTATAAACAAAACCCTTCAAAAAATCTCTTTGAAAGAGACACGGACTCTTTCATGCACGAGCATGAACCAGTGCTCCAAAAAAACTTTGTTCTGAAAACTTGTCAAACCTACCTATGAGAATTTTACTGGTAAACCGACTAAGTTTGAAGGGTTTTACACCAAATGACGCTAAATTTCTCTAAATTTTGTAGGTTTTCTCACTTTAAGATTTAAAATTTAGAGGTAAATCTCCAAATTTGCAGGTGGGATTACACTAAACCTAGGGTTTTTTTTCAACCCCTCCCCCTCTTTTTCTCTCTCCTTTCTCTCTCTCAATCTCTTAAAAAAAAAAACTCTTTGAAAGAGCCTACACCCACGTGGACTTTTTGTTTAGAGAGAGAGAGAGAGAGAGAGAGAGAGAGAGAGAGAGAGAGAGAGAGAGAGAGAGAGAGAGAGAGAGAGAGGAGGAGGAGGAGGAGGAGGGGATCGTATATGGGCGAGGGAAGGCTAGAAGGGAAGAGACTGAGGAGGCGGAGATTGTGCATGCTATAGGATCAACATATCTGTGCTGATGTGCGTCACACGACCTTGTACTTTGACACAAGGAGAGCTTCTACATGTTGACATAGCTCCACCTAATCTCTTGTCACACCATCCTTTTTGGTCTTGCAGATTGAGTAGGTCTTTCCCAACCCAATGAATCATCCAGTGTGAAGAAACATGGTGGTTATTGGACTAAGCGAGGCAGGGGAGGGAAAGCCCGCACTCCTTCGCGGCAAGAGTTCAGAACTTCGGACTACAAAAGGAGACCCCCAGACTCCGAAGAGGCGCAGCTACTAAATCGCACTTCTCTCTCTCCCTCCCCCCCCGCCCCTCTCTCTCTCTCTCTCTCTCTCTCACACACACACACACACACAGAATATCGTTGGAACTTAGATCTTTAAGGTCTCTTGGGATAGTTTCCTATGATGTTAAAACTCTCTTCTTCTCAGGTGGGTGTGTGTGGGTGTGGGTGTGAGTGCATATAAAAAGAGGAAAATGGTATAACCTTTCTATCACCCAAGTGTGGTAGATTGGTTATGCCATTTCCCTCTTGACTAACAGGTCTTGAGTTCAACTCTCCTCGTCGGCAAGATCTTTAAGGTATCTTGGGATAGTTTCCTATGATGTTAAAACTCTCTTCTTCTTCTTCTTCTCTCTCTCTCTCTCTCTCTCTCTCTCTCTCTCTCTCTCTCTCTCTCTCTCTCTCTCTCTCTCTCTCTCTCTCTCTCTCTCTCTCTCTCTCTCTCTCTCTCTCTCTCTCTCTCTCTCTCCAGAATATTGTACTAGATGTGTCCAAAATTTGAACCGCTTGACACAAAAATTTAAGCATTACAAAAGCCGATCCAATTGTATGATAAAAAAATTGCAATTCTCAAAAAGTGAACCTTATTGATGTACTAAATTTGTTAAACATATTGCAAAACCTAACTGCGAGCCCTTGTAAGCTCATCAGAGAACTATTAGCACACAAAGAGGCTGACCTTGAATGAGAACTACAAAGCTAACCTTGAAACAAATAGAGCTTCTGCTCTTGCTGCATGCAACAATTGAAGTGATATGATAGCACCTCACAAACGCAAGATGGACGAGAGAATACAACATCAGAGATAGGGAAGGGAAAGAGGAGTTGCGACCCTTAAGGGCTGCTGGGAAGCATCATTGCAGAAGGCCATGAGCAAGCTAGCCTTGATTAAGCGGTCACCCGTGCAGGAGTCAAGTAAATGGAAACGCAGAGGAGGTGCATACGTGGAAGGTGAAGGTGCAGCTTGTCTGTAAGAGAGGAGCGCTGACTGACGTAATCACCGGCGCGTTTGATGCCTTCCTCGGCGAAGCGTCTGCTCTCTCTCTCTGTCTCTAAAAGAAAAATCACCACAAAAAAACAGTTATTCATCGGATTACTTCGAAGTCAGTCAATGATAGATTATTGTCTGACTTGACTGAAAAAGTGGCAGGCTACGTCGTCACCTCAATAGAGCCTTGCCACTTGTCCACTGCAAGGCGCATGGAGCACCTTCCTGCATTACATCCACTTGCTCATATTACGGGCAAGGAAAACGATCATGGTAGTATCATCGCCAATGACGCATTCAACAAAGCGCAAAGGGGTGCTCTGAAGGGCATCGAAGCGGCTCTTCTGCATCACCTGCTTGGCTCTCAGCACCTTCACCACCTGTAGGTTGTGGTCGGATGTGTCGGGCCTTAGATCTTGCGCTTCTTCTTCGACGCCGCCATGCCTACCCCCTTCTTTCTCTCTCTCTCTGTCTCTTCCTCTCTCTCTCTCTCTCTCTCTCTCTCTCTCTCTCTCTCTCTCTCTCTCTCTCTCTCTCTCTCTCTCTCTCTCTCTCTCTCTCTCTCTCTCTCTCTCTCTCTCTCTCTCTCTCTCTCTCAAAAAAGAAGCTCTCTGAAAGAGCGTGCGCCGAGTTTAAAAAAAATCTCTCTGAAAGAACGCGCGCCGGTGCGCGCTCTTTCAAAGAGCTTCTTTTTTAAGAGAGAGAGAGAGAGAGAGAGAGAGAGAGAGAGAGAGAGAGAGAGAGAGAGAGAGAGAGAGAGAGAGAGAGAGAGAGAGAGAGAGAGAGAGAGAGAGAGAGAGAGAGAGCAATCGTTGCTCCTGTTAGCCTGCAGCGCGCTTGTGCACAAGAGAGAGAAAGAGAGAGAGGAAATGAAATGAAACAAAATGTTATATTAAACATTTTCAAAAGGCAAAAATGACGTATGAAACTCATACAATCTTGGTGGATCTAATATAGTGTATGGCCACTGTTGAGAGAGAGAGAGAGAGAGAGAGAGAGAGAGAGAGAGAGAGAGAGAGAGAGAGAGAGAGAGAGAGAGAGAGAGAGAGAGAGAGAGAGAGAGAGAGAGAGAGAGAGAGAGAGAGAGAGAGAGAGAGAGAGAGAGAGAGAGAGAGAGAGAGAGAGAGAGAGAGAGAGAGAGAGAGAGAGAGAGAGAGAGAGAGATGTGCCTGGGGTGGTTCATCAAGACCAAGTACGAGAACTGATTCCGGTTCATAAAGACCAAGTACGAGAAGCTGAAGCAGTTGAAAATGGCCAAGTACAAAAAGGTGGATCTCACCACAATAGCATGCGAGTGAAAGCCCGCATTTGACTTGCACAGAAGATCATTGCAGAAACCCTCAAGGATGCGGGTAGGAAGGCCCTTGCCATCTAATTCACTCTCTCTCCCTTCTTCAGCTACTTGGACTTCCCCTCCTTGACTATGTTGCATGTCCTGAGTAAGTATTTGAAATCTGCATATCTCATGTGATAACCAAACCTGTAATTATGTAGCTCGCATTCATTTATCAACAGAGCTGGATGAGGAGTGAATGAAGCCAAAGGCTCATAAGACCATGACTTGCACTAGTGGCAAATTGCAATATTCCCCAAATATGCCTTTCCCTCGACATTGACTTGTCTTCCACTAACCCCGTCACACACTCTGCTAAAAGCGCAAGCAACTAGTTGCACTCATATTGAAGCCGCTGGCTTAATTACTTGAGCATTATAACCATCATAAGCTTTTTTTCCCTCATGTCCACTTTGACGTTTACTTGTTTTCTGCATCACCAACAATTTGATAGCATAAACAGAAAAATGTGCTGACAAGTAGGGACTCAAGTGCTTGAGCACTAACATTGTCTCATCCAAATGACTTCTTAAGGGGAGGATCACATAAGATCTACGATTTCTCAGCACTACTCTGAAGCTTGTGAGCCTTGATGTAGTGCCATACTCGCTTGAGGGCATAAGGCCTTGTGGTCTCTGAGGTTTGCAATATGGGAGCCAGGTTGGAGGAGACCCTATAGAGGATCTGAGCACCACCTCTGGGCTCGGGCTTGGGGTCAGGCTCGGGAGTGGTTTTGAGTTTGGGTACTTTCTTGCTCATCTATATATTCATCAACTCATGCAAAATGCAGAGCACTCACACACTAGACAATCACACACTAGACAAGGGGCAAGATCCCAATCGATGGCAAAACGAAGGATTGCGATTGATGGTATGAAGATGGATTGGGATTGGCCAGGGTTGAACGATCGAAGTTGGAACTTGCACGTACAATACCCCATATTGTAGCAACAAGGCTCCATGATAAAACCAAGCATTGGAAGGTGGAAGTCAAGTAGTAAATCATGCAAGTGCAATTAGGAAGCGAGAGCTAATTGGCCATCTGATATTGGGAAGAAGCAGGAGGCATGAAAAACAACTTGCACTACTATGATATGATTCCTACAGCCGCTAATATTTCAAATGACTACAAGTAGTAGTACTAGCACCAACACAGAGCATTCGAAGAGCATAATAATTCATTGCTTATTAGATATGATACTGATCATTGCACTGCAAAATTACAAAAAACTCTTCTAAAAGATCTTCTAACAAACAATCGGCCACAGAGCGTATGATAATCAAGGCCTATGATAGAATTGAATGGGAGTTCATACTTCAAAGTCTATATGATATGGGTTTGGATTCTTTTTCACATTCTTTTTGGGAATGCGTCAGCTAGAATTTCAGTTAATGGTACTCTTAGAGATGTTATTTCATTCCATAAATCCATAAGACAAGGGTGCCCACTTTCTCCTTTGCTCTATGCTATCTCATATGATGCCTTGAATGTTATGCAGTAGGAAAAACTCTCTGCCATAAATGTACATGGCTTTATGAAGCAAATGTGCCTCCAATAGTGTGTTGATCATACCAATGCAATTTTGAGGAATGATGTACATGCAAAGAAGAATTTTAGGGCTTGTCTCACGGTCTTGCAAGTGGCTCAATTATTAACCATGCTAAAAGTCTGGTTTGATGGGGTTGTCTGCTTTGTATAAGCCAATTTTCACCAGAAGACTTAAATTGTTGCGTTGGGGGAAAAAACATGCCCATGCTGCCTGCTGACTAGTGTTCTAGGTCGAGCCATTGTCTGATAGTTTATAGTTTAGGTTATTTTTTATGTGCCATATCCGTACGACAGGCTAGTCATCAACATTGATGGAGTCATGATGTAAATATCCACTTCTAGCAAGGCAATTTGAATGATTGGAAAATTGTAAGCGAAGGTTTGAATACTGAAATAGGAGTTTTGGTTATGACTTGAAAAGTAATGGTGTTCCAAGGATCCTCTATCCTCTTGACTAAGAGAGAGAGAGAGAGAGAGAGAGAGAGAGAGAGAGAGAGAGGATTTTGCAAGGAAGTGTTCACCAAAACCTTTTGCAAGAACCAATGGAAAAAAGAACATTGAATATCTTTTTTTTTTTTGGGATTTTTATCGAGTTTTACACTAAAATCCTCCAAATTTACAAATGGATTTTTAGATAGTTTTACACTAAAATCCATTGAAAACACTTTTTGTTGAGTGCATCAATATATAACAAACAATAAATATTTTGTTGATGATAAAATTTACTTTATTGCGTACAAACACTTGCTCGGGTTTGTCTTTGCTCGAAAAAACTCGCTCGGTGCGTGGTAAGACTCCCATCATTCTTATGTGTTTAATTTTTAATGAAATCTATGCTACACATGAGAGTTTATGTTAGTTGCATATAGGTGAAGGTGTGGTGAAGGGGATACGAGTACACACACATGTGTGTAGGCATCATTTGGAGTTGGAATCCACGCGATGCTTTAGTGCAATATGAGTGCACTTATTTTGATTGCAATTGCTGATTTTTGCAGGAATTCAAGTGGTTCAAGCGCTCTTGATGTGCTAAAATTAGGAGTGGTTTTGTTTTTGCCTATGTGTAGGCAAAAGTGTGCACATTTTAGCTGCAATTTGTGACAAATTTTGTGTCAATTGAATGAGTAGAAAGCACTTGTATGCTTGATGATGTTGAGGTGATTACGGATTAGTTTTTTGAGTCACAAAATCATGTCGTTATGCCGTCGAAATTACAATACAATTATGTGTGTGGAAGCTTGTAAGTGTGTTAATTGTGCAAAGTTACATACTTTTGAATTGATTTGAATGAGTGAATAAGGTGCAATTGAATTGATTGAAACACTAATTTGATGGTGTAACTAATCAATGTGCAAAAATTTATCTAATTAGGCCACTATTTATACTAATTTTGGGTCAAATTGGGTCAAAAACGATCAAAATTGATACGGTTTTGAGTGGTAATTTGATGAATGATTGATTGAAGGGTGTAACAGTGTTGCTCAGTGTTGCATTTTGAGCTAGATTGGGTTGCATAATTTTTAAAAATTTGTTGGTGATTTTTTGGCTAATTTTTGCAAAAGTTTTGCATTTTTTGGCTAATTTATTGCATAAAATTGCTAATCTTTATCCAAATGATGATGATGGAAAAACTTGATGTGAATTGTCAATCCGGAGCGTGTTTTGCTACTTTCTGAATTTCTCTTAATCTTTTGACCAATTTTAACATGTTTTGGGCATTTTTGAGTAATTTTTCAATCTTGGACAAATTTTTTGACTTTTTTGTTTTTGTTTTGAAGTAATTAAAAAAAACACACTCACACACTCACACTTTTTTTTTTTTTAAAACGAGAGGTCACTTTTGACCCCAATTTGCTATAGAGATTCGTTTGTAGTCTCAATATTGATCACATTTCTAGTTAGAGCCCATTCACATGCGAGATCTCGCCTTGGATTGATTTTAGCAAGTGGTCATATGCTAGCACACGATTAGATTCTGATTTGAGCCGTTGATTGCTTTTTGACTGCGACTTGGACTAAGAGACGTTTTCTAGAGCTTGTTCATATGCAATGACCCCATATTAGCACTTGGCTATCCATTGATTGCCATATTTGACATAGATCGATAGATTTTGGTGACCATGATCCCTAGCGGCTCTGATTTAGTATTTTTACGGTTGGTAGGAGAATACGGCGGAATTTTATGCTATCGTGATCGACCTGTTCGTTGCTATCATGATATTGCTCTATATTATGTGAGGCTTCCGTCTCATGACCATTCTACTCTTGCTTTCCAGATGCTCAGAGCGAGTGCACACCCTATGTTGCACGATCATCTCATATGAGAGATGCCCCTCCCCAGGGGCCTATGCACAAATCATACAATTTACACTTTTATACAATTTTCAATATACATTAGATTTGCAGAAGCATTTGCATAGGGGAGGAGTTCACAGCGCTCGACCAAGCACGGAGTTTAGGCCATGAGTCAGACTGCATCCAGAGGTACCTAGCGACTATGCTACCCCTAAATGGGTGTTATGAATGAAAGCGTACTCAATAAAAATATAATATTGTGGAAGGTGAATATATGTGTACACCGCATTGCGGGAAGAGAGAGAGAGAGAGAGAGAGAGAGAGAGAGAGAGAGAGAGAGAGAGAGAGAGAGAGAGAGAGAGAGAGAGAGAGAGAGAGAGAGAGAGAGAGAGAGAGAGAGAGAGAGAGAGAATATAGTGGAGAGTGAAATAAAGTGCACAGAGACATGATAAGATGACAATAGAGAATCTTCCATCTAAATGGAACATGCAACCATGTATTAATGCAATGATAAAATCTGAGTATACCATAACATCAGAAAGTTTACAAAAAAACAACAAGCAGAGCAAAGGACCCTGTGTAGGGATCGATCGGTCCACCCATCCACTTCCATTCTACTACGGATAGAGAGAATTTCACTTTGCCGGGAGCAATCCAGAACACCTCCAACCTACCTGAGCCAGACATAAGCTGAGGCCGCTTTGCCTCCCTCCATAACCCGAGTTGAGAGGATCCCAAATACCAATAGGTGGTAGGGTATCAACACCAACCATACCAGTTTAGGCGCCACGCCTCTTCAATGCCCAACACTGAGTGTTTAGGCAAAGCCAAGGCAAAATCCACGACACGTTAGCTGTGTAGGTCATTCAACCCCCGACGCACTAACCGTGTAGATGAGCCTAACAAAAAGAAGAAGACCTAGGCAACACCCCTGGTCCAGCAAAGCCCAGGCCAATGACCCTTTAGTCTAAGACTAAGTGATGTAGGTGATCCTAGTCTTGTAGTGAGAGTGCCATGAGAAACACAACACATGAGTCCAATCACAATAGCACTTCCCATATGCACAAACAATCTTTCCCAAGCAATTAGACTATACAGAGTCTCTACCCTTATACATCTGCAGCCATAAACCATCCAAATCACTTCATGATCCAATTCCAAAACCATAAACCATAATCCAATCACATCATGCGGGCGAGAATTCCACCCGACTTGGGTGAAGCACGACCAATCCTGCATAACCACTTTAGGATAACATGGCTGTAAAAATTTTGACACCATTTCAGCAGCATAACCAAATCCAGAAAAAAAACCCATGAGCCACACTAGCTTCCACCATAAAGTTTCAACCATAATCCATGAGGGAATCTCAGCCCTTTACTATAAATCATAATCACACTGAACCAACTCCCACACTTGGAGTTTGACACATCCCCCGCAATAAATCAGAGTCTACACACATGTGACCCTTAAGAAGTGATTCTTCCATGCATAAAAGAGTCAGACCAGCACTTAATCATGATATAAAAACCCAATTTTGACAACATCCAACCATGCAAAGTTGATGCATCACATCTACACTTCACCTCTCTAGCACATAGAGCTAGTTTTGACCTAAAAGGGTGGAAAGCAGTCATAACCATGCATATGAGGAATCCACATCAATCCATGAGTCCCCAAACATCATATGGTAACATTCAAACACCATAAACATGATGCAAAACAGCTCCGACCTTTAGGTCAACCATAAACCATAACTTCACAAATATACAAAAAACAGATTGTTGGCATTTTTGAGAGTATGCAAAACATGCAATTGAAAGTATTTGGTCTCAAACCAATGCATCAAGGTCAGATCCATAATATAGAATATCACTCTATCACATCACTTTGACCATATGGTACTCACACAACAAACGGTAACCCCAAAAGAAAGCCACTTTATTCATATTTGCCTATGTGGTTTGGGATGTTTAACCATATACTCCCACATAAGTTTATGGTCATCTAATAAATGAAATCAAATCACAAAAACAAACCATAAAACATATCAAAACGGTTCGGTTAACTCACGACGCCATATGGTACTCCCCCTAGATAGCACCCCTACGCGTGTAGGTAAAACCGGTTATAGGGTGATTAATAACTCGCATTCCCGAAGTGATAACGGAGACCTAAATTCATTTATCATCAAGTTTCATCAAGATTTTCAATTGGTTAAGTGGGTTTACCCATTTGGTGAATCTAGATAGTGGTTCTCCAAGGAGCCTGCAGTCAAAAAATTTGGTTGTGTAGCGGGCAACAAATTATTTTTTGACCATATCTCTTTCCTCGTGCGTGTTTTTCACATGACACCAAAGAGAGAAAATGTTCCAATTGATGTGTTTTATCTCTGGAGTAAAGAGTTCAGGCTGATTCATAATGGTTTGTGATTTATGACCAAAACAATGTTCCTACCACCTCTATGACATGAAACAAAAAGCACTTTTTATGCACATACGTGATTATAAACGCATCATGTGCATAAATCAGCGTATTAAGCATGATGAATTAATCACGGGGAAACTTCATATGTACTCATTGATCCATACATGCACTCATAAGAGAAAAAACAATCACCGAGAGGGTGACAACGCAGAAAAAACGTCAGAGAGAGAGAGAGAGAGAGAGAGAGAGAGAGAGAGAGAGAGAGAGAGAGAGAGAGAGAGAGAGAGAGAGAGAGAGATGATTATGGAGTTTAGAGCTTCTCACCATGCTTTAGAACCTATTAGGGGCTGTCAAAAGGCTTCTTGCTTTGCCGCAAGAGAGCGGTGATGAGAGCTACTTAGAGGTATCCACCACAAAAGATTCCGGAGAGCGTGTACACCGTGAAACGAGAGAGAAAATAATAAGCAAGTAGAGAGAGAGTATGCTGAGAGAGAGAGAGAGAGAGAGAGAGAGAGAGAGAGAGAGAGAGAGAGAGAGAGAGAGAGAGAGAAGAGCTTATGGAGATGATGATGAAGAATTTGCACCACTCTGTATAATAGATATGTATAGTCTTGCGGTAGTAGATACAACAGACGGCAGTTGAGAGATGGCTTGAAGGTAAGAGCTTGAGAGAGAGAGGTTGAGGGAGAGAAGGTAGCTCCCACGTCAAGGCAAGAGAGCTTCCGCTTTTGAGAGTGTTCGTTTTGAAAGTGAAGGGAGAGGGGTCTTTATATAGGCTCTCAAGGCCAAAATCACAAGCTAAGAATAGAGTGAAGCAAAGTGAGATGAGTTCGCGCACATTCGCAGTTGTTTTATAAAAAAAAAAAATGTTTTTTTTTGTGGACACGGATTTCGATGCACGATTTCAAGTCTCTAAGAAGAAGCTTGGCTTCCAAGAAAAGAGCTCTAAACTAAACTCCTCCTCTCTCTTTTCTAAAAAGACTTTTTCTTTCCTAAAAACAAGCCGTTGCTTTTGGTGGTCAACTCTCCCACTTACCATTCAATTTTTATAGCAAAATTGACCATGCGAGCAGTATCTGGCCAACTAATGGAAACCATAGCTAGACTATGTCACACCGTAATACTTTGACATAATTATGATTTTCCTGTAATGCCCTTGCGTAATTACGGTAACGCAAGGGAGACGCAGGATTAATGCAACTCTTGACCAGTTATCATCGCGAGATCTATGGACGGAGACTGAGATGACCTTCAAAATTCCAATTCGGGTTGAAATTTCTAGGTTCATAGTCCACCAATCCTGTGAATCTTGAATTATTAAATGGAAAATCCCTGGATTGTTGACAAAGATCAACCCAAGTGTAGCACAAATGATCTTGTCTAGCCGTCATACATAATAAGTTCTCTCTTCTTTGCTGTGGATTTCCATACCTTTGTTCCTCTTTGGGACGAGGCCTTTTGATTTCATGAACAGGAGCAGGTTCTAGTTTCCTCTTGTTGGTAGTGGATAACTCTATTTCAATGGGTTTGGCTGCATCAAGGACATCTGCAAAATTGGTAATACAAAGACTCTCGAGTCTAATCTTCATAGGATTATATAACCCTGACGCGAATCGAGCTACCTTGACCTCTTGAGTCATCCCTGCTGGAGCATGCTTGACAAGGGTTAAGAAATATTGATAGTATGATTCTAAATCTCTGGTTCCTTGAGTATAGTCAAGAAACTCATTCATACTGTCTGAATGATAAACTTTGATTTGATAGTTCTTCTTGAGCTGGGTTTTAAGATAATCCCAAGTTGTTGCATTAGGATCAACATTGTTTTCTGTGCAGTGGTATCTCCACCGATGCTTAGCTGTTTTCTCTAGTTTGAACTTAGCAATGATAGATTTGTTTACTGCAGATGAATGAGCCAAATCAAAGTAGTCATCCATACACTCAATCCAGTCTTCAAGAACTTTTCCTATATCTTTGCCTTCCCGCTAAAATTTTCAGGTTAAGACTTGCGGAGCATAGCATTGATGTCTCTATCAATGATGGTGTGTTGAGGAGCAATAGGTGCATTTGTGTTAGCAGTAGCTGCATTTTCTCTAGGAGACATGGTAACTTACTGCACCATATCAACCAAGGTCACACTTAGTACAATATTCTAATCTGCTCAAAGTCCTTTAAGCCAATTAGAATAGACTATTGCGAATAAAATGAGAGAGAGAAGAGGAGAAAGAATAACAAATAAATTAATCCAATTACTATACCACAAAACTTGGGATTCCAAAAAAAGTCTACAAAGTGTCTTGAAAGTTTCTAATAGATTCTAATGGCTTTGACATAATGCACCCGGTAATAGCCATTGTGACATACTTCCACCACCAATGGAGCATAGCTATCCTATTTCTTGAGTATATCAAACGGGTGATCCCAATAATCCTTTTTTATCTTTGGTTGAAACATCTCCTCATTAGCGTGTGCATTATACCATTGTTGGTCCGTGTTTCCTTTGTTGGTCTCAAGGTAAGTTCATAAGCATTTATGTATAGCACTTAGTTAGTGACAACAATCTCCTTTTCCAACTTGGATTGTATCCCACTATATACTCCCAACAGGCGAGGGTTTATGTTCAAGTGGTCTAAACTTGGGGTTTCTTGTAGCGTAATCGTACCAAGCATAAAATGTATTAGGTACAATACAATTCATGGACATTAACCTTTTCTTCTCTTCCCCATTATGCGTGGTAGTGACAAGCCTTTGTACTTCCACTCTTGTTTGAAGATGCTCCTCAACCATAAGGTGGGAGAGTATATCCGCCCATATCCCTTGAGGTAAGATGTCAGTCATCTACACACACACACCCCATTCTCAAGCTAGTTAGAATGATAAAACCAAGATTCAGACTTAAATATTTTGTCCTCAAAACAATATGGGTCATATCAAAAATCAAATTTTTATAATCGTAGAAAACCAAACGATACATAGTGTCTTTAGGGAGATACATGAATACAAAAGGGTCCTATGAACCACTTCTTGGTTCCTACAACCAAGGTTATGTCCCTATATTTGTTCACATATTGAGTTTCAAAATTTAGAACTTCAACTTGTGCACTTAAATTCACGTCTTCCTTTTTGTACAATTTCTCTCCTCGTGATACATCCGTGGGTGGCATTCCATTCAGGGATTTCACTAACGTAATCATGATCATGTGATTACCTTAATAACTATAGTATTTACACAAGAAAATCATGGGATCACGTTAATTGTTAATGTGACTTTGATTATGACCTGCAAAAACCCATAGAGCCAATTAGCCCGCTGGAGTTTTTATTTTTCCTTGTGGATCTAGTCGGGCTCTTTCATTTTCCTGGCGGGCCCGTAGGGTATTTACAAATGCTCGGCGGGCCTGTCGGGAAATGAAAGAGTCCGGCAAGGGTAATTATATATAGTAAATAGTGTGCTTATTGCATTCCATTAGCTAAGAGAATCCTTGGAGATTGTATCCGAGTGCCGGGTATAGTCATCTCTTTGTGAATTGGCCTAAGGTTACAAAGCCATAGGTCCTTTTTTTGGGCCAAATGTGATTCTTAATTCGGTAACCACTTCTAAAATTTTTTAACTCCTTTACCGAACATAAAGGTACAAAACCAAAACAATTGAAAATTTGGAGAGTCATGCTCCTTGTGACAAAGCCATTGGTCCAAATGAGGGTTGTAACTGGGTTTAGAAGATGAGCATATGTAAATGACAAGTCGATAGTCAAGGGTTGGATGTCCTGTACTAGTGTACTGGGCATATAAAGATCCTTGAAGTCTTGCATTTTTCACCATCATAGATTTGAGTTAATATGTCATAATAATCAATATCTAATTATCCTAAATGATTTTCTCATATTAAACTGATCATTTACTGTGGGGAAGTGCCAGGGGAGAAAAAGCTATAATATTGGTTAAGCTAGAAGACCGGCCAGAGTAGGGATCCAAAGGAGGGAAAATAGGGATCCAAAGGGGGGGCCATATGCAAAAGAGCCATGTGCAACAATGGGCTAAAAAGACCCTAAGGTTCAGCCCATTAAGACTTCCAAAATGCTAAGGTTCCAAAATTCAAAGGTTGTGTCCAAACATCAACCCTAGGGGAAATTGGATGCTTTGTGTGTAACTAAAAAGTCTTTGCATATCCCTACATGGGAGGGGGCGAGCCCTTCTTCTAGGGGATGAGAGAGAAAGCCACACACACACACACACACACACACACAGGCTCCCTTTACACAAAGGGAATTAGGGACACATGTCAGCTCCCTAGCCCAGATGCCCACAAGGTGTGCCTAATTCCTATTGGATGGCCTTGGAGGTGTAACAATGAGAATTAGGCTAGAGTAAATCTAGTTTAATTAATTTAAAAACACCTAATAAAAGAACCAATGAGAATTAAGTCTCCTAGAAGACTATTGGACAGTCTCCCAAGGGGTCCAATGAGCATTCAGGAGCCCAATGGCTTGCCTGATTCCTATTGGCCAGGAGGGAAAGGGGTCCAATGAGAGTTTAGTTTAATTATTAAATTACCTAAAGCTCTCACAAAAGGGGAAAGGGGGACAATAGTCAGAAGGCTATCACTTATGATGCTTAATAGCCATTGGCTTGACTTGGGGAGGTCCAATGGGGAGCCTGCAAGAGCAATTAGCAAGAGGGCTCGCCCAAGAGAGAGAGAGGGGGATGATTTTTGCAAGGAATTATCACACACACACACACTCACACACAGTCTATGTGTGAAGCAAAGAAGACTATCTCTTCCCAAGATTTAATGGAGAGCTCATCACCTACTCCAAGCTTGTGAGATAGAAGCCTACATCAACACACTCTTGGCATGTGGATGCAAATCCAACCAAGGGTCCAAGCTTCAATGCATGCTCATCTCCTCTACCAGGCTAATTACTAAGCTAATCTATGCTAATATGAGTGATTATGTGAGGAGATGTACATCTTTCTCGTAAGATACTCCTTCTTCCTCTCAATCTACTCTCATACCCTGCTAGCTCTCACCATCTTCGAAGGTGTGTGAGGTCTTGGGTCTGAGAACGGGGATAATTAAATTTGTGTTTGCTAAGTGTTTTCCTTAGTGCATGAAGCTTTCATCTTCATGGCACTAGCTAGTCTTGAAGGAACACAAAGAATTGTATTGTACAATGTCTCTCTTGATGGGAGAAACCATAATACAAAGCCTTTTGGAGGGGGGACCGGCTCCATGCAAATCTGGTCCTCAATTGTTGTCAATAGCTTAATTTCTCTCTCTTTTGAAGTATTGTTGATGCTATCTAACTAGGTGTTATGCTTTTTGTTGCTCTCTCTCCACCCAAGAACTCTTGTAATTCTCATTAGGAATCTATTCTAATGAAATGCCCACTATGTTCATGCTAATTTCCGCTACACATAAGTTTTTAGGCCATTAAATGTTACATTGGTATCAGAGCACAAGGTGTCTCTTTTCTTGCTCAAGAAGGGAGGTCCTCAAGCTAGCTATAAATGGTTGGTATTATTGATTGCCTGTGAGTAAGTAGAATATGGATTTTTCAGCCTTGCAGTGCGCCTGCCTTTGTACAGTTAATGGGGCATCACCGTCGAGAGCTATGGTCTTAATAGTGGAGTCCTACGGGGCTTGCCTACAGCTTAACCACTATTGAGCTATTAGAAGCTTGACAGGAGCCGGTTCTGTTTTGGTGTCGAAAGACCCTCTCTTCTATTCCTTGCAATTAATGGTATTCGAGCACCGGGTACAATAGCTTGAGTGCTTTTTTTAAAGGGGTAAAAAGGAGTAGCAACTAGGGCTTGAAGTGCCAAAGTACACCTAAAAAATATACACCTAAAAGTTGTTAGAATGGTTGACAATAGTAAAGAGAGTGAAATTAATGTTGATAACTTTGATTTTGCTCATGAGCAAGCTACTAATGATGCTTCAATGCTTGTTAACTATCTTGTTTCTAGGCTTCAACAAGCCATGGGCAATCCATCTCTCCAAAGCAAAGTGCAACGGCAGCTCCGTGCTCACGGGATTCTCCAAGCTCATCACCATGACGAGAGAACACCTAGGAAGCCTCCTTGTCAGACTCCCGAAAGAGGTCTCTCTCCGATTTAGGAAGAAGAAGAGAATCCCTACGAAGGGCTCAAGAATTTACTTCTTGATGATGCATCTCCTTCCCAAAGGAGAACTCAAGAGCCTCTATCAAAGGAATGAGAAAGAAGTGAGTCTCCCACCACCTCGGCAGAGATGGCTCCACGAAGACGGCGGGCTAAACGCTCTCTATCACCACCAAAGCGAAGAAGACCATCGCACTCTTCTCCACATCATAATTCAAAGAGGGATGATAAAAAGCAAGAGAATAAAAAGGCAAGAAAGAGGACACCCTCTTCTCCATCTTCTTCATCCTCTTCCTCTTATGAAAGTGATGGTGAAGACAACGAAGATCAAGACAAGAAAAAGGCGAGAAAGAGGTCACCCTCTTCTCCACCTTCTTAAAATTCTTCACCTTCTGAAGAAAGTGATGGTGCAACCTTTGAACCATCAAAAAGAAGAGGCCATATGAAATCCTATGCCGCATGGAAGAGGTCGTCCAAGTTAAAGAAATTCAAAGAGGGAGGGAAGAGAATCTCTTTCCTTACCTATGATGGTACCTTTGGTGCTACGGACAAAGTCTTGGCCTTTATCCAGCAATTCAATGCGGAGTTTGGAGATGAGGGCTTCACGGAGTCCTCTAAGCTACGCGAGGTAGCTATGCACTTTCAAAAGTCCGCCAGGCAATGGTGGTCTAGCCTACGAGCCAACAGTGAAGCTCCACAAACATGGAAAGTTTTAAGAGCTTTCATTATGAAGCAGTTTTTGGCCACCGATGCCAAAGACAAAGTACTCACCGAATGGCAAAGCTTAAAGCTCTCTCCCAATGAATCCATCCACAAATATGTAGATAAGTTTTGGGACCTACAACTCAAAGCCACTGTCTTCAAAAAGTTGGATTTTGGAGAACAAAAGCAACAATTTTGTGCGGGCTTTACCGAAGAAATGGCGGAGTATGTCAACTCCCAAAGGCCACGTACCATATCGGCGGTAATACACCATACTATGGTGGCCTCTCGAATCAATTTCCAAACGGGGGCTAAAAGAAATAATAAGCCCCCGGAAAACAAGGGTTCCAATGAGCCTAAGGGGAAGGACAATGTCCAAAAGTCTCCTAAGGGCAACTCCAACAAAGCTAAAAAGAAGGGAGTTTACAAAGGTAAGAACAAACTCTCTCCTGAAGAGCTTGAGCGTTATCGCAAGGATAACCGGTGTTTCAAGTGCGGCAAACAAGGGCATGCGTACCGCGCTTGTCCCCAAAAGAACAACCGCCAAGATCCTCCTAGAGCTTCCTTGGTTGAAATCCAAGAGGAGGTGACTCACAAAACTCACCACAAAGGATCTCCTCTATGCCATGCTTGGGGAAAGGTAAGAGAACATGATGCTTTTATTCTCTTTGACCCTGGTTCTACTCACAATTTTATATCTATAGAGTTGGCCACCAGGCTAGGCATACAATCCTACGAGATGGGAGATGTCCTACCCGCAGAGAGTGCCTTCAAGGGGCAAGAAGCTTCAGTCACTTCCTTAATCGGGAAATTGAGGCTTCACGTCCAAGGATATGTGGACAAAGAGGACTTCTTTATCTCTCCTCTCAAGCATGAGGATGTAATCCTAGGGGCACCATGGTTTGACCGCCTGGCTGCCTATGTTAAATTTCTTGAAAGGAGAATCTCCTTTAAGTTCAGGGAAAAAGACATGTATATAGATGCTAAGGAAATGGGTAACACTATCCCCATTGTACATACACCAGATTTCAACAAGTCAATAAAGAGCTCTATTTCTGTGTACATGATTTTTGTTAAAGATTCTCAAAAGGAACCTAATGCTTTAGCAAAAGAAAATAAAAGCAACCAAAAGGAATTAGAGTTATCCAATTTTCTCAAGGGGTATCAAGATGTTTTTATTGACGACATCCCTTGTGAGCTACCTCCTAAATGAGGTAATGATGAACATGCAATTGAACTTCTTCCAGGAAGTTCACCGCCTAACAAACCTCCTTATAGAGTTAGTTGAGAAGGGCATGGTTAGGCCTAGCTCATCTCCATTTTGCTCACCTGTGCTATTAGTGCAAAAGAAAGAGGGCACATATCGCATGTGTGTCGACTATAGAGCACTAAATAGGATCACTATCAAGAATAGGTTTCCCATTCCACGGGTAGAAGACCTATTTTATAAGCTACAAGGATCGACCTACTTCAGTAGGATTGACCTAAAAAGTGGCTATCATCAAATAAGGATAGTTGATCAAGACATTGTAAAGACCGCATTTCGCACCACATTTGGTCTTTACGAATACATTGTCATGCCTTTTGGCGTGACCAATGCACCAGACACATTCAACCGCTTGATGGAGAAGCTATTTAGGCCTCATCGAACCTTCATAGGAGTGTTCTTTGATGATATTATCATCTAGTCTAATTCATTAGACTAACACAAGCAACACCTCCAGGTAATATTTCAAGTTTTAAGAGAGAATAAACTTTATGTTAATTGAAAGAAAAGTGAATTTTTCTTGCAAGAGATTCAGTATTTAGGTCACATTATCTCTCAAGATGGCATCCAAATGGATCCATCAAAGTTAGAGGTAATAAAAGGATGGCCTAAACCAAGGAATCTTCATGAACTAAGAAGCTTTATAGGTATGTGTGCATACTATAGACGCTTCATAGAAAAGTTCTCACAAATTCGGGACCATTACATGACCTAACAAAGAAAATCATTAGGTCTACATGGTCTGCTAAGGAGAACAATGCTTTCGAAAAGCTTAAAGCAAAGCTTATCTCTCAACCTGTGCTTACACTACCGGATCTCTCAAAACCATTTGAGGTCCAATGTGATGCTCGTGGTGATTGCCTTGGAGCTGTTTTGCTCCAAGAAGAGCACGCCATAGGCTATGAGAGTCGAAGGCTCAATCCTGTTGAGCAAGCTCTAGGAATATATGAAAAGGAACTCCTTGCAGTTCTACATGCCTTAGACTCATGGTAGCACTGTTTATTGGGGACTCCTTTCATTCTACGAACGGATCACCAAAGTCTTAAGTACTTCATGACGCAGACCAAGCTCTCCGAAAAACAAATGAGGTGGGAAAATTTCCTTTCGCAATTTCATTTTCATATTGCTCACATTGCTGGCAAGCATAATCAAGTAGCTGATGCACTCTCAAGACGGTCGAGAGTGAATGCGGTTTCCATAGAAACTCACAATGATCTATCTTCAATGATAGATGAGTACGCTATTGATCCCGATTTTGGAGATGTGATTTCAGCCCTTGCATTAGGGAAGAAAGAAGAACCATTTACTTTACAAGATGGTTATCTTCTCTATGGCAATAGACTATGTGTTACTTACGTGAGAAAGTAATGTATGAATCTCATGCTCCACCTTATGCGGGGCATAGGGGGATTCAATCTACCTTAAAGGGGATTGAAACATATTTCTATTGGCCTACCATGAAAGTGAACATACAAGAGTATGTTTCTAAATGTGTGGTATGCCAAAAGACAAAATTTGATAGAGGGAAGCAACTTGGATTGCTTCAACCCTTGCCAATCCCTAATTCACCATGAGAGAGCGTATCCATGGATTTTATCTTTGGATTGCCTAATTCTATCCATGGGAATACAGGAATATGGACGATAGTAGATAGGTTTAGTAAACAAGCTCATTTTATACCTGTCAAAAAGACTATCAAAGCCCATCAAATGGCAACCCTCTTCATTTCACAAATTTTCAAGTACCATGGCTTGACAATTTCCATAGTGTCAGATAGAGATCGTAGGATGACCAGTAATTTCTGGAAGGGTCTCTTTGAGAATTTAGGGACAAGGCTAAACTTCTCTTCTACCTATCATCCACAAACCGATGGCCAAAGTGAAATAGCTAACCTAACCATTCTCGATCTACTAAAAGCCTATGTAACGGAAGTAGATCAAAGATCCCAATGGGAGAAGTACTTACCCTTAGTGGAGTATGCTTACAATAACACTGTACATACTTCCACGGGAAAAGCACCTTTTGAGGTAATTGAGGGAAGATCAAAAAGTCCCTTGCTACTTAAGGTACATGGGAAGATCTTCGCTGTAGATGAGTATGGCCGAGACCTACAAGAATCTTTTCAAAAGATTAAGGATGCTATCTCTATCCCACAACAAAGGCAAAAGGCTGCTGCTGACAAGCACAGAAGAGCCTAAGCCTTTAAAGAAAACGATTGGGTCTTGTTAAAGTTTCCCAAGGCTTGATTAAGGCACACGACGGGCACGAATTCTACGGGCCACCAAAAGTACTATGCTAAACTAGCAAAAAGGTACTATAGTCCCTTCTAGATTCTTAGGCCAATCAATGAGATGGCCTATCAACTCAATTTGCCCAATCATTGGCTCATACACAATGCTTTCCATGTGAGCCTATTAAAGCCTTACAAAGGAGATCCACCTCAAGCACCAACTATTGAAGACCCACCGGAGATCGAGGACCAAGAGGAGGTGTTGTAGCCCGAGTCCATTCTCCGATATGAAGACAAGGTATTAAGAGGCGGTAAGACTATCCGACGATATCTTATTAAGTTTAAGAATTATCCTTTTGAAGATGCTAGATGGATGCAATGCATACAATTAAAGGATAACCTAAACCTTGTCAATGTTTACAATGCTTCCCAAGAGTAAGCAAATGTACAAAATGTTAAAAATGAACAAAGTTTTTGTCTTATAAGACTCTCTTTTTCTTTATTGTGCACAAAAATGAAGTAGTATGCATGCTTAGATCAAGTTTGCGGAGACGACGTCTCCCAAACACCAAGTAGAGCTTGTCACTCTACTATGGAAGATTGATAGGACTAATGTGTAGACATGCTTACGGCAGCCTCAGACTCTCAAGCGCCAAATGGACTAGTCATCCATTGTGGAATGATGTCGTAGGGTAACATAGGGATCCTCTACCCGCTAAGAAAAGGACTCATGAATATGCTTTATCTTCTCTACACCATAGTCGAGGACGACTATGATTTCAAGAGAGAGGTAATGTCATAATAATCAATATCTAATTCTCCTAAATGCTTTTCTCATATTAAACTGATCATTTAATGTGGGGAAGTGCCAGGGGAGAAAAAGCTAGAATATTGGTTAAGCTAGCAGACCGGCCACAGTAGGGATCCAAAGGAGGGAAAATAGGGATCTAAAAGGGGGCCATCTGCAAAAGAGCCATGTGCAACAATGGGCTAAAAAGACCCTAAGGTTCAGCCCATTAAGACTTCCAAAATGCTAAGGTTCCAAAATTCAAAGGTTGTGTCCAAACATCAACCCTAGGGGAAATTGGATGCTTTGTGTGTAACTAAAAAGTCTTTGCATATCCCTACATGGGAGGGGGCGAGCCCTTCTTCTAGGGGATGAGAGAGAAAGCCACACACACACACACACACACACACACACACACACACACACACACACACACACACACACACACACACACAGGCTCCCTTTACACAAAGGGAATTAGGGACACATGTCCGCTCCCTAGCCCAGATGCCCACAAGGTGTGCCCAATTCCTATTGGATGGCCTTGGAGGTGGACCAATGAGAATTAGGCTAGAGTAAATCTAGTTTAATTAATTTAAAAACACCTAATAAAAGAACCAATGAGAATTAAGTCTCCTAGAAGACTATTGGACAGTCTCCCAAGGGGTCCAATGAGCATTCAGGAGCCCAATGGCTTGCCTGATTCCTATTGGCTAGGAGGCAAAGGGGTCCAATGAGAGTTTAGTTTAATTATTAAATTACCTAAAGCTCTCACAAAAGGGGAAAGGGGGACACAAGTTAGAAGGCTATCACTTATGCTACTTAATAGCCATTGGCTTGACTTGGGGAGGTCCAATGGGGAGCCTGCAAGAGCCATTAGCAAGAGGGCTCTCCCAAGAGAGAGAGGGGGCTGACTTTTGCAAGGCATTATCACACACATACTCACACACAGTCTATGTGTGAAGCAAAGAAGACTATCTCTTCCCAAGCTTTAATGGAGAGCTCATCACCTACTCCAACCTTGTGAGATAGAAGCCTACATCAACACACTCTTGGCATGTGGATGCAAATCCAACCAAGAGCCAAGCTTCAATGCATGCTCATATCCTCTACCAAGATAATTACTAAGCTAAGCTATGCGAATATGAGTGATTATGTGAGGAGATGTACATCTTTCTCATAAGATACTCCTTCTTCCTCTCAATCTACTCTCATACCCTGCTAGCTCTCACCATCTTCGAAGGTGTGTGAGGTCTTGGGTCTGAGAACGGGGATAATTAAATTTGTGTTTGCTAAGTGTTTTTCTTAGTGCATGAAGCTTTCATCTTCATGGCACTAGCTAGTCTTGAAGGAACACAAAGAATTGTATTGTACAATGTCTCTCTTGATGGGAGAAACCATAATACAAAGCCTTTTGGAGGGGGGACCGGCTCCATGCAAATCTGGTCCTCAATTGTTGTCAATAGCTTAATTTCTCTCTCTTTTGAAGTATTGTTGATGCTATCTAACTAGGTGTTATGCTTTTTGTTGCTCTCTCTCCACCCAAGCACTCTTGTAATTCTCATTAGGAATCTATTCTAATGAAATGCCCACTATGTTCATGCTAATTTCCGCTACACATAAGGTTTTAGGAATTAAATGTTACATAATATACAATATCACTCCACAATATAGGACTCAGGGGGTTTACTATGTGTAAAACTACCATATCACGTGCGTTCAAGACATGTTTGTAAAACCCGTTATCTGTGAATCTTTTTAGGAATATAATGTATCCTTTTCTTTTAAAATCTGTAGGTTTTGTTCAAATTTGAAAAAATAATGCCCTTTTGTATATATATTTATGTGAGTGTCAAAAACTTTAAATACCCTTCTGTTGAACTCACGTGATAGGTTACATTTTTATTAGGTGACCTCCCCAGGATATAGGAGCTATAATCCTTAATTGGGTTAAAATAGCTTTTATATATTGAATTGGTTGTATAAGGGGGCTACAATCCTTCACTGGGTACAAGTAGTCCTCAATTGTGTGATTATATTAAAGATTTATTTGCATTAGTTCATGCATTGTTTTATACAGAGAGTGCATTATGTATTATAATAGATTATTAGTGCATGAAATGACCAATCACATATAATATTGCTTTTGTTTTTGTTTTGCAAACAACTGACATCATTCAGTGTAGAAGTTGATTGTTCTTTGTAGCATTTGAAATTAGATGCGTCTTATTGTTTGCAATCAAAGTGGACATATAAATAATCATAGTAATAATAATTGCATTAATAAATTCATAGCATTGTTGTAGTTATTATGCCGTGCATAGAGTGTATTACAATGTGTATGTTTTCTCACAACATAGGTGATTGATATGTGGATTGACTAGCGTGCATTGAAAATCTCATAATGTGCATTTTGGTTACTTTCATAGTGAGTTGTTTTTTAATATATATATATATATATATATATATAAAAGTATTAAAAATTGAACATCTGGTTCTTTTGTCTTCAGTTTTAATTTAAAAGGAATGGAGCAAAATGTGGGCACAAGTGGTATGAAGAAGCCAAAGAATAAAAAAGCTCCTGACAAAGATTGGGATTATGCTCACAATATATGTGGCCGATATATGGATTGGCAATGTAAATTTTGTCTCACAACAAAATCAGGAGGTGCACCACGTATTAGGGATCATTTTCTGGATAGCGTTAAAAAGAGTTGTAAGAATGTGAACATCCTCAGGCACCTGCAATTGTAAACGTTTGAGAGAAGAGCTCGCCAAAAAGGGTGGCAAGAGACAACAAATATATAACTCTATTGCTGCAAGTCAAGGTTTTCAGAGCCAAATATTAACTCCGTAGATCCTATGGTGATGCCAACTAACCTTGGAGAACATCCTACACAAGGGGAGGAAATTTCAAGCAGCATTCCTTTTAAGCATCACAATGAAGGTGGACTTGGTCAAATGCGTCAAAAATCATTACATCAAAGCTTTCAAGTGCAGTCTCTAGAAGAAGCACAAACTGCAGTTGCCAAAGCAATATTCTTCACTTGAAGTGCTTTGGTCATGGTAGACAACAATCATTGGAATGCTGCTTAAAAGAAAATCGGTGAGTTTGGCCAGGATTTTCAGCTCCTTCTTATCACACAATACGAAATGTTTTCTTGGACAAATGTTACATCAAGGTCAAAGAGCATGTTGGCATAATAATACTTGGGGAATATCTTTCTTTCAAGATGTACAATTGTGAGTGATGGCTGGGGTCAAATGTTCAAAGAAGACCGCTGATCAATGTAATGCTAGTTTGTCTAAGGGGAGAAACGTTAATAAAGGCAATTCATAGTTTTGGTGCAATTAAAAGTGGAAAAATACATTTCTAAGGTCTTGATTAATGTAAATAAAGAAATCGGTGCTCAACATTTTTTTCAAGTAGCCATGGACAACGCAAAGAATTATAAAAATACCAGTATATTAATAAAGAAGTGCTTTCCACATATTTTTGCCAATGGTTGTAATACGCTTAGATTAAACTTGGTGCTAAAGGATTGGTACACTAGCGAATGAAAGAGTACGAGCTGAAGTGCAACGTGAGAGAGAGTGCGAGAAGAAGAGCACGACGATATGGTGAACTCGCTCTATTGTAATGTGTAGAGCATAGTGAGTTCTTATTAGGTTTTTACAAAAGAATATGTGTACATGCCTGGCGGCCCTCCCACTTACCTGGGCGACCACATTGGGCTTTATACCCCAACAACCTCCCACTTGAAGTCCAATGTGGTAATTTAAGTGTGAGAGAAGCTACTATACAAGCTAATATACAAGAGATGTAGAGAAGTGATGTACTACCCTACACCTAACTGCTTGCGAAAATGCGCAAAGCTCTCTGAGGGAAGTCCTTTTGTAAGTAGATCAACAGGATTTTCTATGGTGTGAACTTTGACAAGCTAAAGTTTCTTATCCTCGAGCATTTCCCTGATTAAATGATACTTCACATCCACATGCTTTGTCTTGGAGTGATAAACTGGATTGCGAGCCAATTGTATAGCACTTTGACTATCACAATATAACACAGGCATCTCTTCTTTGATTACCAAATCTGTTACTAGTCGATTAAGCCAAATGGATTCTTTGCATGCCTCTGATGCTGCAACATATTCAGCCTCTGTAGTAGACTGAATAACACAATCTTGTAATCTAGAACGCCATGATATTGCTCCACCAGCCAATGTAAAGACATACCCTGACGTAGACCTTCGTTTGTCTAAGTCACCTGCATAATCTGAGTCTGTAAAACCCTTTACACTTAGCTCCTGACTCCCATAGCATATACGCATACTCTTTGTAGCTTTCAGGTATCTCAATATTCCTTTCACTTCCTCCCAATGTTTCTTGCCTGGGTTTGACAAGTATCGACTTACTACTCCCACTGCAAATGCAATGTCTGGGCGAGTAGCAATCATTGCATACATCAAACTACCCATTGCAGACGCATATGGAATCTTATCCATTTCAGCCTGTTCTTCCTCAGACACAGGACAATCTTGTTTGCTAAGTTTCACATATGGTGGCAATGGAACACTCAGTGCCTTTCCCTTCTCCATATTGAAACGTTGCAAAACCTTGTCAATATACTCTGTTTGAGATAACCAAATCAACTTCTTTGATCTGTCTCTCTCAATGCGCATACCAAGTATATGACTTGCCTCACCCATGTCTTTCATGTCAAACGATTTTGCCATCTTTGACTTCAAAGCTGAAATTTCTTCCAAGTGCTTGCCAGCAATCAACATGTCATCCACATACAAAATAAGGATCAGCCAACTACCATCCTTAGCCTTCTTTGTATATAGACAGTGATCGAACTCACTACGTTTGTAGCCTTGAGAAAGCATAAACTTGTGGAATTTATGGTATCATGCCCTCGGTGATTGTTTTAAGCCATAAAGACTCTTTAACAACTGGCATCCCAATCTTCCTTGCCTTTCTCAACAAACCCTTCTGGATGCTGCATGTAAATTTCCACATCTAAATCACCATGCAAGAACGTTGTCTTGACATCCATTTGGTGCAACACCAAATCTAATATGGCAACCAATGCAAGAAAGCATCTCAATGTAGTCATCTTGACCACCGGAGAGAAGACTTCATCAAAGTCAATGCCTTGTTCTTGCTTAAAGCCCTTGGCAACAAGCCTTGCTTTGTACTTTGGCTGACTATCATGAGCGGTGATCTTATACCTGTAAACCCATTTACAAGGTAGAGCCTTTTTGCCCTGTGGTAATTTAACTAGCTTCCATGTCTTATTTTTATGCAGAGCTGTCATCTCTGACTGCATGGCCAATTGCCAATTCCCGGAGTCCTTCATTTGCACTGCTTCCTTGTAACATGAAGGCTCATTGCAATCAGTCAACATGACATAGTTCATAGATGGAACAAACCTATCAGGAGGTCGCATGACACGTCCAGATCTACGCACAATAGGTGGCTCAGGCTCAGCCACAACCTGTGGTTCCACTCTATCCTGTCCTTGCTCTTCTTGAGCCTTGACATTTTGTCTTGCCCGTGCAGGTCCTTCTTCTTGGAAGACAACTCTTCTAATCTCCTCAACCCTCTCTGGTTTAGAATGATATTTGGATTCATTAAAGTGAACATCATTGCTGCGGACAACCTTTCTGGATTCGGGATCCCAAAGTCTATACCCCATCTCACCAGAATTACCATAGCCTAGAAAGATGCACTTTCTACTCTTTGGCTCAAGTTTGTTCCTAAATTCCTTTGGAACGTGAGTATATGCCTCATAGCCAAAGACTCTGAGATGCTTGTATGAGGGCATTTTGCCTGACCATACCATCTCTGGCACTGAATCCTTTTGCAAAACCTTGCTAGGAGATCTATTTACAAGATGAACAGTTGTTGATACAGCTTCAGCCCAAAACCCATTTGGCAGCTGTGCATTAGACAACATACTTCTGACCTTCTCTTGTATGGTCCTATTCATCCTCTCAGCAACACCATTTTGAGGAGGATTGTAAGGAGCAGTAAGTTCACGTTTTATACCTTTTGACTCACAAAAGTCCTGAAAGGCCTTTGAAACATACTCTCCACCATTGTCAGTGCGTAAGCATTTAAGCTTCTTGCCACTCTGATTCTCCACAAGTGTCACAAACGTTTTGAAAACACTAAACGCTTCATCCTTGTGCTTGAGAAAGTAAACCCATACTTTCCTCGAGTAATCATCTATAAATGTCATAAAGTAAGAAGCTCCCCCTAGAGATAGGTTAGGCATAGGTCCACACAAATCACTATGAACAAGTGCCAACTGTGTATCTCTTCTACTGCTTCTATGCTTATGTGGCTGCTGTGTTTTCTTACCATACAGACAATGTTCACAGAATTCAAAATCATTAAATGAAAAGCCAGGAAAATAACCAGAACAAGACAAGATTTCCATTCCCTTCTTGGACATATGTCCTAACCGGCTATGCCACAAAGAAACGTTCGGCTGCTCGGTTACATTGGTTACATTTTTAGAGACATTTGATACATAGATCATGTAAAGTCCTCCAGACTTTACTCCATGTGCTACTGTCATAGAACCCTTGGATATCTTCCACATGTTCTGTCCAAAAGTGGTGACGTAGCCAACATCATCAAGTAAACCTGTGCTGATCAAGCTCTTTGTAATTGCGGGAACATGTCTCACATTCTTCAGTGTGAAAGAAGAGCCATTCTGAAACTTCAATTGAACATCGCCAACACCTAAGATCTCACATGTCTGCCCACTGCCTAGCCGAACATGATCTTTAGTGGTCACATAAGAGGTAAACCACTCCTTGTTTGGAGACACATGAAGTGATGCCCCTGAGTCTATAATCCAGTCACTCAATGCATTTCCATCAGATGCTATAAGAAGAGCTGAGTCCATTGTATTCTTCAAGAAGTAGATGTCTCCTAACACTAGACTGTCATCCTCTGCAACAGTGTTTGTCACATTTATTTCTTGAATCTTCACTGAGGACTTGTTTTTCTCACCATGGTCTTCAACTTTCTCTTTGCCTTTTTCTGCTTTCCATTCTCTACAGTCTCTTTCATGTGACCCTTCTTGCCACAATGGTAGCATTCTATGTCACTCTTTCCTTTAGCACTGCGGGACTTGCTACGAGACTGATTCCTCTTTCCACCTTTGTACTTTTCTTTGGTCCTTCCCCTGACAACTAAGGCTGTTCCTTTGCCTTTGTCCATTGTCTTTCTATTGGTTTCTTCAGTAAGCAGACTTCCTTCTACACCTGCTATGTTCAAACCATCTGGAGGTGCAGAATTACTCAAAGCTGTGCGAAACGTGTCCCAACTTTCCGGCAATGTGATCAACAGGAACATAGCTCTAATAGGTTCATCAAACTTGACACCTTGAGCTGACAACTGACTATAGATTGTGTTGAATTCTTTCAGATGATTAGACATAGGTGTCCCTTCTTTCATCTTCAAGTCAACAAGCTTCTTAAGCCAATATACCTGTGAAGCTGCACTCTGCTTCTCATAAAGATCACTCAGCTTTAACCATGCTTGATAAGCCGACATCTCGTCTGCTACATTGAAGTAAACGCTTTCTGCCAAAGTCAGCATAATGGTATAAAGTGCCAATTCATCCATTTTGCTCCATTCATCTTCGTCCATATCTTCTGGTTCTATCCCCTTGAGCTTTATAGGTTTTATCTGCTTCTTTTGTACCAACACGTGCCAAATCTACTTCTTCCACAATGGGAAATTGGTTCCATCTAGCTTCTTGATATTGTAAAGAGCAGTGTCCTGTGATCTAGCCATAGCAACGCTTCACAGTAGTTTACTTTCCTTGGAAAAATTCGGCAGAGTTTCCCCTGTAAACTGACCTCTGAACCAATATCAACCTGTCAAATGAACCAAGAAAGCTTCAGATTCTGCAAAAATTTTGGCAGTCTCCTCTGTAGAATGGCTCTGGTGTACTAAAAACAGACCAAAAAACAGCTCAAAAAACCACTGTCTCTCTAACACTGTAAGCTGTGGGTAAACCTGTCCTGCACCTGTACTGTCTCTGACTGTCCTGTCACTGTCCTGTAAGCATAGACTGCGACAATGCCTCAACGGCAGTAAAGCAAAGATGCAATCCCAACTGTCTAACTCACAGTCAATACATCCTAGCTGCCTATCTAAGGGTGCTCGAGGGATTGCTCCAAGACCTGTATCACCGAAAGGATCTCAACATTCGAGAATCCCCCAGCTCAATAAAACCTCACTCGATCCTCAACAAAGGCTGCAGTAAATCTGACAGTACATAGACTTCCCACAAAGTCATACATCCACAAATTTCCCACTGTATGCTGTAACTGCTGCGGCGGTTGTTTGCTGCGTGACTCACAGCCAGCAAACCCTCAACAGAGATACATCATCTCTGACAATACATCCCATGTGGAAGTACCTGCAATGTCAGGATGAAATCTGGAATATCAAGTAGCAAACACAAGCTACCTGATGAACTAGTGGATGTCGCATACAGTCTGTGTGTAGATGCGCCCGTGTCGTATGTGACACGCCTCCAAGAACTGTGAGCCGTCCTTCGATGTGTAGACAACCACAAATCAACACTCTGGGAGTGTCAATATCCTCAGCACCTGCAGTCGTAGGCCGAAAACCCCAAATTTGCAGAGTCGGATCTGCACCCGCTGAGACCACGTAGTCGAAAATGGCCTGCGCAGAACTTTGTCGAAGCCGAACGGTGACTGAGATGACCTCAGAATGAAATTCTGAGCAAGATTTGGGGCCATGTCTTTGCCTGTTGAATTTCACTCCAATCTGAGCTGGTGACTCTAGCCTCCTGCACTGCTGCCCCGAGCCTCGATCTGAGCTCTGATACCAGTTGAAAGAGTACGAGCGGAAGTGCGACGCGAGAGAGAGTGCGAGAAGAAGAGCACGACGATATGGTGAACTCGCTCTATTGTAATGTGTAGAGCATAGTGAGTTCTTATTAGGTTTCTACAAAAGAATATGTGTACATACCTGGCGGCCCGCCCACTTACCTAGGCGACCACATTGGGCTTTATACCCCAACAACGAAGAAACCACATGGTTTGCCAAAATAATTGACACAGCGCGTTAGGTTGTGAAATTTATCTTGAAACGACAAAGAGTACTTGATTTGTATAGAATACGCATGTCAGTGATATTGAAATTTCTTACTAAAAATCAGTTCTGCACGCACTTTTATACATTGGAATCACTTCTCCGCAATAACTGCGTTGTGATTGACACATTCAATTGCACGGCCTTTGATGAATGGCAGCTTGATCAGAAAGAAAAAGTGAAAGATAAAATCACATGTCTACATGGCGACGTAAACAAGGCTGCTTGGTGGAGGAGTGTAATGGATGCATACCATGTAATGATGCCTGTTATGTTTGCAATTTGTAACCTTGATCAAAGGGTGCCAAATTTGGGCAAAGTGTGGATGACATGGTGGTCAGTCCAACAGAGTCTTGAAAATCCCAAAGAGCTGAAAGAGTTTGTACTAGAGAAGGAGTGGTGACTACCATTCTCTGGCAAACAACAAAGAATTTTTGCCAAGTATTTTCATGCAAGGTGGAAGAGCGCTCATATTCCACTCCATAGCATTGCTTACATACTCGATCCAGAGTATTGGAGTTTAGATCTGAGTCTAATATAGAGGTGGTCAACGATTTCTATCACATGGTTAACACGTTATACTCCAACGTTCATGACCAAAATGATTGCATCAAAGAAATGAGTGCATTTAGATTAAAATAAAATCCTTTTGTGAATGATTTTGTACAGGTAATGACAAAAGAGCAACCTGCATAGAAGTGGTGGATGATGAATGGTGGAGAGCATTACTCGATCTTATGTCCCCTTGCAATGAACGTACTGGCACAATGTGCAGCAAACTTAAGTTTAAAGAGAAACTAGAGTATGTACAAGTATGTTCACAACACTATTCACAATAGACTATTAGCAGACAGAGCGGAAAAATTAGTGTATTTGCAACAAAAAGATACTGAATCACATCGAAAGTGCTGGTTACAAGGAGGAAATGCCAACCTGGTTGTATGATTGTCAAAACAAAGACAAATAAGAGTTCAATGTTGGTGTATCTCAATGCACTATAGACAAAATAGAAGAGAATCTGATAATAGATGTGGAGGTTGAATTACAAGGAGATCCACAACATTCAGACTTAGAATGGGATAACAACTTCACAGATTCAATATAGCTTGAGAGTAGAATGAAGATCATGTCAAAAACCATTGTCAAAGACCTTGTATTCAATATGTTTTGATCATATACAATGCTTCATTTTTGCGATTATACATAGTTTTTCGATCTCAATTGTGTTGCTCTGAAGAAGCATCTTGGTCTCCAAACATATTTCTAATTGTGCTAAGGGTACCTTGATGGGCTTGCTTGAAGTTCCATGCCAAACATAATATATATTCCTTGTGGAATATCTTGTGAACAGATTGTGCATCGACTACTATTTTGCATTAAATGAATAAGATAGACAAAATGATAGTAATAACCATATGTGAATGTATAATATCCACTCCATCCATGAAAATTATTGTAGCAAACTGGACATTGGGAAGATGAGGATGCATCTGAAGTAGACGAGGGGACCAAATCTGGATGTAGGACAAGGTGGTTGATGTGCACCCCTTGTACAGGCAGAGGATCCACTCACTGTGTCAGATTTTGAACGTCTTGGCTTAAGCGGTGAATGCTTTTCTCCATTCGGACCTGTGAGGGTTGGGGTGTCTAGGTGGCTATAGAAAGCCATGTTACTTTTGCATCTCTCTCTGTCAGCTATGTTGTGTCAATATCCTTCTCTCTCTTTAACTGTAGGTCGGTGCCTTCCACTATCAATATGCCAGCTCATCTCGGGTGAAAGTGACACAACCCTCCCTGATATCATGAGTGAGAACAGTTGTCTCCTTTGATGATATAACGTACAATATGCATTGTGAAGTGGATGGCCATAAACTTCCAAGTAGATCCTCTTAGTGTTTTCTTTGATCGCATCGTGGAGGCCCTTCGATACCTTCCACCTTCCTTTCTTTATCTTTGCATCCTCACATGGCCATATTGTTTTGATCACGTCCTTGGTCACTTCTTTATTGATCTCTTTCCATTGCATGTAGTTTGGATTTGCTCATTTTGAGAGTCATCTAGTAGTGCACGTCGCTTGTTGTGCTGACATACTGTGTGCTAGAGACTTCATGTGATGAATTACATTAACAGCCACTTGTTGTTGATCATCATGCACTGATTGGGTGCCACAAACTTGTTCTTCATCGGCTATTTTTTCTTGGAGCTGCAATGGACAAATAGACAAATATTCAATATCATTGGCAAATATAAATTCTCACGGTTCATCAGTCTCATAGATGCACAAGGTAGCAACTTCTCATCCACTACATAAGACGTCATAGCGAACTAAATCAAACCACAATTGATGCAACTAAACAAAATCACAATTTCCGGACCCAATTGAACCACAAGACAAATTTAAAATACCCCGTATAACACGACAAATTTGAAATGACTAAAGATAATTGACTCAAGGAGGTAAATCACTCCAAACCAGATAATACACTTCAATAAAAATAAAATACCATGGAGAAGATAGATGTATATCATAAAAATGTTTAGATCGGATAAAAAGATGGCGCAAGTTCAACAAGCGATCGTTGGATATGGTTAGGGTCTATCTTTAAATGTTCTTTGAAAAATATCAAAATGACAAATGCATTTCTTCTTTGTTCCCGCTCTTTTAGCTTCATTCAACAATCTAGTTTAATTTGAATAGTTCTCATAACATCTTGGTTGGGGTGGTAAAAAACATCTTCTAAAAAATAAACTTTTTTGGCTGCACTGCAAAAATCTATCAGCATGTCAAATAAATAACCCAATGCATAAACATCACTCGATTTTTTGTATGCAATTGTGCACCATGGATCATATAGTTCTAGAGCAATCCATGGTGGCTTAGCCATCTCTGCATCGCCTGCTCTCTATGCCTCCAAAAATGCAGTCTGATTGTGCGCTTGGATGCATATAATTATTTGACGCACACTTAGCTGAAGTTTTGAGCATCATTCCCCAATCAATGAAGCCAACACGGGGTTTTTTTGCATGAGGAATGTCCAACATTATGTTGAATGGATGCAAGTCACCGTGCACTATCCCGGCCGAGTGGGAAGTCGCAACACCAATGATTAAGGCGTGAAAAATGACTTGCATCTACTCGATCACTGCTTTGATCCGCGTCATGTCTATCTCTTGTACATGCAAATTTGCTACATGCAATGATCTCCAGTTGTGTTGTAGACTGTGCATGTGGCATCTAAACAATCTATGGGCGAATGGTAAGTGGCACATCATGTCCCCCACAGTACCCCCATTGTAGTATGGGAATATTGTGATCCAAGGAGCTTCGGCGGTAAATCTAGTGCACCTTACAATGGAGGGGTGAAGCATTTGCATTACTTCCTCTTTCTAAAAGCTGTCAAATTTTGCCCACTCCCTCCCTTGTAGCATTTTCCACATATGTAATGTGGTCTGCAAAGAAACAGATGCCTTTGATGGTGTACAATGAGCACACACCAAAGGAGCCTGCTCCAACCCTCGTACCTTCTACCAAGGCCTTGTGAGGGATGCCAACAAGATGAGCACACTTGGTATTCAAAGCCGTGCACATGATTGTGTCGGTGCCGCTGGCATCTGATCGACCTTCCAAAGCAGCTTGCACATATTGGGCCATCTTCAATCTCTTGGGTAAGGCTTCTTGGTCCTGCGCTTTCGCATGATTCATCTTTACCTTCTGATCCTCCGACAATTTATCCCAGAGCTCTACTTTTGACATGTCGCAGGCAGGAGGGATATCATCCTTTAAGTCTTTGCAACATACTTTCATATTGCCCAACATTATCCTAACCTTGTGGTGGGGGTCAAATTCTCAAATCCCTATTGGAATCAGCAACTCGTATTGGCCTTCACTTCGCAGTCTGCACTCTATGTTCTCCCATATAGCTCTAGTGAGGTCTTTGATGAAGACGCCACTTTCACTAATCTGTTGTATGCGACCATCTGCACATGATGATATTGCCAAATTACATTCTTTTTGAGTGGCACACATAATACTTCTCTTTTGATCTGGTGTCATTTTAGCACTGGACAATTAAAAACAGCCTATCAAATACAAATTCATGGTTGCACACTACACCAATACTCTCACACTATTTTAGGAAAACCCTCAACCATGACTTGAAGACTTTAAGAAATGTCATAAAAATATTAATAAACATTGAAAACAATCTTCACTTTAAACTGCAATCTGTTACCCGTGTAAAATGTAGAGCAAACAAGTGGTTTATAAGAACTTCATTCAGATCAAACAATACATGTTAACAATCTAGAACATTTATAGTGAACTTTTAACTTATGTTTTTCACCGTGCGCTCACACTAATTCAAACAAAGCACACACCAACTTAAAGACTTCAAACAATTATTCAAGATTATATTTATTTAGGTTGATAATCATTTTGACTTTAAATGGTATGTTTACTCGTGTAAAATACAATAAATATGTCATTCCTAATAAAATTATCTAGATCTAGCAAAACATGTTAAAAATCTAAAACAAATCAAAGCCTCTTGGAAGATACATGCATCGTGATGTATATATTGTCAATTTTATTTTAGCTCATTTAAAACATTGGAAGTATACAAATTGGGTTAGGAAATTGCAAAAAATGTATTGCTCTTTAAAAAGATAGAAATAAATATCTAACATGCAAATTGTGTTCTCACACTTTTTTACATAGAATTTATGTAAATGTAGCATTTAAAATAGCGATCATGATTGATGCTCTTTAAAAGGATATAAAAGAATATTTAACATGCAAATTATGTGCAAAATCTTTTTTAACAGAGAATTTATGTAAATGTTTTAAATTAGCGATAATGCTTGAGGTCCTTTAGAAAGATAAAAATGAATATTTAATATGCAAATTGTGTGCAAACACTTTTTTGCATATAATTTATGTAAATGTAGCATTTAAAATAGCTATGATTGATGAATAAAGTATTCTTTGAATATGATTAGCTAGATTTCTAGGTCGCCCTAAACCGAATCCTCTGTGATCATGTTAAGTGTAATCATGTAAATACATCAATAAGACCTTGTGATCACACAAAATTTGTGGTAATTACATACATATAACATCCCTGATTCCATTAAAGCAGTTTACATGAGCATATCGTTCATTTACATCATCTCTGTAGAAATATCTACTTGAGTTCATTGACATTGGTTGCGCTTGGGCAAAGTCACTAATGCACATGGGCTTCTCGTAGTCATCAAAGGTAATTTTGACATTGTGAGGATTGTACTTGAAAATAGGTCCATAGACTCTATTGAACCAATCTTGGGGTCCATAATAGAATCGGTTGTTGCCATTTGACTTCTTCCATACTATGATTATGACCTCTTCATAAAAGCCATATCTTTGGTTTAGCATGAGGGCCTTCTTACTAAGTATGAGCTCTTGACTCGGTATATTCACAAACAAACATAGGTTAAGGTAAAGAACATATCCCTACACTTTGACGTCGCCTTATTGGATCTTTTCCTTGACCCAAAGTTGTGGATCAGTTATAAACCTATCAGGCACTTTTGTTCAATGTTCAGGTTGGGCTTCAACATATAACTCCCACGCTACGTAAGTGTTTGGAACAAGGTAGTCTCTAGTCCCCTTTGAAGTTCAAACCACTTCAATTCCCCAATGGAAAGTGAATCCAACCGCATATTTGAAAAAGACCCTTTGTGCAAAATCACTCGGGAGCATCTAAACAATTAAGAAGATCCATCTAAAACCAAGACAAGGAGAGAGAAAACTTAGTACATACATGAACCAAGCTGAACCTATACTCCTTTTATTCATAAAAATTTGATTTTTCATTACAATATTATGGATGTCTTGGAGCCAACTCTCATAATATCCTTTTAACTCTCATAACAGGGTATTCTCTTAGACCTCCCACGCGACAACACTGTTTGTAGTTATCTTCTAGTTTTTCTTTCACTATGATAGATGCAAGAGCTTCAAACTTCTTAGCAACTTCGGCAATCCTTAACATTTGGGAGCGCATTGCCAAGTAGTAGAACATATCTTCTAGGCCTTACCATATGCTGAGTTGAAGTATCCTGAGGTTGGAAAACCAGTCTCTTGGACTGTCGTCAATGTAGATAAAGAATTGACGGAAGGGTTCTTGGTGACGGGTAAGGTAACTACGGTTAACACTCTTCCAACAAGTTGTGCTTCTTGGCATGCCAAATACTATGGTCCCCATTTCAAACTAAAAGAGTTACCTCACATTTCTTGATAGCCATGTTGCCATATTGTTGAACACTATGGCCAAGACCTCATTCCCCTGGCTAAAGCAGATGTCACTCTGGAAGCCATTTGTTACTATAAAACAAACATTCAAAGAAATTACAATGCCGTTTTTGAACACTTCAACTACTTCACCACAACTCAAACCAAATACTTCTATTCAAAAAGACAAGTCAAAACAGGTACCACCAACCAATTTCACTTATAGATGAATCATGAATACGACATCCTTTCCCAAACATCATGCATGAATGCGTGGATGATGCATAACTAGCCCGACTAGTATCAAGATTTAGGCTATCCCCATAACCTTAAGCATAGGCTCTGATACCACGTGAGAGATACCCCTCCCAAGGGGTCTATGCACAAAATATACAATTTACACCTTCATACAATTTCAATATATATCAGAGTTGCGAAAGCGTTTGCACATGGGAGGAGCTCTCAACACCTGCAAGCATGGAGTTTAGGCTATGAGCAGGACTGCATCCAGAGGCATCTAGCAACAAGTGCTACCCCTGAATGGGTGCTATGGATGAAAGCATACTCAAGAAAAAATACTGGAGGGTGAATATATCTGTACACCACATTGCGGGAAGAGAGAGAGAGAGAGAGAGAGAGAGAGAGAGAGAGAGAGAGAGAGAGAGAGAGAGAGAGAGAGAGAGAGAGAGAGAGAGAGAGAGAGTAGTGGAAGATGAAATAGAGTGCACAGAGACATGAGAGAATGACAACAGAGTCTTCAAATGCCCTATCTAAATAAAACAGGAAACTATATATTAATGCAATGAAAAAAATTGGGTATACCATAACATCAAACAAAGTTTATGACAAAATAACTAGTAGAGCAATGGACCATGTGTAGGGATCAACCAGTCTACCCATCCACTTCCGCTCTTCTATGGACAGAGAGAATTTCACTTTGCCGGGAGCAAGCCAGAACATCTCCAACCTACCTGAGCCAAACATAAGCTGAGGCCTCTTTGCCTCCCTCCATGAACCCGAGCTCTGTAAGGATCCCAAGTACCAGTAGGTGGTAGGGTATCAACACCAACATACCAGTTTTAGATGCCACGCCTCTTCAATGCCTAGCATGGGGTGTTTAGACAAAGCCAAGGTAAAATCCTCGACGCGTTAGCCGTGTAGGTCATTCAACCCCCGATGGACTAACCGTGTAGATGAGCATAACAAAAATAAAAAGACCTAGGCAACACTCTCGATCCAGCAAAGCCTTGGTTCAACGACCCTTTTGTCTAAGGCTAAGTGATGTAGGTGATCCTAGTCTTGTAACGACGCTGCAATGAGAAACGTACCACGTGAGTCCAATCACAATAGGAATTTCCATATGCACAATGTAATGGAATTGGCCTATTTAACTTGAGAGTAGCGGAAATGAATGAGAGTACTTTTGAAAAATGACTTTGTGAGCATAGCGGGTGAACATAGTTGAAGATAGCAACATAATCATAGCAATTAGTTAACTTGGCATGAACAATACTTTTGCAAGAGAGAGAATTTAGAGAACATGACAACAATTGAGGACCGGATTATGTGGAGCCGGTCCCCCCTCCAATAGGCATTTGTATTATGATTTCTCCCATTAAGATAGACTTGTTACAATACAATCTTTGTGTTCCTTGTGACCTAGTTGATGCAATGAAGATGGAAATCTTCATGCATCACAAGCATAACATAAACTTGAAGAAAGCTTTAACTATCCCAAGCCTCAGTCCCAAGACCTCAAACACCTTCGAAGGTGGAGAGAGCTAGCAGGGAATGAGGGTAGGGAAAAGGAAGAAGAAACATTTCATAGGAGAAAGAATTAGTTCCTCACTTATCATAACTCTTGTTGCTAGCATACATAATAGCTCAAATTTCAACTTTGACCTTATGGGACCAAAGAACATAATGTGACAAGCCCACCAATCAAGTTTGATCACATTTGGATCACAAAAACCCAACATCCCTTCATAGCTACTGTTTCAGAGTCTGAAGCCAAAATCTGGCACCATTTCCACCCAATGCACTCAAATAAGCCCACACATCACTCGAAGTATCTAAATCACATGTTTTTCAAAACTGTGAAGTCAAAAATGCAAAAAGATGAAAAAAATTTCCCAGTTGTAAATAATTGCGATTATTTAAATTTGTTGCAAATTTTGCCAGGATTGCATGGTTTTGATCTTTACATGTTATTATGCATTTATGCACGCTCCTAAATTGATTTGAAGCAAAATGGACATCATTTGCCAGCAATTCAGACATAGAGAGCAAAATTTATGGAATTTTCTAACTACAAACCAGGGAATGACTCAAAAAGAAAAGTTGCAAGAATTACCACCATACCAGTTTGAGCCGAGTTCAGTGAAAACGGTAAAGATAACCTACCTATCAAAGGAACAGTTTGGAGAACACAATAACATAGTCTTCACGGCAGGTTCAAGAGTGAAGACAAAAATTGGGTAGAATTGCAGATGCTACGAAAAGAAATTTATGATGTAGACGTGAAGCCAACCAGAAAAGAAGCCAACACAAGGTTAGGGCTTCAAGAATTCTATGATGAAGATCCATGTGGAGAATATTTCCAGAGAGCCTATAAATTATTATCAACAATCAAAGAGGATGGATCTGCTCAGATCACAGATTAGCAAGGCCAGAAAGTCAATGTGGTCATTAACAAGGACATAGTGGCTGAGGCATTAAAGCTTCCAACTAAAGGAATGACAATGAGGGCCAAAGATAGGAAGACAACTGGTAAATTCACGAAGGATACAACTGTTGCCACCTTCTCCGACCTCATTATAAAGAAACTCGAGAATCCCGCCGTCTTTATTACCAACACTTCTATTTCCTCTCAAAGAGACCACCAAGATACACGACTCCAAATCATGCTATTGCAACCACTTTCACGTAGGTGTTGAATTCAACAAGGCAAACAATAGATCATGCTAAGTATGTGCTTACAACACTCAAGAGCACAAAGAAGGAAGGAAAGTAACATATTTGGGCGCTCCAAAAGTTCTAACACGGATTGCATACCATGCTATTGTAATGACTGAAAACTTGCCACCAGCCCCAGATCAGAATACATGGATAGTCTCAGCTCAACCCTCTCCACAAACCACGAGATCAAAGAAGAAAAGGGTATATAAATCAGATGACAGAGAGCTCGCATGAAGCGCACAACAGTGAAAGCACTGACAATGAAGAAAAGAGATCAAGAAGAGAATAAATGAAGAAGAAAGCAATAGTAGCCCATCAGAAAGAACCTCAACAGAAAAAGACAAGGTTCAAAAGAGAAAAAGAATCGTATCAAATAAGTCGCTCGCCAAGTTGCAGGAGAGAACCCAGAGTCATGGAGCCCAAGGGAGATCAAGGGTCCTAGGACCAAGAACAACAAGAAGAAAATTGAAGAAGATCCGAAGGATTTTCTTGAGCGAATGTATGCAAAAGTCGAAGCCTTGAAGATACAAGAAGCTTTAGAAGCACAAAGGAAAGCAAGAGAAGAGTCAGCAACACAAAAAAGGCAAGTAGAACCTACACAACAAACGGTGTTAGGAAATAAGACGTATCTAAATAGAAAATTGAGTACATTACATAATGGAGAGAGACAGATTTACAGACACGAGATTAAAGAGTAGAGAGAGAGAGAGAGAGAGAGAGAGAGAGAGAGAGAGAGAGAGAGAGAGAGAGAGAGAGAGAGAGAGAGAGAGAGAGAGAGAGAGAGAGAGAGAGAGAGAGAGAGAGAGAGAGAGAGAGAGAGAGAGAGAGAGAGAGAGAGGGAGTAAACACGATATACGTGGTTCACCCAATGTGGGCTACGTCCATGGGGAAGTAGCTACTCAATGGCTTTAGTACTTCAGAACAAGAAGTAGTTTACAAAGGGATTATACCCTTTTAGAGATCCCGCCTTGCTTCACTCTCACCACTCACACCCACCTTGTTGCAACAACTTCACACTATGAAATGTGTGTAGAAATGACCTCCTTTTATAGGCCAAAAGGGTTGCCTTCTCTTATGAGAGGCAACCATGTGTAGCCACCCTTGTGTGAATAATTTCAAATCGGACCCTCGTCTTCTTGGTACGGGGAGAAAACTTTCAAACCCGACAATACAAAGATAAGCATATAAATTGCTCAAAACAACCACTAGGAATGAACTGCTCAAAACCACTACTGCGTGACTGCCAACTCGGTCTCAAAAGCATAAGAAACCACCTAGATACATGTCCTATAGCGAGGGTACCATAATAGGTAAACTCCAGCTACATGTATCACCGAAGGTATCTCAACATTCGTGAATACCTCAGCTCAAAGAAAATCTCATGCAACGACCCTCCAAAGGCTAAAGTAGACACAAAATGACTAGCCATAGTCTTCAAAAGGACTCTTCCGGTCCAAGTCTTAGAAACGGTCGGGAAAACTGCCAAAATAGCCAAAAGATGCCTCCACACATAGTACAATGAGCAGTGTTTGCAACTCAATTTACATGAGTGACCGCCCTCAAACAGGCGCCAAGAATTGTTGCGTGCAGTAAAAGGAATCACTGTGGGGATATCTGCTCTCAAAAGAGCTCAATAGCACTAGGTGTTCTCAAGAGAACAAGCATCTGCCAATGCATGGTCATTTGTAAAGGAAACAGTTGTCGAAAATGACTGCTAAAATTTCATGAAAGGCGTTGTGCCTGTAAGTGTCTGGAAACTTGGAGAAAATGGTGTTTGTGGGATCAAAAGCCCCCTGTAACCTGCATGTCAATTTAAACTAGGAATGTTGGTGCCGATTTCTACCGCTCGACAAAAATGCGCTAGTCAAATAGCCGCTAAAGGTGCTCAAAGCCAAAACCATGTCGTAGAGGATGATCGGTGCACTTGGTGCCAATCTCGGGTGTCACTCCTCTATAATGGAGGTACCTCACTTGCGCATATCGCAAGCATAGCCGTCCGCAAGAAGATGGTCATGTGCGGAAAAAATTGGCACCGGGTCAGATGTCAAAATCCGTCGCATAATGAGATTTGTCATTGAAAAATGCCAAAAAGAACCGAGTCCATGTCAAAAAATGAAGCTGATGTCACCTTCTGCTGTCAAACAAAAGCTCCAATGTCGATGCCGATGCGAAGCGGCAAGTCATTGATGCCAATGTTGAGTCAATGACAAGGTTTCAAGATCAAAGACCTGCTCTTTTATCTCTTACTTGCTCTCTCTCTCTCTCTCTCAGCTCTCTCACTGCCGTTGTGGGTGTGTGTGAGTGGGGCTAGTGAACGGGGTCGGGGAGTTGAGGCCGTATGGTCAAGAGCCCCGTGGGAGTGAGGCTTGCACACATTATGTGTGTAAGTCATAAGATTTAAAAAAATTTAATCTCTGCTCAAATTGATAAAAATCAAGCAGTGCCGAGATTGGGCAAGGGGTGTGTGTGTGGTCGTCCTGGCTTCAACTTTCCTACTTGATTGTGCTCAAAGAGCCTAGCGCTGCTTGTTGCAACCCAAATCTCTATTGGCTCATGAGCTCATTGCACACATGCCTTCAATTTCCCAAAATGCCTAATGCTGCACCCGACTCTAGGCTTGAGTTCATCCCCATGCTCACTATCGGCTTCCCTTATCTTGCCTTCAACTCTTGATCGATACTTATTGCAAGCCTTAATTGCTCACAAGTAGCACCCGATTTTGTGAAATGAAAATTTAGGGTTATTTGCTTACAAGCCTAAGCTTGCGACACTGCTACTCGAGCCCGGGGATTCACCATGGAAAACTTATCGCACCACGTAAGCGCAGGGGAAGTTTTTTTTTTTAACAAGTTACATAAGCGTATAAGTTAGGGGTAGGCCCCCAATAATTTATCTCCCAAGCTTAAAAATAAGGGAGGGGGTATCATATTTATGGGGGGGGGGGGGGGGGGGGGGGATGTGAGAAAAGGGGAAAATGAAAGAAAGTTTTTGTCTTTCAAAATCATGAATTTCCAAAAGAGTCTGCCCTCAAACTTGTGAGTAAATAGCTACAAAGATACATGCAATAACTAACATTGCTCTGTATCAATTGATTGTTTTGTGATTAATATAGTTCATTTGTTGAGGGATGAAAGTTATGAAGAGTTTGTATAGATGCAAATTTTCACGGAGAACTTAACACAACTTTATAACCATGTTTTTTGAGGAATTTAGATGGGTCAAAATTGGACGAGTAGCTACTGTGCAGACTGAATGGGCACATAGTTTGAAAGTCAAACTAAGACATATCGAGGGTATATCTAGTTATCAACCAAAGTGGTTCCTTAGTATATTTCCAGTCACTATCCTACATGCTCTTTGACTATTTTTACTCAATTAGATCGTGTGAGACCTAAATTTTATATATAAGATAGGGTTATGATAGTTTTTTGCATTGATTGTCGTATAAGCATAGAAAGGGGGGTCATATTCCCTAATATGAGTCATATATAGGGGCATTATCAAAGTTGTTTGCTCGCAGGTGGCGTTCCATTTTGTATATAGAGTGAATCCCCCGGGTACTCGAGTGATATCTGCTTGCAGGCTATGTGCCCTTGTTTTGCCCTGGCTGCCTTGGTTTACTACCCCAACTTGCTTTTGCATTAGAGTTCAAAGCTCTACAAGTACCAATATGTTATCCTGTTTGACATTGCTGAGCTTCACAATCTCAAAATCTTGTACAGATTCCCTACTTGATAGGGAGGGCTTCACGTGCGAGTAGGAACGGGGATCGGGGGGTGCTCCTAGGCTCTGATACCACTTGTGGAGATGGGAGTGCAGGATGCAAGACATGAAGGGAGAGAAGGAGTAAGGAGAAGGAGTAGACACAGTGTGTTTGGTGGAGCAATGTGAGAAGAACCTTTCTCACTCTCCTTATTGACATTATATCAAAGAATGGAAGAAAGTGGGAAAACACCCGCCGACCATAACTGGTCGTGGGGCTTGAAACCTAACAGGTATGGATAGAAATTCTAGGGCTTCTAACCAATGTGTTTCTGGGTACAAGAGATGAGTTTGATGGATTTGTAGCTCCCATCTCCCCCTTTCTAGGGTGATCACTAATGCTTTCTCCATGAGCTGGCCTCAAGATTGTTTGTCTTTGGTTTGATCTCACCTTTTGGGGATGGGAAGGCATAATATGTGTTGCTTTGTCAATGTTTGACATTAGTAAGCCTTGTGCATAGTGTCCTATGTACCTCCATAAAACATGACAAATGTTTTCCCAAGTCAAGCTATAAATTGCATTATCTTTGCCTTGAAATTGTCTATCACATGGATCTCGTATGACATGAAATTTTGTGGTTTTAGGACCTAAGGAATCATAGATCTTAGACTCTTGTCTATATCTACATGCATTTTGGTCATAATATATGCTTGTCTGGTCACAATATTGAAGCTTGAATTTTGATGGGTGGTAGTTTGGCTCTGGATAGCTTTATGGGTTCACTCGGGTAATGTCATCTAGATCTAGAGAGGATGGCTATAATAGATTCTTTACTTAGAGATAAACCATCCTTCTTGATCTAACAATAACCATAATTATATGAGTTGATATGTAGGCTTCTCAAACACTGGTCAACTCTTCTGGTACAATTGCCATTCTTGGTCTACATAATGTGCATAGGAGTTATGTGTGCCATACACCAATTGTTAACGAGCAAGAAACAACATGCATTATGCTTCCATTGTTGTATACACACATGTTTATACATACCTTTCTTGTATCTACGGACTCTATACAAGTTCCAGCTTGTATTTGTGAGCCTAGGCTTTTTATGCACATTTGGGTGGTCGACCACTTCTTAAAAAACCCTAGGTATAAATGTCAAATGCTACAATGTGAATCTCATTCTTCTGAGAGCTAGGGTGGAGAGGTGGCTATGGAGATGGATCTCCCCTCTCACAATGTAGCTAGCATTGAGTTGATAATTCAAAGCTATTTGTCTCTCTATGCTTCTCTCCCATGTCTCTATGTCTTTGATGCTTAGAATTGTGATTATTAGTATCTAATTTTATCTAGTCATTCTCTCCTCTTGCTAATTTTTGCACGTGTTGTGCACTTTCTTTATGTGTGTGCTCGATTTGGGTGTGTGTGTTGAGGTAATGACATTGCATTTCTCTAATCTTGGCTTCCATATACTTGTGTGCGCATGATTTTGTGTGTGAATGCTAGTCATTAGTTAGAGATTAGCATCATTTCCTTGAGCTTGTGAGACTTGAGTGATGGATTGAGGTGTGTGTGTGCAAAGAGCTTCCCATCTCTTCTTACATTCCCTTCCTCTAATCACTTACTCCTACTCTCTCATTAGAGTCCTCAATCCATCATATTTGGTGCATCCATGCCTCCATGCACTAGCCGGGTTTCGATCCACGGATTGACATTATGTCGGTGGGTTGTGTGCTATGAGCTACAATTTCCAACATTGGCACCATTGCCGAGGATCGAGCACCTAAGATAGAGGATCACCCGTGTGATGGTTTGAGTTTAATTTTCATTAGGATTTGGTGTTGGTTGAAGGAATGGCAATACGATTTGTTTTGTGTAGCTTGTAGGCTAATTTTGTGTTTTTTTCCTCATTGTATACTCTAATCTACTAACCATTGAGTACACACATGTGTTTACGAGCCTAAGTAGAGGCAAGACAATCACTCTTTTGCAAAAAAATTGTAAAAATTTCATGCAAAATTGTGCAATTTTTATTGTGTAATTAGGGTTTTTTTGCTAATTATCCCCTCTAATTACTCACTAATTATATGGGCTTTTTATGCTACACATTGCTAAATCACTAATTGGATGCATGCACATCATTTGAGGAATCTCAAATCTCGAGCGAGATTTTCCGAGCAATCCCTAAAACGAGCAAGATTGGCCAAGGCACACTATACAAAACAAAAACCAAACATGATTTTTAAGGTGACTGCAAGCACAAAAAATAAAAATTAAAACAAGATTACACCTAATTTCAATGGTAAAATGACCACAAATCTTTGACAGAAAAGACCCCTTGAATAAGGGTTTGATAGAATGTTTCCTTTGATGGGATAGAACAATTGGAATCCTTACAATGGCATGTTAATATTCCTCTTCATGGAACTAGTTACCCTCAGATATTAAAAGCTCATTTCTACCACCATTGATTCTTGTTGGGAATAGTGGCACCATGATTCCAATGGATATAAATTTCCTACTCCTACCTCCCTACATGTAGGACCAGGAGACTTACACTAAAAGAGTAAGGTTGTTGCCACTCGAAAAAATTTCATGAATAAGGAGAGTCGGGGAGCTTGAGCTTCTTTTCACTTCTTCTTCTTCTTCTCCTCCTCTCTCTTGCTCTACCTCAAGTTATCGAGGGTTGATGTACGATAACATACTATGCATTTTAAGTTACTCTAGAGAAAACGGAGGAAACTTGAAAATAATTCTATTATTGCAATGAGGCTATTCTTTTGAGAAAATCCACATCATGGTATATATTAAAGTTTGGATCACACCATCATAGGTAGCTTTCTATCAGGGGGGGGGGGGGGGGGGGGGGGGGGGGGGGGGGGACAAACATGTCAAGGGAGGTGGTAACAATGGGGGATTATAAAGAGTGCTTTGATAGAAGAGTATGCAAGGTCGATAAAACTATGAAAAATTTTCTTATGACAACTTTGTCCACATGCTAGTTCTCTTTCACCTACCCATATGGATAGAAACCTAGGTTTAGTGTAATTCCACCTACAAATTTTGAGATTTATCCTTGAATTCAAAGTAGAAGGTGAATAAACCTACAAATTTTAGAGAAATTTAGTGTAAAAACCTTCTCTTAAATTTTTCATATTAATATGAGCACAACTCAAAGCTCCTAGATTGCTCGGGGTTCCTAGTCTGATGAGTTGTCCGTCATGCCTCGACCCAGATTACTCACCCAACGTGTGATGCCCCTATGTTGAATCACTTCTTAGAGCCATGGTGTATGATTGTCATTGTAGTCCTTTGAAATGATTTTCCTAATGCGGATTAGCCCTCATTTTTGTTTGTACTCTATTTACTGTTTGGGAGTTGTACGTCCATCAATGCCTCATAGCAATTCAAATGGATGGTAGTCTAGCACTGCATCTGTCATCTTGTAGAATGATGTGGCCCAAGCCTCAGTCCTCAGCACCCCATAAGGTAACCCCCTCAAAGGGGTAACTGGGAGGTTGGTTGTGCTACAATAAGCAAAATTGTGCCACGTTGAGACAATTGTGTTGGCTAGGGAAGGTAAATCTCAGGGTCCCTAATCATGGAAAAATTTGCTTTTGAAGGAATTGGGCAAGGAAACTCACAATGGACAAGGGAAGAAGGTCCTCAAGTTCAACCGTCGTCATTTTCAATAACTATATAGTATAAACAAAACCCTTCAAAAAATCTCTTTGAAAGAGACGCGGACTCTTTCATGCACGAGCATGAACCAGTGCTCCAAAAAAACTTTGTTCTGAAAACTTGGCAAACCTACCTATGAGAATTTTACTGGTAAACTGACTAAATTTGAAGGGTTTTACACCAAATGACGCTAAATTTCTCTAAATTTTGTAGGTTTTCTCACTTTAAAATTTAAAATTTAGAGGTAAATCTCCAAATTTGTAGGTGGGATTACACTAAACCTAAGGTTTTTTTTCAACCCCTCCCCCTCTTTTTCTCTCTCCTTTCTCTCTCTCAATTTCTTTAAAAAAAAACTCTTTGAAAGAGCCTACGCCCGCGTGGACTTTTTGTTTAGAAAGAGAGAGAGAGATGAGGAGGAGGAGGGGATCGTATATGGGCGAGGGAAGGCTAGAAGGGAAGAGGCTGAGGAGGCGGAGATCGTGCATGCTATAGGATCAACATATCTGTTCTGATGTGCGTCACACGACCTTGTACTTTGTCACAAGGAGAGCTTCTACATGTTGACATAGCTCCACCTAATCTCTTGTCACACCATCGTTTTTGGTCTTGCGTCTTAAGTAGGTCTTTCCCAACCCAATGAAGCATCCAGTGTGAAGAATCATGGTGGTTATTGGACTAAGTGAGGCAGGGGAGGGAAAGCACGCACTCCTGTGAGGCAAGAGTTTAGAACTTTGGACTACAAATGGAGACCCCCAGACTTTGAAGAGGCACAGCTACTAAATCACACTTCTCTCTCTCCCCCCCCCCCCCCCCCCCCCCCCCCCCCCCCCCCCTCTCTCTCTCTCTCTCACACACACGCCCCCTCTCTCTCCCTCTCTCACACACACACACAGTATCGTTGGAACTTAGATCTTTAAGGTCTCTTGGGATAGTTTCCTATGATGTTAAAACTCTCTTCTTCTCAGGTGTGTGTGGGTGGGTGTGGGTGTGTGTGCTAATAAAAAGAGGAAAATGGTATAACCTTTCTATCACCTAAGTGTGGTAGATTGGTTATGCCATTTCCCTCTTGAATAACAGGTCTTGAGTTCAACTCTCCTCGTTGGCAAGATCTTTAAGGTATCTTGGGATAGTTTCCTACGATGTTAAAACTCTCTTCTTCTTCTTCTTCTCTCTCTCTCTCTCTCTCTCTCTCTCTCTCTCTCTCTCTCTCTCTCTCTCTCTCTCTCTTTCTCTCTCTCTCTCTCTCTCCAGAATATTGTACTAGATGTGTCCAAAATTTGAACCACTTGACACAAAAATTTAAGCATTACAAAAGCCGATCCAATTGTATGATTAAAAAATTGTAATTCTCAAAAAGTGAACATTATTGATGTATTAATTTGTTAAACATATTGCAAAACCTAACTGCGAGCCCTTGTAAGCTCATCAGAGAACTGTTAGCACACAAAGAGGCTGACCTTGAATGAGAACTACAAAGCTAAGCCTTGAAACAAATAGAGCTTCTGCTCTTGCTGCATGCAACAGTTGAAGTGATATGATAGCACCTCGCAAACGCAAGATGGACGAGAGAATACAACATCAAAGACAAGGAAGGGGAAGAGGAGTTGCCACCCTTAAGGGCTGCTAGGAAGCATCATTGTAGAAGGGCTTGAGCAAGCTGGCCTTGATTAAGCGGTCACCCGTGCAGGAGTCAGGTAAATGGAAATGAAGAGGAGGTGCATACGTGGAAGGTGAAGGTGCAACTTGTCTGTAAGAGAGGAGCGCTGACTGATGTAATCACCGGCGCGTTTGATGCCTTCCTCGGCGAAGCGTCTGCTCTCTCTCTCTCTCTCTCTCTAAAAGAAAAATCACCACAAAAAAACAGTTATTCATCGGATTACTTTGAACTCACTCAATGATAGATTATTGTCTGACTTGACTGAAAAAGTGGCAGGCTCCGTCGTCACCTCAATAGAGCCTTGCCACTTGTCCACTGCAAGGCGCATGGAGCACCTTCCTACATTACATCCACTTGCTCATATTACGGGCAAGGAAAATGATCACGGCAGTATCATCGCCAATGACGCATTCAACAAAGTGCAAAGGGGTGCTCTGAAGGGTATCGAAGAGGCTCTTTTGCATCACCTGCTTGGCTCTTAGCACCTTCACCACCTGCAGGTTGTGGCCGGATGTGCCGGGCCTTAGATCTTGCGCTTCTGCTTCGACGCCGCCATGCCTACCCCCTTATCTCTCTCTCTCTCTCTCTCTCTCTCTCTCTCTCTCTCTCTCTCTCTCTCTCTCTCTCTCTCTCTCTCTCTCTCTCTCTCTCTCTCTCTCTCTCTCTCTCTCTCTCTCTCTTAAAAAAGAAGCTCTCTAAAAGATTGCGCGCCATCGCGCGTTCTTTCAGAGAGCTTTTTTTAAAACTCGGCGCACACTCTTTCAGAGAGCTTCTTTTTTATCTCTCAAAAAAGAAGCTCTCTGAAAGAGTGTGCGCCGAGTTTTAAAAAAAGCTCTCTGAAAGAACGCGCGATGGCGTGCAATCTTTTAGAGAGCTTCTTTTTTAAGAGAGAGAGAGAGAGAGAGAGAGAGAGAGAGAGAGAGAGAGAGAGAGAGAGAGAGAGAGAGAGAGAGAGAGAGAGAGAGATCTTCATCATCTGCTGAAACATCATGTGTGTATGCGTGTGTGTGTGTGTGTGTGTGTGTGTGTGTGTGTGTGTGTGTGTGAGAGAGAGAGAGAGAGAGAGAGAGAGAGAGAGAGAGAGAGAGAGAGAGAGAGAGAGAGAGAGAGAGAGAGAGAGAGAGAGAGCAATTGTTGCTCCTGTTAGCCTGCAGCGCGCTTGCGCGCAAGAGAGAGAAAGAGAGAGAGGAAAAGAAATGAAATAAAATGTTATATTAAACATTTTCAAAAGGCCAAAATGACGTATGAAAGTCATACAATCTTGGTGGATCTAATATAGTGTATGGCCACTGTTGAGAGAGAGAGAGAGAGAGAGAGAGAGAGAGAGAGAGAGAGAGAGAGAGAGAGAGAGAGAGAGAGAGAGAGAGAGAGAGAGAGAGAGAGATGTGTCTGGGGTGGTTCATCAAGACCAAGTACGAGAACTGATTCCGGTTCATCAAGACCAAGTACGAGAACTGATTCCGGTTCACCAAGACCAAGTACGAGAAGCTGAAGCAGTTGAAAATGGCCAAGTACAAGAAGGTGGATCTCACCAACTGCATGCGAGTGAAAGCCCGCAACTGACTTGCACAGAAGATCATTGCAAAAACCCTCAAGGATGCGGGCAGGAAGGCCCTTGCCATCTAATTCACTCTCTCTCCCTTCTTCAGCTACTTGGACTTCCCCTCCTCGACTATGTTGCATGTCCTGAGTAAGTATTTCAAATCTGCATACCTCATCTGATAACCAAACCTGTAATTATGTAGCTCGCATTCATTTATCAACAGAGCTGGATGAGGAGTGAATGAAGCCAAAGGCTCATCAGACCATGACTTGCACTAGTGGAAAATTGCAATATTCCCCAAGTATGCCTTTCCCTCGACATTGAGTTGTCTTCCACTAATCCCGTCACACACTCTGCTAAAAGCGCAAGCAACTAGTTGCACTCATATTGAAGCCGTTGGCTTAATTACTTGAGCATTATAACCATCATAAGCTTTTCTGCCCTCATGTCCACTTTGACGTTTACTTGTTTTCTGCATCACCAACAATCTGATAGCATCAACAGAAAAATGTGCTGACAAGTAGGGACTCAAGTACTTGAGCACTAACATTGTCTGGTCCAAATGACTTCTTAAGGGGAGGATCACATAAGATCTACGATTTCTCAGCACTACTCTGGAGCTTGTGAGCCTTGATGTAGTCCCATACGCGATTGAGGGCATAAGGCCTTGTGGTCTCCGAGGTTTGCAAGATGGGAGCCAGGTTGGAGGAGACCCTATAGAGGATCTGAGCACCACCTCTCGGCTTGGGCTCGGGAGTGGTTTTGAGTTTGGGTACTTTCTTGCTCATCTATATATTCATCAACTCATGCAAAATGCAGAGCACTGACACACTAGACAATCACATACTAGACAAGGGGCAAGATCCTAATCGATGGCAAAATGAAGGATCGCGATCGATGGCATGAAGATGGATTGGGATTGGCCAGGGTTGAACGATCGAAGTTGGAAATTGCACGTACAATACCCCATATTGTAGCAACAAGGCTCCATGATACAACCAAGCATTGGAAGGTGGAAGTCAAGTAGTAAATCATGCACATGCAATTAGGAAGCGAGAGCTAATTGGCCATCCGATATTGGGAAGAAGCAGGAGGCATGAAAAACAACTTGCACTACTATGATATGATTCCTACAGTCGCTAATATTTCAGCTGACTACAAGTAGTAGTACTAGCACCAACACACAGCATTCGAAGAGCATAATAATTCATTGCTCTTATTAGATATGATACTGATCACTACACTGCAAAATTACAAAAAACTCTTCTAAAAGATCTTCTGACAAAAAATCGGCCAAAGAGCGTATGATAATCAAGGCCTATGATAGAATTGAATGGGAGTTCATACTTCAAAGTCTATATGATATGGGTTTGGATTCTTTTTCACATTCTTTTTGGGAATGCGTCAGCTAGAATTTCAGTTAATGGTACTCTTAGAGATGTCATTTCATTCCATAAATCCATAAGACAAGGGTGCCCACTTTCTCCTTTGCTCTATGCTATCTCATATGATGCCTTGAATGTTATGCAGTAGGAAAAACTCTCTGCCATAAATGTACATGGCTTTATGAAGCAAATGTGCCTCCAATAGTGTGTTGATCATACCAATGCAATTGTGAGGAATGATGTACATGCAAAGGAGAATTTTAGGGCTTGTCTCATGGTCTTGCAAGTGGCTCAATTATTAACCATGCTAAAAGTCTGGTTTGATGGGGTTGTCTGCTTTGTATAAGCCAATTTTCACCACCAGCATACTTAAATTGTTGCGTTGGGGGAGAAAACATGCCCATGCTGCATGCTGACTGGTGTTTTAGGTCGAGCCATTGTCTGATAGTTTATAGTTTAGCTAATTTTTTATGTGCCATATTCGTACGACAAGCTAGTCATCAACATTGATGGAGTCATGATGTAAATATCCACTTCTAGCAAGGCAATTTGAATGATTGGAAGATCGAGACCAATTAAAATTTTAAGCGAAGGTTTGAATACTGAAATAGGAGTTTTGGTTATGACTTGAAAAGTAATGGTGTTCCAAGGATCCTCTATCCTCTATCCTTTAGACTGTGAGAGAGAGAGAGAGAGAGAGAGAGAGAGAGAGAGAGAGAGAGAGAGAGAGAGAGAGAGAGAGAGAGGATTTTGCAAGGAAGTGTTCACCAAAACCTTTTGCAAGAACCAATGGAAAAAAAAACATTGAATATCGTAACATTTTTTTTTGGATTTTTACCGAGTTTTACACTAAAATCCTCCAAATTTACAAATGGATTTTTAGAGAGTTTTACACTAAAATCCATTGAAAACACTTTTTGTTGTAGTGCATCAATATATAACAAACAATAAATATTTTGTTGATGATAAAATTTACTATATTGCGTACAAACACTTGCTCGGGTTTTTCTTTGCTCGAAAAAACTCGCTCGGTGCGTGGTAAGACTCCCATCATTCTTATGTGTTTAATTTTTAATGAAATCGATGCTACACATGAGAGTTTATGTTGGTTGCATATAGGTGAAGGTGCGGTGAAGGGGATACGAGTACACACACATGTGTGTAGGCATCATTTGGAGTTGGAATCGACGCGATGCTTTAGTGCAATATGAGTGCACTAATTTTGATTGCAATTGCTGATTTTTGCAGGAATTCAAGTGGTTCAAGCGCACTTGATGTGCTAAAATTAGGAGCGGTTTTGTTTTTGCCTATGTGTAGGCAAAAGTCTGCACATTTGAGGTGCAATTTGTGACAAATTTTGTTTCAATTGAATGAGTAGAAAGCACTTGTATGCTTGATGATGTTGAGGTGATTACGGATTAGTTTTTTGAGTCACAAAATCATGTCATTATGCCGTCAAAATTACAATACAATTATGTGTGTGGAAGCTTGTAAGTGTGTTAATTGTGCAAAGTTACATACTTTTGAATTGATTTGAATGAGTGAATTCAGGTGCAATTGAATTGATTGAAACACTAATTTGATGGTGTAACTAATCAATGTGCAAAAATTTATCTAATTAGGCCACTATTTAGACTAATTTTGGGTCAAATTGGGTAAAAAACGATCAAAATTGATACGGTTTTGAGTGGTAATTTGATGAATGATTGATTGAAGGGTGTAACAGTGTTGCTCAGTGTTGCATTTTGAGCTAGATTGGGCTGCATAATTTTTAAAAATTTGTTGGTGATTTTTTGGCTAATTTTTGTAAAATTTTTGCATTTTTTTGGCTAATTTATTGCATAAAATTGCTAATCTTTATCCAAATGATGATGATGGAAAAACCTGATGTGAATTGTCAGTCCGGAGCGTGTTTTGCTACTTTGTGAATTTCTCTTAATTTTTTGACCAATTTTAACATGTTTTGGGCATTTTTGAGTAATTTTTCAATCTTGGACAAATTTTTTGACTTTTTTGCTTTTTTTTTTTGAAGTAATTAAAAATAACACACTCACACTTTTTTTTTTTAACGAGAGGTCACTTTTGACCCCAATTTGCTATAGAGATTCGTTTGTAGTCTCAATATTGATCACATTTCTAGTTAGAGCCCATTCACATGCGAGATCTCGCCTTGGATTGATTTTAGCAAGTGGTCATATGCTAGCACACGATTAGATTCCGATTTGAGCCGTTGATTGCTTTTTGACTGCGACTTGGACTAAGAGACGTTTTCTAGAGCTTGTTCATATGCAATGACCCCATATTAGCACTTGGCTATCCATTGATTGCCATATTTGACATAGATCGATAGATTTTGGTGACCATGATCCCTAGCGGCTCTGATTTAGTATTGTTACGGTTGGTAGGAGAATACGGTGGACTTTTATGCTATCGTGATCGACCTGTTCGTCGCTATCATGATATTGCTCTATATTATGTGAGGCTTCCATCTCATGACCATTCTACTCTTGCTTTTCAGATGCTCAGAGCTAGTGCACACCCTATGTTGCACGATCATCTCATATGAGAGATGCCCCTCCCCAGGGGCCTATGCACAAATCATACAATTTACACTTTTATACAATTTTCAATATACATTAGATTTGCAGAAGCATTTGCATAGGGGAGGAGTTCACAGCGCTCGACCAAGCACGGAGTTTAGGCCATGAGTCAGACTGCATCCAGAGGTACCTAGCGACTATGCTACCCCTAAATGGGTGTTATGAATAAAAGCGTACTCAATAAAAATATAATATTGTGGAAGGTGAATATATGTGTACACCGCATTGCGGGAAGAGAGAGAGAGAGAGAGAGAGAGAGAGAGAGAGAGAGAGAGAGAGAGAGAGAGAGAGAGAGAGAGAGAGAGAGAGAGAGAGAGGGTGAAATAGAATATAGTGGAGGGTGAAATAAAGTGCACAGAGACATGATAAGATGACAACAGATGGAACATGCAACCATGTATTAATGCAATGATAAAATCTGAGTATACCATAACATCAAAAAGTTTACAACAAAACAACAAGCAGAGCAACGGACCTTGTGTAGGGATCGACCGGTCCACCCATCCACTTCCATTCTACTACGGATAGAGAGAATTTCACTTCTCCGGGAGCAAGCCAGAACACCTCCAACCTACCTGAGCCAGACATAAGCTGAGCTTCGACTCCCTCCATAACCCGAGTTGAGAGGATCCCAAATACCAACAGGTGGTAGGGTATCAACACCAACCATACCAGTTTAGGCGCCACGCCTCTTCGATGCCCAACACTGAGTGTTTAGGCAAAGCCAAGGCAAAATCCACGACACGTTAGCTGTGTAGGTCATTCAACCCCCGACGCACTAACCGTGTAGATGAGCCTAACAAAAAGAAGAAGACCTAGGAAACACCCCTGGTCCAGCAAAGCCCAGGTCAATGACCCTTTAGTTTAAGGCTAAGCGATGTAGGTAATCCTAGTCTTGTAGTGAGAGTGCCATGAGAAACATAACACATGAGTCCAATCACAATAGCACTTCCCATATGCACAAACAATCTTTCCCAAGCAATTAGACTATACAAAGTCTCTACCCTTATACATCTGCCACCATAAACCATCCAAATCACTTCATGATCCAATTCCAAAACCATAAACCATAATCCAATCACATCATGCGGGCGAGAACTCCACCCGACTTGGGTGAAGCACGACCAATCCTGCATAACCACTTTAGGATAACATGGCTGTAAAAATTTTGACACCATTTCAGCAGCATAACCAAATCCAGAAAAAAAAACCATGAGCCACACCGGCTTCCACCATGAAATTTCAACCATAATCCATGAGGGAATCTCAGCCCTTTACCATAAATCATAATCACACTGAACCAAATCCCACACTTGGAGTTTGACACATCCCCTGCAATAAATCAGAGTCTACACACATGTGACCCTTAAGAAGTGATTCTTCCATGCATAAAAGAGTCCGACCAGAACTTAATCATGATATAAAAACCCAATTTTGACAACATCCAACCATGCAAAGTTGATGCATCACATCTGCACTTCACCTCTCTAGCACATAGAGCTAGTTTTGACCTAAAAGGGTGGAAAGCAGTCATAACCATGCATATGAGGAATCCACATCAATCCATGAGTCCGCAAACATCATATGGTAACATTCCAACACCATAAACATGATGCAAAACAGCTCCGACCTTTAGGTCAACCATAAATCATAACTTCACAAATATGCAAAAAACAGATTGTTGGCATTTTTGAGAGTATGCAAAACATGCAATTGAAAGTATTTGGTCTCAAACCAATGCATCAAGTTCAGCTCCATAATATAGACTATCACTCTATCACATCACTTTGACCATATGGTACTCACACAACAAACGGTAACCCCAAAAGAAAGCCACTTTATTCATATTTGCCTATGTGGTTTGGGATGTTTAACCATATACTCCCACATAAGTTTATGGTCATCCAATAATTGAAATCAAATCACAAGAACAAACCATAAAACATATCAAAACGGTTCGGTTAACTCAGGACGTCATATGGCACTCCCCCTTGATAGCACCCCTACGCGTGTAGGTAAAACCGGTTATAGGGTGATTAATAACTCGCATTCCCAAAGTGATAACGGAGACCTAAATTCATTTATCATCAATTTTCATCAAGATTTTCAATTGGTTAAGTGGGTTTACCCATTCGGTGAATCTAGATAGTGGTTCTCCTAGGAGCCTGCAGTCAAAAAATTTGGTTGTGTAGTGGGCAACAAATTGTTTTTTGACCATATCTCTTACCTCGTGCGTGTTTTTCACATAACACCAAAGAGAGAAAATGTTCCAATTGATGTGTTTTATCTCTGGAGTAAAGGGTTCATGCTGATTCATAATGGTTTGTGATTTATGACCAAAACAGTGTTCCTACCACCTCTATGACATGAAACAAAAAGCACTTTTTATGCACATACGTGATTATAAACACATCATGTGCATAAATCAGCGTATTAAGCATGATGAATTAATCATGGGGCAACTTCATATGTACTCGTTGATCCATACATGCACTCATAAGAGAAAAAACAATCACCGAGAGGGTGACAACGCAGAAAAAACGTCAGAGAGAGAGAGAGAGAGAGAGAGAGAGAGAGAGAGAGAGAGAGAGAGAGAGAGAGATGATTATGGAGTTTAGAGCTTCTCACCATGCTTTAGAATCTATTAGGGGATGTCAAAAGGCTTCTTGCTTTGCCGCAAGAGAGCGGTGATGAGAGCTACTTAGAGGTATCCACCACAAAAGCTTCTGGAGAGCGCGTACACCGTGAAACGAGAGAGAAAATAATAAGCAAGTAGAGAGAGAGTATCCTGAGAGAGAGAGAGAGAGAGAGAGAGAGAGAGAGAGAGAGAGAGAGAGAGAGAGAGAGAGAGAGAGAGAGAGAGAGAAGAGCTTATGGAGATGATGATGAAGAGCTTGCACCACTGTATATAATAGATATGTATAGTCTTGCGGTAGTAGATACAACAGACGGCAGTTGAGAGATGGCTTGAAGGTAAGAGCTTGAGGGAGAGAGGTTGAGGGAGAGAAGGTAGCTCCGACGTCAAGGCAAGAGAGCTTCCGCTTTTGAGAGTGTGCATTTTCAAAGTGAAGGGAGAGGGGTCTTTATATAGGCTCTCAAGGCCAAAATCACAAGCTAAGAATAGAGTGAAGCAAAGTGAGATGAGTTCGCGCACATTCGCAGTTGTTTTATAAAAAAAAATATGTTTTTTTTTGTGGACACGGATTTCGATGCACTATTTCGAGTCTCTAAGAAGAAGCTTGGCTTCCAAGAAAAGAGCTCTAAACTAAAATCCTCCTCTCTCTTTTCTAAAAAGACTTTTTCTTTCCTAAAAACAAGCCTTTGCTTTTGGTGGTAAACTCTCCCACTTACCATTCAATTTTTACAGCAAAATTGACCATGCGAGCAGTATCTGGCCAACTAATGGAAATCATAGCTAGACTATGTCACACCGTAATACTTTGACATAATTATGATTTTCCTGTAATGCCCTTGCATAATTACGGTAACGCTTTTTTCAAAATATTTTTTGTAAAAATCCCGTTTGGCCCCGTTTTTGCTCTGAGCGATCATTTTTAAATATGGCGGAGACTAAAATTAAAATTTTTATATTTAGGTCATCATAAAAGGCACATTGCTTTTCAAAAATGCCAAAAAGCATGAAAAGCTAAAAATAGCAATTTTTTCCAAAACTGAACCAAACGTCCATCTAACCTACTGGAATATGGAAACGACCTTGCTTTTCACTTTAGAACCTTCCAATACTGTCAATCAAGCATCTCAAGTCAAAATTTGATGAAATAAATATTGAAAGTTACTTTTCTTATTTTTAGAAGAGACCCAAAAATTGGGGATCTTACATCATAGATTCCATAGAGGTACTCTATTGAGTCCAGAGAATAGAGACGAGACATGAGATTATAACGGCATATTATGAGGAAATTGGTGACACAAAGTTCCATCCAATGACCGTTCAACTATGACGGATGCATGATGTATGTTATATACTAATGAGGATGATCGCATGTATTCTAGAGAGTCACAGATTCCTGTCTTAGAGCCTCCAGTAGATTTTGGTACATCCATGGGTAGTAGGACCTATGTCGATCTTGATGGTTGGAGCACATATACGATGATTTTTGGCCTTCCATACACACTTACCCCTAGCCCTAGATCACCTATTCCTAGTGCCATTGCAGAGCCAGAGCCAGTGCCTACTCACATCGTGAGATCACCCCGTAGAGCACCTCCAGGATTCCCACCTAGAACTTTTGTGCCACATACACCATAGACGATTTTAGATCTAGTTTGAGACGCAGGATTAATGCAACTCTTGACCAGTTATCATCGCGAGATCTATGGACGGAGACTGAGATGACCTTCAAAATTCCAATTCGGGTTGAAATTTCTAGGTTCATAGTCCACCAATCCTGTGAATCTTGAATTATTAAATGGAAAATCCCTGGATTGTTGACAAAGATCAACCCAAGTGTAGCACAAATGATCTTGTCTAGCCTTCATACGTAATAAGTTCTCTCTTCTTTGTTGTGGATTTCCATACCTTTGTTCCTCTTTGGGACGAGGCCTTTTGATTTCATGAACAGGAGCAGGTTCTAGTTTCCTCTTGTTGGTAGTGGATAACTCTATTTCAATGGGTTTGGCTCCATCAAGGACATCTGCAAAATTGGTAATACAAAGACTCTCGAGTCTAATCTTCATAGGATTATATAACCCTGACATGAATCGAGCTACCTTGACCTCTTGAGTCATCCTTGCCGGAGCATGCTTGACAAGGGTTAAGATATATTGATAGTATGATTCTAGATCTGTGGTTCCTTGAGTATAGTCAAGAAACTCATTCATACGGTCTGAATGATAAACTTTGTTTTGATAGTTCTTCTTAAGCTGGGTTTTAAGATAATCCCAAGTTGTTGCATTAGAATCAACATTGTTTTCTGTGCAGTGGTATCTCCACCAATGCTTGGCTGTTTTCTCTAGTTTGAACTTATCAATGATAGCTTTGTTTATTGCAGATGAATGAGCCAAATCAAAGTAGTCATCCATGCACTCAATCTAGTCTTCAAGAACTTTTCCTATATCTTTGCCTTCCCGCTAAAATTTTCAGGTTAAGACTTGCATAGCATAGCATTGATGTCTCTATCAATGATGGTGTGTTGAGGAACAATAGGTGCATTTGTGTTAGCAGTAGCTGCATTTTCTCTAGGAGACATGGTAACTTACTGCACCATATCAACCAAGGTCACACTTAGTACAATATTCTAATCTGCTCAAAGTCCTTTAAGACAATTAGAATAGACTATTGCGAATTAAATGAGAGAGAGAATAGGAGAAAGAATAACAAATAAATTAATCCAATTACTATACCACAAAACTTGGGATTCCAAAAAAAGTCTACAAAAGTGTCTTGAAAGTTTTTAATAGATTCTAATGGCTCTGACATAATGCACCCGGTAATAGCCATTGTGACATACTTCCACCACCAATGGAGCATAGCTATCCTATTTCTTGAGTATATCAAACGGGTGATCCCAATAATCCTTTTTTATCTTTGGTTGAAACATCTCCTCATTAGCGTGTGCATTATACCATTGTTGGGTAAAAGATCGATTAGTTACTTGTACTCCCATTTTGTTGTGAACTGTTGCCTTCTTGTACCCGAAGTAGTCATCAAAGTAAGCAAATTCTTGTGGAAACACATCCGATGTGTCCCACCCATCTGAGCTTTATATATTCGCACAATCTGCAAGGCACTGGGGTTTGTTATAGGCGTTGTATAAAACTTTTACATGGCAAGGATTGTGGATCAATGACTTTTCAAATAAGTCAAAGAACAACTTTCAAGGTACCGGGCTAAAGGAATTTTGGTCGTTGGTTTGGCATTGACGGTCCCATACGTTGAACATAACAATGTTCAAATATCATGTAGCCATTACTAAGGGTAGTATGCTCCTAGCTATCCGTGTTTCCTTTGTTGGTCTCAAGGTAAGTTCATAAGCATTTATGTACAACACTTGGTTAGTGACAACAATGTCCTTTTCCAACTTGGATTGTATCCCACTATATACTCCCAACAGGCAAGGGTTTATGTTCAAGTGGTCTAAACTTGGGGTTTCTTGTAGCGTAATCGTACCAAGCTCAAAATGTATTAGGTACAATACAATTCATGGACATTAACCTTTTCTTCTCTTCCCCATTATGCGTGGTAGTGACAAGCCTTTGTACTTCCATTCCTGTTTGAAGATGCTCCTCAACCATAAGGTGGGAGAGTATATCCGCCCATATCCCTTGAGGTAAGATGTCAGTCATCTACACACACACACACACACCCCATTCTCAAGCTACTTAGAATGATAAAACCAAGATTCAGACTTAAATATTATGTCCTCAAAATAATATGAGTCATATCAAAAATCAAATTTTTATAATCGTAGAAAACCAAAAGATACATAGTGTCTTTAGGGAGATACATGAATACAAAAGGGTCCTATGAACCACTTCTTGGTTCCTACAACCAAGGTTCTGTCCCTATATTTGTTCACATCTTGAGTTTCAAAATTTAGAACTTCAACTTGTGCACTTAAATTCATGTCTTCCTTTTTGCACAATTTCTCTCCTCGTGATACATCCGTGGGTGGCATTCCATTCAGAGATTTCACTAACGTAATCATGATCATGTGATTACCTTAATAACTATAGTATTTACACAAGAAAATCATGTGATCACGTTAATTGTTAATGTGAATTTGATTATGACCTGCAAAACCCCATAGAGCCAATTAGCCCGCCGGAGTTTTTATTTTTCCTTGTGGATCTAGTCGGGCTCTTTCATTTTCCCTGCGGACCCGTAGGGTATTTACAAATGCTTGGCGGGCCTGTCGGGAAATGAAAGAGCCCGACGAGCGTAATTATATATAGTAAATAGTGTGCTTATTGCATTCCTTTAGCTAGGAGAATCCTTGGAGATTGTATCCGAGTGCTGGGTATAGTCATCTCCTTGTGAATTGGCCTAAGGTTACAAAGCCATAGGTCCTTTTTTTGGGCCAAATGTGATTCTTAATTCGGTAACCACTTCTAAATTTTTTTAACTCCTTTACTGAACATAGAGGTACGAAACCAAAACAATTGAAAATTTGGAGAGTCATGATCCTTGTGACAAAGCCATTGGTCTAAATGAGGGTTGTAACTGGGTTTAGAAGATGAGCATATGTAAATGACAAGTCGATAGTCAAGGGTTGGATGTCCTGTACTAGTGTACTGGGCATATAAAGATCCTTGAAGTCTTGCATTTTTCACCATCATAGATTTGAGTTAATATACAGTATCACTCCACAATATAGGAGCTATAATCCTTAATTGGGTGAAAATAGCTTTTATATATTGAATTGGTTGATCTTTCATTGGGTACAAGTAGTCCTCAATTGTGTGATTATATTAAAGATTTATTTGTATTAGTTCATGCATTGTTTTATACAGAGAGTGCATTATGTATTATAATAGATTATTAGCGCATGAAATGACCAATCACATATAATATTGCTTTGGTTTTTTTTTTGCAAACAACTGACATCATTCAGTGTAGAAGTTGATTGTTCTTTGTAGCATTTGAAATTAGATGTGTCTTATTGTTTGCAATCAAAGTGGACATATAAATAATCATAATAATAATAATTGCATTAAGAAATTCATAGCATTGTTGTAGTTATTATGCCGTGCATAGAGTGTATTACAATGTGTATGTTTTCTCACAACATAGGTGATTGATATGTGGATTGACTAGCATGCATTGAAAATCTCATAATGTGCATTTTGGTTACTTTCATAGTGAGTTGTTTTTTAATATATATTAAAAATAAAAAAAATGTATTAAAAATTGAACATCTGGTTCTTTTGTCTTCAGTTTTAATTTAAAAGGAATGGAGAAAAATGTGGGCACAAGTGGTATGAAGAGGCCAAAGAATAAAAAAGCTCCCGACAAAGATTGGGATTATGCTCACAATATATGTGGCCGATATATGGATTGGCAATGTAAATTTTGTCTCACAACAAAATCAGGAGGTGCACCACGTATTAGGGATCATTTTCTGGATAGCGTTAAAATGAGTTGTAAGAATGTGAACATCCTCAGACACCTACAATTGTAAAGGTTTGAGAGAAGAGCTCGCCAAAAAGGGTGGCAAGAGACAACAAATATATAACTCTATTGATGCAAGTCAAGGTTTTCAGAGCCAAATATTAACTCCGTAGATCCTATGGTGATGCCAACTAACCTTGGAGAACATCCTACAGGGGGGGAGGAAATTTCAAGCAGCATTCCTTTTAAGCATCACAATGAAGGTGGACTTGGTCAAATGTGTCAAAAATCATTACATCAAAGCTTTCAAGTGCAGTCTCTATAAGAAGCACAAACTGCACTTGCCAAAGCAATATTCTTCACTTGAAGTGCTTTGGTCATGGTAGACAACAATCATTGGAATGCTGCTTAAAAGAAAATCGGTGAGTTTGGCCAAGATTTTCAGCTCCTTCTTATCACACAACACGAAATGTTTTCTTGGACAAATGTTACATCAAAGTCAAAGAGCATGTTGGCAAAATAATACTTGGGGAATATATTTCTTTCAAGATGTACAATTGTGAGTGATGGCTAGTCAAATGTTCAAAGAAGACCGTTGATCAATGTAATGCTAGTTTGTCTAAGGGGAGAAACTTTTATAAAGGCGATTGATAGTTCTGGTGCAATTAAAAGTGGAAAAATACATTTCTAAGGTCTTGATTAATGTAAATAAAGAAACCGGTGCTCAACATTTTTTTCAAGTAGCCATGGACAACGCAAAGAATTATAAAAATACCAGTAAATTAATAAAGAAGTGCTTTCCCCATATTTTTGCCAATGGTTGTAATACGCTTAGCTTAAACTTGGTGCTAAAGGATTGGTACACTAGCGAAGAAACCACATGGTTTGCCAAAATAATTGACAGAGCGTGTTAGGTTGTGAAATTTATCTTGAAACGACAAAGAGTGCTTGATTTGTATAGAATACGCATGTCAGTGATGTTGAAACTTCTTACTAAAAATTAGTTCTGCACGCACTTTTATACATTGGAATCACTTCTCCGCAATAACTGCGTTGTGATTGACACATTCAATTGCACGGCCTTTGATGAATGGCAGCTTGATCAGAAAGAAAAAGTGAAAGATAAAATCACATGTCTACGTGGCGACGTAAACAAGGCTGCTTGGTGGAGGAGTGTAATGGATGCATACCATGTAATGATGCCTGTTATGTTTGCAATTTGCAACCTTGATCAAAGGGTGCCAAATTTGGGCAAAGTGTGGATGACATGGTGGTCAGTCCAAGAGAGTCTTGAAAATCCCAAAGAGCTGAAAGAGTTTGTAGTAGAGAAGGAGTGGTGACTACCATTCTCTGGCAAACAACGAAGAATTTTTGCCAAGTATTTTCATGCAAGGTGGAAGAGCGCTCATATTCCACTCCATAGCATTGCTTACATACTCGATCCGGAGTATTGGAGTTTAGATCTGAGTCTAATATAGAGGTGGTCAACGATTTCTATCACGTGGTTAACAAGTTATACTCCAACGTTCATGACCAAAATGATTGCATCAAAGAAATGAGAGCATTTAGATTAAAATAAAATCCTTTTGTGAATGATTTTGTATAGGTAATGACAAAAGAGCAACCTGCATAGAAGTGGTGGATGATGAATGGCGGAGAGCATTACTCGATCTTATGTCCCCTTGCAATGAACGTACTGGCACAATGTGCAGCAAACTTAAGTTTAAAGAGAAACTAGAGTATGTACAAGTATGTTCACAACACTATTCACAATAGACTATTAGCAGACAGAGCGAAACAATTAGTGTATTTGCAACAAAAAGATACTGAATCACATCGAAAGTGCTAGTTACAAGGAGGAAATGCCAACCTGGTTGTATGATTGTCAAAACAAAGACAAATAAGAGTTCAATGTTGGTGTATCTCAATGCACTATAGGGGTATAAGCATGTTAACTTGTCATGCTTTTTGTGCTAGTTATCATGTGGCAACAAGCATATCTTGTAAGCATAATGAGAGTGTAACTTTTCAAACGTGTGGGAATCCATCGAATATTTCAAAATAGGGAGACCACCCTGAATCCACTTTCCTGACCATTTACGCAGTGTTACTCTGAGGGGAGTGGGGCAATCAAAATGCGTGGAGAGAAGGGGAGTGGGACAATCAACATGCATGCAAAGAAGCGGGACACAGGGGCCAGAGGTAAGAGGGGCACAGGGGCCAGAGGTAAGAGAAAACCAAAAACAAAGTCGACCCCTGAACTTTTTGCTGCTTCTTCTCCGCCCCGAAAAAGGGTGAAGCTCTCTGATTCCCCAGCATCCCCAATGGCAATGACCTTGCATACAAAGGGGAAGGATGACTCAGGTACTCTCTCTCTCTCTCTCTCTCTCTCTCTCTCTCTCTCTCTCTCTCTCTCTCTCTCTACCTCATTATGATTTGCGAGGATAGTAGCTGGTGTTGTCTTGGCTGGAGAGTTGTCCCTTGATGTCGGCTTTAGCAGTAGGACATCTTGTGAATAATCACTTGAAATACAATCGCTCAAGTCTGGCTCAAGAATCACAAACTAGTGTTTGATTTGAGCCTTGAAATTGGAAGGAAGTGCTCAATACTACACTTTCCTACTGCTAATCTTGTGACATTGGGGGTGTGTAGGCCGATGGAAAGCTCCAAAGTTTACAGTCCCAGTACAGAGCAAGTTCTGTATTACAGCAAAAGAGTTCAATAATGTTCATGGCCTCTCCCTGGCTGGTGCCAACCCCAAACTAGTGAGGTGGGATCAGATCAGTGATGTGGAGTGGTTCAGTGTTTTCAGAGAGTCAAAGAATCGTAGTCACTATCGCATTAAATGCAGTTGTTTGTGTACTGATATGTTCGACCAGGTGATGCAGCTGCATTACAAGGTGTACCAGAAGCCCCCAACAAACATGGAGATCAACTCTGCATTTGCCAAGGGGTTTGTAAAAGAATTCAGCCCGGCAGCAATTGCAAGTAGCTCAGCCATGCAATTCAATTGGGATGAATTCGCTGTCTAGCATTTGGAGGACCTCCGAGAGAAAGGGTACTACGTGGCCCATGTCGAAAAGTGGAGGATGCGCAATGTATGTCTAAACATCAAGGAGGCGCAAGCTGAAATGAAGGAGGATACCAAGGAGACACCCATCTCTCGCCACAACACTCACCAGCAGGCTGAAAGCCTGTCATTTTTTGGCGTTGAGAATTTGCAGCACATAAAGGTTGCCTCTGAAATTCTTAGCAAACAACTGCAAGATGCTAAAGAACATCTTCTAACTGCAAAATCAGACTTTGAAGCTGCGAGGGTTGTCCAAGCAAGCAATGCTAGGGTCACCCCAATTGTGCTTGCTACGAGACAAAAGCTTCACGACGCTGAAAATGAATTACTGTTAGGGCGGTTACGCCGCTAGCGGAAGCTAAATAGCGAGAACTCAACCAACAACAGAATTTGTCAGACGAGGACGAAGCTTGACCCGCAGGCGCATGGAAACAACTAGGTGGGTGTCAAATCACCTACTCGACCTTCTAATGACAATCACTACTAAGGAAATCAAATCTAAGTTCTAAAATACGCAAGTGACTGAAATCTGTACTATGAACCAATGCTATACGAAACAGGATCTAGAATCATTGAATCGATCTCAAACTCAAGGGGAAGTCTATACACTAGGTAAGAACAACACCCTAAAGACTTGAACTGCAAAATCAACCTATAACCACTCCGTGCGGTAAACGCGTATGAAGACAGGCCGAAAAATACAGGTGATCAAAACTTGACCCCGATGGTACCAATGTGTAGCTCTACTCGTTGTGGTTCTATAGATATGCTTCACGCTCCATTCCGACACACGAGTTGGAAGAAAACTCACACCGAAGCTCGTAGGAACTTACCACACATAGAAGCCGATAGCGGGCACTCTTGGTATCTGTACGTAGCTCTCGCCGTTGCTAACACAATGGCGGTGTCGCTTCTCCAATGGCGGCTCCGTAGCTCGCGTAGCAAGTAGATAAGACTCTCTCTCTCTCTCTCTCTCTCTCTCTCTCTCTCTCTCTCTCTCTCTCTCTCTCTCTCTCTCTCTCTCTCTCTCTCTCTCTCTCACTCTCTCTCAGACACAGTCACGGCGCTCAAAAACTCACCTTGATTAATAATCTGAATCCCCTTAGGTTACAAAAACTTTGGCTTATATACCTCGGCCTTGGAGGTGAGAACATCTCTAACTAATTACATCAGCAAGTGAAATTACTTCGGAATTACAAGCTGGAAACTCAATTGAGTCCCGTTACTTAATGAATGGCTCAAATCAAAATTAATGTCGGAAAGACATTTATTACAATCAATGGTTACAAAATGATGAGTGTGAGAAAAAATGTGGGTGTGATCCTCTGCTGGCTCAACACTCCCCCCCTCCGCGTTCATGTCGTCCCTGACATGACTTTTATGATTGGTCAATAAAGTCCCGTCGTCTTGAGCGTCTGCAAATGTGATTCGTATCGTAGGTTGCCGATGGTCAAGGTTGGGCCAAATATTTTACTTTCGTGGGTGAAAAAGCCGGTGTAGAAAGCTTCTTCGAATGTTTGCATGTGGAAGCTAGGCAAAAACATAATCCTGTGGTATAGGAGGTGCAACACTTTTGGAGAAGGCTGCAGTGAAAGATCATACATCATATCAGTCACTGTGTCGGCCGTCGATAGTAGACTCGAGGTCGTGGCTTTATCTGGCGCGAACACTTCAATGCAAGCTAAGAGAGTCCTGCAAATTTTCTTGAGCATCTGACACGAAAGGTCAGGAGAGCCAGTAAAGAGCTTGATGGTGCCCGTTAGGGTTTTCATCATGTAGGCTTTACCTATTCTCTCTCCTGCCTTTGGTCCTGGCATCCTGGGGTAATTAAGCCAATTTCGCTTCTTTTCTGCAATCCTACCATGCTCTTTCCAGCTTCTGACTCTTGGCACCGGGCAGAAGGTTGCATTCTCCCGAATCTCCTTTGGTGCCTCCACCAAGTAGATGAGGTAGGCTGGGTATTTGTTCAGCCAACCTTTCCTCCATCTAGGCTGCGAATCTACAATCTTCTTTGATTGTTCCTCTTTTGTGATGTCGCCTTCGTAAAGAGCGACATACTACTCCTCCTCTATTCTCTTTTTCGTTTTTATCACTTCAAACTTCATCAAAGGGAAAGGCAGGCTAGGTTGCATCCACTCTTCATGGAGCACTTTTGTGTCTAGTCCCTGAAGTCAATGGAGATTAGGAGTCTCCTCTCCCATTCCATTTCCGCCTTGGCACTCTCCTCTGTTGACTTTTCTATTTGGTCATGGAGCCTTTGTTCTTCTTCTTCAGAGATTCCTGAAGTTGAGGCCACCTCTTGAACTGGGGCTGGATCTTCAATTGTGGTTGCCTCTCCAGTTTCTGGTAGCTCTATGGCTGCTCCACCTGATTCTTCTTATGGTGTCTCTGTCTCTCTTCTTTGTTGCTCTTGTAGATCTTGGAGCTGTTTGCGGAGGGTCTCATTCTCTGTTCTTAGTGTTTGATTTTCTAAAGTGCGCCTCTCCTCTGCTGCCAATGATCCCTCCGCCATGTGCAACCTTTGCACTTGCTCTAATCTTAGCTCTCTTTGTAAGCTTCGGACCTGGTCTTCCAGAGCTGGTACAAGAGCTCCCTCTTGTTCGGTTCCTGCTCTGCTAGCTCTAGGGGTAGTCCTGAGTCTAGTGATTGTTCTTTCTTGGAGCTCGACTCTTTCCCTTAGCTCAATGAGCTCATCTTTAGCCGCCTCCAAGTCATCTTCCATCCGCTCCCTTGCTTCCTGTGCACTTGTTACTTCTCTTGAAGCCTCAGCTAGCTGGAGTATCAAGCCGTCTCTCTCGTTTTCCGTGTCGTAGAGTGATGCTTTATGACTTTTAGATTCAGTCATAGCATTCTCTAATTTCCTCTGCAACTCGGCTTCCCTTTGTTTGGCTGTCTCAATCTCCACTTCCTTTGCCTTGGATCTTTCTTTGATCTTGCTGAGCAGTTCATGCACCATGTGCATGTCCTTTTCATCTTCATCTGTCAACTCTAAAGCTTTTTCTGCCACCACCTCCACTGGCTTCGGCTCTTCTAGTACGTTCTGCTCGTCTAGTTTCTCTTCACTCTCTTTTGTACTCTTTATTTTTTCCTCTGTCCCTCTTCGATCATCTTGTTTTTGTAGGGTGATCCCATAAACTGCCTCAATGGCCTCTTCTTCAGTGTACCCTATCGCTACTAGATCCTCATAATCGTTCTTCTTTTGCTGAATTGGATCTATCTCCTTTTCCTTGGTCCCGGCCTCCGGCTTTTCCATACCAACCGTGTCCATCTCTACTGTGGTCTCTTCCACAATGATTTCCGTCTTCTTCGGGCTTGGTACATCAGTAAAGGAGGGCTGATTGTCCTGAGTCATCTTGGCTTTCCCTTTGTTTGCTTGCCCGTCTTTCTCTTGAGGTTCAGTAGACTCATCTACTTTCTTCTTCCCCTTGTCGTCCTTTTTCAGCTCAGCTTTTAAAAGTTGTACCTCCTCTTCAATGTATGGCTCGACAGGTTGCTGCTCCAGTATAGCCTCTGACTCCTCATAAGCTCTAATATATTGATCATATTGATCAACATGTGGCCTGGCTGAGCTAGTTCCGACTTTAGTGGGGTCTGGAACCCACTTTTCTTCAAAGTCCCCCTTTAGAGCTCTTTCCTCTCTAAACTGCTCCACCAGTCTTTCCATTCTTGCCGCTTTCTGACTTTTGGTTTGCTTGGGAGCAACCTTCTTCTTTGCTTTCTTCATAAGCGGCTCATCCACATCCTCTTCAGGTTCTGAAACTATTTCTAGTTTCCTGCGTGCTCTTGTGGACGCCCTCTTGGATACTTTAGGCTGTTCTTCCTCCTCATCGGCTTCTCTAAGCCACTCATTCTGGGAGGGAACCTTTGGCCATTGATCTCTGGCTCCAATAGCTTCATAAGCTATTCTTGTCAGAACTTCAGCTCCTCCTATATACTTTGGCTTCTCGTTGTGCATGGCAATTACTTGCTCGTGGATGTGTTGAGCGTAATTCACCTCTTTTGGCATATTGCTCTTCAATGCCCATGTGATGGTAGTTGCAATGGCATGGGGTGGTGTCGTATACTTTTGCGGTCTTTTACTGCAAATATGGAGAAACTGGTTGTACAGTCGGCAAAGGGTTGCCGCTCTTTGGTCTGCCATATCTCCATAGGTTGCATTCTGTTTCTTGGACCCATAAACCTCTATAGCCTCCCTTCTTTCCCTGACAGAGCTCCCTTTGTTGTGCAGCTTCAATGCATCTGCAATGAGCTGTGGAGTGATCTGTACCTCTACTTTCTCTCCATCTATTGCTGTCAATGTGGCTTTCCCATCCTTCTGAATGGAGGTTGCCAACTCATACACTCTTCTTGTATCTACACCTGATGGTCTCGAGGTGAAGAATCTGTGCAAGTCTGCCCTTTCCAGGTACCTGCTGATGTTCTCTGACCTGCTATAATCCACCAATTCTTGTGGGATCATCGGTATATCCACCGCTTGCCCTTGAGGATCTCTGAAAGTCCCCTGGTAGATCTTTATTCCCTCTTTCTCCAATACTGCTTCCTCCACCCAAGTTTTGGTTGGCTTGAGGGTTTCTGCTGGAATGTCAAAGGGTTCTGCTTCTGCAAGAGCATCTTTGATTGTCGGTCTTTTTCTCTTTGTTGCTGATGACTTGGCGGAATCCATGGATCCTGTAACTCCAATTTCAGAAGTTAGCGTCTTTTTAGTACTGAAAGCCGAAATGAAGCTTTTAACTATTCAAATGACTTGAAAATTGAAACATGAGCTATTCAGGGCCTAAGGATGCAGGGTAGGTGAAAAAATATGCAAACTGGGCTCAAAATCATGCTGGAGACATCATACGCGTATGATGTCTTTTGTGTCAAAATGACTTCATATTGGTTGTGCTTGTAGCTGATAGTGTATACATGAGTATCATATGCTTGGATTTGAGTTTGGATCCCATTTGGTCAAGTTTTGGCCAGTTTAGTCCAGTTCAGGCTCTTGGCAAAATTTTGAAAGGGAATTGGATTTTATGATCCAAATTGGATAAAACTTGGTGGTTCACCTTCAAATGGCATGTAGATCACTTCTGTTTGGTGGTTGAAGCCCTGAGGTGCCAAAATCACATAGTGAGACATCATACGCGTATGATGTCTTTTAGTGTATTTTTGGACCAAATTTCTCTATAAGCTTGGATTTGGCTTTAGATAGGCTTATTCAGTGGATTTATGAAGTTTGGATAGATTTTGGGCTAAAAATGGCTCTGGAGACATCATACGCGTATGATGTCTTTTTCATCAATTTTTCATGGGATTGGTTCTGTGGACTCCCCATGTACTAGTGAAGGACTGTCCCTACTCAAATCTTGGTTTGGACTTGAGTATGTTGGATTTGGGCTAAAATAGGCTTTGGATGAAGGATTTTCCCTTAATTGGGCTAATGGGGTGATCCACTTGACCAAATGGTTCCAAACTTCATATGTAGCATGTATTAGATATATATAATGGATGTATGATGACAAATGAGCAGTTTTGGCTCTGTAAGTGCAAATAGACATCATACGCGTATGATGTCTTTTGTGTCAAAATGGTGCTTTTTGGTTCCAGATAGCTTGTAGATGTGTTAATCAACAATCCTACAAAGTTTCAATGAGTTTGGAGTTATTTTGACAAAATTAGGACCAAAAATCAATTTTATGGCCTACTTTGCGTCTTTTTGGTTTTCCTTGGGTTTTCTAACTCCAATTCTCATGATACTTGGTTCATAGGATGTGATTAACATGTGGAATGAGGCTATGCACTCAAATGTTGAAATGGATGTGAAAATCATGCTGTGAGACATCATACGCGTATGATGTCTTTTCTTGAAATGTTGGTCTTTTTGTGCAAAGAATGCTTTGTGCTAGTGCCCTAAGCCCTGCTAACTAGTTTTCAACTTAAAAAGTCATCAGTTTAGCTAAAAAGCCCCCTTATAGGCATTTCAGTCTCCGAAGTCGTCTTTTTGCCTTGGAGTTGAATTTCTTCAACTTTTCTTCTCGAGAGTTGCATTTCCAGCTCATTGGATATGTTGTGAAGCCACCTATTTGGTTGAACTTGACTTTGGCTCCCCGTTCTCCATCTTTCTCCATTTGGTTGCCCGAAAGCGTCTTTTTCACCATCGGTAAGTGAATCAGCTTTCTTTTGGGTTTTGCTTGCAAACATAAGTCATCCATGTATATTTGAAGCTGCTTGTGAAGTTTCATTTCATTCGGTCGTCAATTTCAGCCGTTATGCCAAAATGACGCTTTGTGTGTCCGCAGCCGAATCGGTTGTTCCGACCTACTTTTGGTGATCCAAACCTGGAGATACTCCATGGTTGCATTGCCCTCGATGTTGTTAAGCTTCCTGAGAAGTTTTGTGTCGTTTCGACAACTTTTTCCTGTTTGCCTCTTGCAGGCTCTGTTGACCTAGGGTTTTTCAAGTCGTTCTTTCTCGAGCTTTGAGTGTTAGAAACCCATTCTATACTAGGGTAACCCACCTCTAAGTTCTTGCAAGGTTTGGTTAGGCGGTTGTGCCCTACCTAGCGTTCTTCCCCATTCCCCGTCTGCTCTTGTTTCTTGGTTTTGGTCAGTTTTCGCGACAAAAGTTAACGATAAGCATCAAAAGCTTATGGCAACGAGTCTACCTCTCATGTCTGGTGTCCTCTGAGCTCTCGTAGCAGTCGTAGAAGGCGGTAGAAGGTCGGATGCTCCTGTGTGCTCTTTGCTCTCTCCAAGAAGGTAATAGTGGAAATGAGCTTGAAAGTGAAGTGAAAAATACTTAACTTCGGACTTCCCGGATCACTTGTTACCAAATTTGACATGTGCTCCTATCTCGTCGTGAAATGCACTTTAGGATTTGAAATTTCTCAATTTGGACTCCGTTTGACCTGTTTCTGAGAAATCTGTCCACTTTGCCAAAATTCTGTCATTTCGGGCTTTCCGCAACTTTTTCAGAATTGTACCCAATTTTTACCATGGGTTGCCCTTGTCATTAGGACCATCACCGTCTATTCTTTTCTTTTTCCGATCTCATTTCACCTGCTTTTTTATTTTTCTTTTACTTTTATTAAGAAAATCATAAAAAATAAAGGAAAATAGCAAATTGAAGCCAAAAAATTCCAAACATACACGATAAATAGCTGGTAACCCTGTGTATATGAATATACACTTATTTGTGATTTCTGGACTTGGATTACCACTTTTTTAGCTCCAAAAACACTCTTATTTAGTGATATTTACACGTCTAGAGACCCAAATTCATCATTTGATCTCTTCTTGTTGCAAAACAAGGTATATAAGGGCATAAATATTATCAATATCCGCAATCAAACATAAAAATTGCAAAATCATGTAAGACACTGCCCTTGTAATATAATTTTTGTTTTTCTTTGTTTTTGTCGCTTGTAGCTGCTTTGTAGCTCCTGTATACCTGTATACCTCCCCCCCTCCTAGTCTGAGTCCTCCCGGACGACTATGAAGTGTCTGTGGGCGAAGCATTGTAGTTGTTTTGGTCATAAGTTCCCAATGCAATTGTAGAGCGATGATACAACAGTCTTTCCAATAAAGCTGCTCTTTGTTTGATTGAAGGATTGGTGGTCGGGTTTTGGTTGGTTTTGGCACTTCGGTAGTAGAATCAGTAGATGGATTCTTCTTTACCTTGTTGTTCTTTTCACAATCCAAATCTGCTTCCGCTTTGCTTGTGCTTGCCACAAACTCTTTGCGACCCAAACCTGCTTTGTTCTTTGTGTTGATTTCCTCGCCTTGAAATACCTAGGAGTTTCCGTTGATTGTACTGAAGGGAGTTCCTGTTTACAAATCTTTGGGATCCAAATTTGCTTGCTATAGCTTTGTGCCGTCATGAACTTCTTTGGAATCCAGATCTGTTTCACTGTCCTTGATTGTCTGGAATCACTCTGTTGTCTGGTATTGAAGACTCTGTTTTCCACCTTTGTGTTCTCTGGCACAACCTTTTTTGGTCTCCATACCAACTTTGACTCCGTTTTTTCCCAAGGTTGAGCTGTTATATTATTGCTTGTCTTCCTTATCCACTGTTGAGAATTCCTCGTCGAAGAGTAATCCGTTGTATAGAAACTTTTGGTTGCCATTGCTTCTTCTTTTTCTCTGGTTGTTGTTTACCTTTGTCTTTGGATTCTTCCTTTGGAGTTGGCTCTGCTCCTTTGGTGAACTTAACTGATTGACTTTCACCTTCGTATTTGATAAGCACTGATTTAGAACTCCAGTCAATCATTGCATTGTATTGCTTCTGCCATGGTTGTCCTAGCAATAATGGATGTTGTGTAGCTTGGTCTTCAACCACGTAAAACATATGAGGATACACATACTGGTTAATCTGTATATGTAAAACTGTGCATCCGACAGTTTTGATTGAATTCTCAGAGTAACTCTTTAACTCTTGCTTGGCAGTTTGTAGTTTAGTGTCATTTGTCAATTGTCTATACAAACTGAGTGAAAGTAGGTTAGCTTGAGCTCCTGAATCCAATAGTGCTCTGGCTTTGATTTGGTTGGTTCCTACTTTGCATTCAATGATGGGTTCTTCTTTGTCATTATCCATTTCTGTTATACTGACTGCGTTTATTCGTATTGCTCCTTCATTGCGCTGTTTCTGACGCAGTAGTCTTCTTTTCTCCATTCTTTCCTTCGCCTCGGCTTGCGCTTCCTCCACAATCTTTTTCTTTTTCTGGACACGCAGCTTTTCTTGATGTATTTTGAGAAGCATGTCTTGGTTAGCGGCAAAAGATACTTTTTCACTCTGCATCCACTAATCCAATTGGGCATTTCTTCTCCGTCTAATGTAGCAAGCTTGACGGCTCCACTTGGTGATAGATCTTTAATCACCAGAGGTCCCATCCCTCGCTTTTTAAGCTTCTTAGCATGCTGTTTCAGAGTGTAAACTAGGACATAGTCCCCAACCTTAAACTCTTTAGTCCGCACATGCTTATCAAAAAATTCCTTTTGTCGCCTTTTTTGAGCGTAGATAGAAGCTACTGCTTTTAGGCGAAGCTCGTCTAGCTTTTCCAGGTCATCTATTCTATCAGAAGCTCGTGCCCTGTCCACTCTAGATCCTTAGCCACCCTTAAGGTTGAAATCAAGAATTCTATTGGTAAGATAGCATTTAGCCCAAAAACCATGTTATATGGGGTCGTTCCTATTGATGTTTTATATGCTACCCTATATGCCCATAATGTTGAATGCAACTTCTGGTCCCAGTCAGTTCTCGACTCAGATACAATCTTCGTAAGGACCGTGCATATGGTTTTGTTTGTTGCTTCAGCTTGTCCGTTTGCTTGTGGATGATACGGGGCTGATTTCCTATGGATTACCATGAATTCATCTAGAAGGATCTCTATCACTTCATTTATAAAATGTGTGCCTCGATCACTCACAATTTCTATTGGCAATCCATATCGTACAAAGACGTATTCATATAGAAATTGTGCCGTGGTCCTGGCATCTGCTTTTTGAGTTGCCTTTGCTTCGACCCACTTTGTTAGATAGTCTGTAGCCACAATGATGTATTGTGCATGAGTCTTATATGCAGGAGGTGAAATGGGTCCGACATAATCAATCCCCCATTTTGCAAAAGCTCTTGCCCCCATCATTGGTCTAAGCGGCATATCATCTCTTTTAAGTGGTACTTTGGTCCGCTGACAGTCATCACACCGTTTAACGTATTCCTCAGCGTCCATATGTAATGTTGGCCACCATATTCCTGCGGCTAAGACAAGTTTTGCTGTCTTATCACCTGAGAAATGGCCTCCACCTACTCCTCCATGAGCTTGCTCCAGGATTATCACATACTCAGACTCTGATGCGCAAATCCTAAGCTGGTTGTCTTTACCTCTCTTATAGAGTTGATCTCCTATTAAAGCGTAATCTCTAGCTTCTGTCTCTACAGATTTCTGACGAGCTTTTGACGTTCCTTCTGGGAAAGTTCTATTTGTGAGATATTCAACAATATACTGACTCCATTCTGGAGCGATCATTATCTGATATAATGTCGAATACTCTGCTGGCGGTTTTGATGAACATACAATACATACAGTGACATATTCATGTACGCTTTCTTTCATTCCTGGCCAATAGACTCCCAATTGTAACAAATTCCTATATGTGTTCCTTCTTGAACAATGAAATGCACATTCCTGAACATGTGCTTCGCGCAGATATATATTATATTCCTCAGGATTGATGCATAGTCGTAAAACATGATCATTTCCCAATTGATACAACCTTCCTGCAACCAATTGAAGATTCTTGGATTGCTGAATAGCAATATGTTTCTGGTTGTATTCTCTTCTATCGAACTCTCCTCCATAGGTTAATAGGTTAACGACATTTTGAGACCACTTCGGTATCATTTCTATGTTGAACAAGTACGCGTCTGGCATGTCGTCATCTACTCCTATAGGGTCTTCTCCATTCGTCAATCGCGAAAGATGATCAGCTCTAAGATGTGTTTTTCCTTTCTTTACTACTACCGTGAAGTCGAATTCCAGTAAGATAATGAACCATCTCACTATTCTCCCGGTATTGCATGGTTTATTCACTAGGTAGAGCAAGGCTTGGTGATCCGTAAAAAACACAAACTTGTTGGCTAGAAGATAATGCCGAAATTTCTTCACAGCATATATCATTCCTAATCCTTCTCGCTCTGTTGTGGTGTAATTCTTCTCTGCATTGTTGAGCTGTCGACTGGCGTAACAGATAGGAAAATCCATGTTTCCTTCTTCTGGCTGAGCCAGAATGCATCCTATTGCATATGCCGAAGCATCTATATGCACATGGAATATCTTCTCCCAATCTGGTGATTTCAAGACTGGAGCAGTAATGAGTGCCTCTTTCAATTTCTTGAACGATTCCTCACACTCCTCTGTCCATTCAAAGTTCACTATTAGCCTGTAAAGTGGTTGGCCTATTATAGCGTACATGTAAATGAATCGTCTATAATATCCGCAATGTCCCATAAAGCTCTGTACTTGTTTCGCATTGGTTGGTCTAGGCATATCCACTATAACTTTTATCTTCTCTAAATCCGTGGATATTCCGTTTTGTGAGACAATATGTCCCAGAATTCTGCCCTGTCGGACCATAAACACACATTTCTCAGGATTGAGACAAATGCGATATGTCCTACATTTCTCAAATACTTTTCTTAGGTGTTCTAGATGCTCATCTCTCAGAAGAGAATGTACACATAAGTCATCCATGTATATTTCTAGAAACAACCTTAAGTATTCTTTGAAAGCATGCGTCATCAGCCTCTGGAAGGTTGCGGGAGCATTGGTTAGACCAAAAGGCATAACCCGATAAGCATAAATTCCCCACTCCGTTGCAAAAGCTGTTTTATGTTGATCTTCCAGTGCTATGGCTAGCTGGTTATATCCTGAAAAACCATCAAGAAAGGAGTATGCTGTTTTCCCTGATACACGCTCTAGAACATGATCAGTTATCGGCAGGGGATAATTGTCCCTGATTGTTGCAGCATTCACTTTCTTTAAGTTGACACACACTCGGAGTTTTCCGTTCTTCTTGGTACTACCACAATCGGAGATACCCAATCGGTGTGTTCAATCTCGTATATGAATTCAGCTTCCATTAGCTTATCTATCTCTTCTTTGATTCGCTTAGCAAAGTATCATTATATGTGTATGGTCTCTGTCTGCTAGGCTTTGCGTCTTGTTTCAGTGGGATTGTGTGTTGGCATATCGATGGGTCAACTCCCTTTAAGTCCTTATAAGACCATGCAAACACATCCCTATACTCTCTGAGAAGACTCAAAAGTCTCTCTTCCTCGCCTGGAGACAAATCTGTGGCTATGTACACCGGTCTAGGTGTCTCACCTGGAGCTGCTAAATCAACTTTTTTTGCATCCTCCGGTCCGTCATAAGATTCGTTCTCCTTTCTCTCTCGAATAGGTGGGGTTAATACCACCTTCCTATCCTCTATTGTGAATTTCCTATAGTGAGAGGGAACATCCATGTTTTCCTTGATTTTGGCGTTTTCGTCCTCTCCACTCTCAATTTCTGTCGTCCAAACTTCTTTCAGAGTTTTCTTGAGCTCTCTGTACTTGTTTCTACGTTCTAACTTGGACTCCGTGTGTTCTCTGTTGCGCTTGTTCTTTTCTGATTTTTCTGTTTCAGTTTTCGTTCCATTCCTTTGAACTTGATTTCTTGAGCCTCTTTTGTCTTTTCGTAAGCTCTTTTGATCATTGCCTCTCATTCTTCCAGAAATCTTGTCCTTAACACAATCTTCCGCCTTTACTAGCATTAGGAATTGATTTTTTCCTCTTATTCTAGGCATCGGATTGGTTCTAACCCCTTTGTTTTTCTCTTTGCTCTATAGCGTTTCTGGCGTTGTTTAGTTTGGTTCGGAAAATCATAAAATCGGACATCCGTTATAGTTTCTTCGTTTCCGCTTGAATTGTCCGTTGACTCGTTGTCTGCTTCATTTCCCCACTCTGGATGATCGGGAATGTCGTGAAACACCTCTTCTTCATCTTCCTTTTCCAGTGTATCGTTCTTTTCAGTTTCTTTTTCGAGTACAGTTCTCAACATGAAGTACGGAACCACGTCGTACCCGTCCTTGTCGCAAAATTTCGTTTGGGACCATCCGGAATTGCACAAACATCTAGGGTTGCTAGAATGTGTGTCCATTCTAATGGTTCAAGCGTGTCCTCTGGAAAGGGTTCTCCTATATAAGTTTCGTCTTCGATAGCCCTTTCTAAAACACATTCTTCTCGTTTCAGACTTCCACATTTCGAAGCTCCACACATCCATAACTCCTTGGGTTTACCTAACCAAGCTGGAAATTCGGATCCCGCCAAAGTAGCTGAATCAAACTCCTCCACCGTGTGTCGGTTATCACATCTTTGTAGCTATGGTCTTTTCAGGTTCACACGTGTAGTGGTTTCCATATTTCTCAGGTATATGTGATCGTAGCCCCAATCTTGGACCATTTTCAACTGTCTCATGAATGGTCTTCCCAATATGATATCATAGTTATTCTCCTTGCCAAAATCGACAATAGCAAAAGTATGTTCGTATTCAATGCCGCAAGAAGTCACTACGACTTTCTCTAATAACCCCATAGGTTTCTCCATGTGTCCATCTGCTAATTGGAGTTTCAACCTAGTCTTCCTTATTGCTGGTTTCCCCCATTTTTTCCAGATTTCTTTTGTAGCAATGGCTACCCCAGCTCCGCTGTCTAGTATTGCCATCGTCTTCACTCCTTGGAATTCAACTGGTAAGGTTGTATTCCCCTCTTCACCTTCGCAATACTCTCCAACCTTGTTTAAGGGTACAGGCTTAGCGTTCTTTTGTGGTTTACTCAACTCTTGTATACCCTCTTGCAGTCTCGATGTTGGGTCTTTTATCCCAAATTTCTCCAAGCATTTTCCTACAGTGGTCCACATATGTGGTCTTAGCCTCAAAAGCTCAGCTAGAGTGATAGTGCATGTCACTGGTGTTGACAAGATCTCTATCAATCCTTGCGAGTCCATGACTTTTTCTGATGAGATTCTTCGTGAGGGAAGTGCTCTAATCTCGGATTTTGCTTCATACTCTCCTAAGTATGAAGGTAAGGTATTCAGTGAATGAGGTTTGCTCTCCATTGTTCTAACAGAGCCCCCATCTCCCCAGTAAGATTGCAGATCCAAGTCCACTTGAGATCCTGCCTCAAATTCCACTATGGGAGGATTCCTGATGTCCTTTTCCCAATTTGTCTGATTAGCTTGGCAACTTAGCTCGTTTGCAAAGTTTGCCTCTCTCACTTGTTTCCAAAATTCATTGTAATCCTCATCTCTTCCGTAAGACCTCTGTATGACTGGATGAAAACTCTCTATCTCCTGATCGGTTGTGTTCAACACTATGCGGTCATCCTTGTGTGTATTTTCAGGCTTTTGTGCACTGGGAGTCTTTTCAGCTACCCGTGAAACAATAGTCTCTTGCTGAATTGGGTTTTCCGTTCCACAATTCATTGTTTCTTTTGGTGGTTCTAATAAGGCTTGTGCAGTCTCGATCATTCTCTGGCACATTTCAAGTCTCTGCTTTTCCAATTCCGCGTTTGGGTATGTCATCCACCTCTGTTCTTGTGTTTGGTTGTTCTTTAACCTAGCTTCGTAAGCTCTCATCAGTGCGTCCAATGGTTCGTGTACTTTGTCGACTAGCACTGATCCCCCTGAGCTTAACCTCGTTGTTTCTTTGATACGCTTTTGTTTCGTTCTTTCCGGGCTCATCTCTCGTTTCCCGTTTTGACTCTCAAGTTTTTCTAATCTTTCTTTAGTTTGCTTTAGTTCCTCAGCTAGAATAGCGTCTTCACGTTCTTTTCTCAACTTCATGCGTGCTTTTCTAGCTTTCCATGTGTTTCTCTGACTCCGCGGTCCTTGACTAACCACTTCAGTCGCTAACTTTCCATTCTCAGGTTCTCTAGTGGTTTTCTTAGCTTGAGCTCTAGTAACAACTTGCGTTGGTATCAGAGTTTCATTTTCAGACCCACTGCTGGTAGGAATAGTTTCTAGCATATTCAATGTCGTCTTTTGCACTTTGTTTGGATTCTTTGAACAATCCTCAATGAAGTGAGTAACCCCACACTCAGTGCAATAAGCGTTAATTCTAATGATTTCCGTATGTGGACAAACATTCATCAGATGGTCACCTCCACACTTGTAACAGGGTCCTAGTGCTGGTCTTGGTCCCACTTGATTCGTCCTTTGTGGATAGGATGGTCTTTGTCCTGTTAACCCTCCATGAGCTATGAACATCAATGTTCTTGCGTCCAAATTGTATCTCTCTTCATCAGAAGCACTTGTAACTGTTGGTATTCCAACATTCCCAATCATGCCCCATGGTTCTGGTTGTTTGGGTTCTTCTGGTGGGTAATACACAGTTGGAGACATGTGTGCACCAGATTCTTCATAATAGGCTTGAACAAGCACTAGGCTTGTTCTTCCTGATTCTCTAAGGTTGGTGCATATCTAATGCCTACTGGTCTTGCTCCTGGTAAAGGTGGTTGTTGTCCCAATACCGGTTGCGGTCTTTCTATCCCCATAGGTCCTGGTACATTTCCCGTTGGGTATCGAGGTACTGGATGTACTTGAGGTGGTGCTAATTGAGCAGGAGGTGCATACTGACGCTCCCTTACATACCCTTTGTTGTAATAGCACTCCTCTGTTGGATGGTTTGTCCATTTTTGTTCAATAGCACACCATTTCAGTGTTTTTGGCAATGGTTTTTGGTATGGTGCCATCCTTTTTAGAGCATCTTCTATCATTTGCTCTACATTTGGCATGGTTGTTGTTTGAACATTCTTTTTAGTGGTAGTCTCGCTCGCTACGGAGGAGGAGCTACTGGATGCAAAATCTGTATCCGCTGACACCTCTCCATAAACCGTACAGTTATCCACTAAGTACAATGCCTCTCTCGTTACTTGCTCGAAACTTGTACAAGCTTTCAAGTGCAAGTCCTTCTTGAGAGTGTCGTTTCTCAGTCCCTCAATAAAGAGAACAGATAGTCTGTCATCTTGTGGTGTTCACGTACTGGACATCTCTCAATGTATTGTTTGAAGCGAAGTGAAGCTTCCTTCACTTTTTCGTGTTCTCTCTGTTTAAAAGCATATATTTGTGAGACCGTATTGTGCTTAATCCCTCGTTTTGAGAATTCCTCAGCAAACTCTCTTAGCAAATGGTCAATGTCATGGAATCCCCCTATGTTCAGTGGTTGAAACCATGTCAATGCCGTACCTTCTAGAGTAAGACCAAATCCCTCGTATTGTGTATGGAAATCTGTTATCTGCTCAGCTCTTAAGACTTGCTTAAAGAGTGACACATGGGCATACGGATCTCCTGAACCACCATACTTCTTTGGCATACACTTTGCTACTTGAGATGGTCTCATACGTCTATGGTCTGCTACCAATCTCATTGCTCCTGTGTCCCAGCTAAAGCTTTCCCTAGCATCATGGACTTCATGGGTTATCCTTGTCGGTTCCCCTGCCCTGAATCTACTACTAAGAGGTAAATGTGATGGTTCCGCTTCGAACCTTGGACCTGGAGTGGTATATGTGGGGATTGGAACTGCACTACCTCGATTCGTATCCATTGACTCTCTGGAATGTAATGATCCCATTGGTCCGGGCTTCGAGTACTGAGGTTGACTGAAAGAGTCAGCAGCCTGACTTCTTTGTCCTCCTGTCGTCATTGGGTTTTGCCCTCCATTTGTTGGTGTTGGTCTTTGTGAGCTAGAAGTAACATAATACTGATGTAGTGGTCCCCCAAAGTATGTATATCCTTCTAATTCTTTCTTGCCCATTGTTGAGTATTGCCTCCCATACTTGTCGTAAGCGGCAATTTTCACTTCCGATCCCTCTGTGTAGGTAAATACATAAAGTCTTTTTTGGTCTGTCAACTCTCCGGTGTAGGGTTCTTCACATCTATAATAGAGATCTTGCTCCCCATTATTATATTTGTATAGCCCCACATAGATGTTATCAGTGTTGATCCTTGTAGTTTCATTCTCTCTTCTTAACCTCGCATCAGGGAAGTTCATTATTGGTGCCTTCTCCTCAAGTTCTTCATCTACTTTGGCTTTGGTGCCCATCAATCCCCACTTGTCCACAATGTTAGGGTTTAGGACTACCAAGTACATGGTACCCTCGTCATCTAGATATCTATCTCCGCTATAGCTCACAGGCACTAAGTCCTTGAACTCACTAGGTCTCTCCTCTATCTTTACACGATAGCGGTCCATTCCATCTTTGTAGATCTTGGCACCTTGCTCATTGTCGTACTGGTATTTTATGAACAATAGCTTCATTGTGGCGGAATGGTTTGATGATCCTGCTGCCATATTTTCTCTGTTGTTTAGGTTCAAGTGTTCCAAGTGTTCGGTGAAAATCTCATAAGATCTCTCCGAAGAAGTATCAGAAACACTTCCTTCAAAGATCGGCTCTAATGGTTGCACCCAACTTTGGTTTACACTTCCCTCGGTTGATATGACACTTGCTTGTTCCCCTTGTTTTGGTTGGTTATTCTGGAGGTTCCTGCCCGATCTCAAATTCATCATTCCCCTAAAGGACTTTAACTTTTCAGTCTCGGCAATTTGTTTTCCCAAGTTTTTGTGATCAGAATTGATCCAAACTGATTGATACTTGGTCAATTGTTTAATCTTGTCAGTTGGACAACTTCTGTTTCATCAAGTGAGAGTTTTGTTGCAGTTATGCTGAAAAAGACATTATACGCGTATGATGTCTTTTTTCACAGATTTATACTATTTTGGTTATGCTAACTCTCAGTAGCCCCCTTATGCTCTTTCCACTCACAAAATTCAGTTTGAACTCTGTTTAAGCAAGTTATGGCTGATTTAGGCTTTTCTTGACAATTTTCCGCTTTTGACTTGTTTTGGGTCAATTGTGATCCAAATGGGATGAAACTTGAAATATAACCTCTAGACAGCTATTACAATGGATTTGTGTTAGCAAAGTATCAAAATATGTCCAAAATTAGGTCAAAGACATCATATGCGTATGATGTCTTTTTCATCAATTTGGGTCAAGACTTGATATTTAAGCTTTCTACAGTGCTTGTAACAATCTTGTCAGGTCAGATATCAAAAAAAAGCAGTGGATGTGCCAAAAGACATTATACGCGTATGATGTCTTTTGTCCCAGATTTAGACTATTCTTGGTTTTAAGCCTTCTCCAATGTTTACAATTGAGTTTCAAGTGTTTTTGTCAGGTTTGAATGTAAAAACAAGATCTGAATCCAAAATTTCCTATTCTTTGCGTTTCTTGGGCTCCGACTTGTCTTTTTGGGTTTCTTTGAGTGTTAATGCTCTTGTTTTAAGTTGACATTAGGGTATAACCCCCCTTTTGAACACTCTGGTAAAGTCAAAATTTCTGTTTTGGTCTCTGTTTGGTCATTTAGACATCATACGCGTATGATGTCTAAAGTTGCAGATTTCTAGTTTTTTGGCACAGAATCCTTCCTAAAGCTTTCTCAAGTGCTCGGCAACCCCCAGATACACAGAAAATTTCTCTGACTTTTGTTTATTGCAAGTTTCACTACTAACTCGACGGTTTAGTGATCTAACATGCAATCAACCATATCAAGCAAATACTCCAATGAATGCTAGCTCTAGATCAGGATCAAATGAAGTCCTACCTAAGCTATTCCTAATCATAAAATGGGTTTGGTAATTGTGATTTTAAAGAGATCCACTGCCACTCACGGACTAGCAAATTCTTCTTCTATCAACAACTACTCAACACCAACAAAACAACAAACAAATCTAAGCTAATCTAAAAATACTGTCAACACGGAAGACCTAGGAATACCCCACTTCCTAGTATCTCTCGAGATCTTCGGAGTCCACCACTCCTAGATCTTTTCTAACTAAAGTATACAAAGTAATTTATACGACTCACCTCGTAGGATTAGTCTAAGGTCACCTACTTAGGGCTCTCGTCCCCGGCAGCGGCACCAAATGTTAGGGTGGTTACGCCGCTAACGGAAGCTAAATAGCGAGAACTCAACCAACAACAGAATTTGTCAGACGAGGACGAAGCTTGACCCGCAGGCGCATGGAAACAACTAGGTGGGTGTCAAATCACCTACTCGACCTTCTAATTACAATCACTACTAAGGAAATCAAATCTAAGTTCTAAAATACGTAAGTGACTGAAATCCGTACTATGAATGAATGCTATACGAAACAGGATCTAGAATCATTGAATCGATCTCAAACTCAAGGGGAAGTCTATACACTAGGTAAGAACAACACCCTAAAGACTTGAACTGCAAAATCAACCTATAACCACTCCGTGCAGTAAACGCGTATGAAGACAGGCCGAAAAATACAGGTGATCAAAACTTGACCCCGATGGTACCAATGTGTAGCTCTACTCGTTGTGGTTCTATAGATAAGGTGCACGCTCCATTCCGACACACGAGTTGGAAGAAAACTCACACCGAAGCTCGTAGGAACTTACCACACATAGAAGCCGATAGCGCGCACTCTTGGTATCTGTGCGTAGCTCTCGCCGTTGCTAACACAATGGCGGTGTCGCTTCTCCAATGGCGGCTCCGTAGCTCGCGTAGCAAGTAGATAAGACTCTCTCTCTCTCACTCTCTCTCTCTCTCTCTCACTCTCAGACACAGTCACGGCGCTCAAAAACTCACCTTGATTAATAATCTGAATCCCCTTAGGTTACAAAAACTTTGGCTTATATACCTCAGCCTTGGAGGTGAGAACATCTCTAACTAATTACATCAGCAAGTGAAATTACTTCGGAATTACAAGCTGGAAACTCAATTGAGTCCCGTTACTTAATGAATGGCTCAAATAAAAATTAATGTCGGAAAGACATTTATTACAATCAATGGTTACAAAATGATGAGTGTGAGCAAAAATGTGGGTGTGATCCTCTGCTGGCTCAACAATTACAAAGGTTACTACAGAGCGACAGCGTGGATGCAAAGAGGGAAATAGAGTGTAAAGTAAAAATAGAGACATTTAAAGAGACATTGGAAGGTTTGGCATTTCCTGACAGTGAGGACACTCTTGTTGCTGACTCAACTTGTCAGCGTGTAAGTGCGTGACTTTTATGCTTCTACCGTATGATTGGAATATGTGCACAACAAACCTATGTACTTACCATGCTCCTCTTTTTTTTGGTGTGTAGATTAATGTGGAGGTTATGGAAGCAAAAGTGAATGCATGTGAAGGTCAACTGCAACTCCTAATGCACATGAGAAAGATGCTACAAGGCTCCTCCATTCCCACTGCCCTGTGTAATATGGCTATGGGCACTTTTATCGAAAGTATAGAAAGGGTATGCGATGGGACGATGATCAACCCGTGAAGTGGCTGCAGTTTACCACTTGAAGTAAAGGGAATCTCCGCCACGGTCAAGATGCCCTGTGGGCATAGCTACCACTTTCTCTGCTTTGCAGCTGCATGCTCCTTATCGACAAAATATAGAGCTGTGACCTGCTAGCAAAGGATACCACAAGAATGGTGTTGGAAACCCACAGGGCAAAGACATCCAATCACACCAACATCTGGTAAGATTGTACAGGGTGTGCTAATTAGCATACCCAGTGTGTTAATTAGAATATTTAGTGTGGTAACTGAATATGCTAATTAGCATATCTTGTATGCTAATTAGCATACTAGGTATGCTAATTAGCATACCCAGTGAGAATATTGAGTGTGATAACTGGATATGCTAATTAGCATACCTTGTGCTCAATGAACAGATTAGAGTAAGTTTGGCATATTAGAATATCTAGTAAGTTAACTACCATATCCAAATGCTAACTAGCAAACTGTATATGCTGATTAGCATACTGGGTATGCTGATTAGCGTACTGGATATGCTAATTAGCATACTGGGTATGCTAATTAGCATACTAGGTATGCTAATTAGCATACCCAGTGAGAATATTGAGTGTGCTAATTGGATATGCTAATTAGCAGACCTTGTATGCTAATTAGCATACCCTGTGCTCAATGAACAGATTAGAGTAAGTTTGGCATATTAGCATATCTAGTAAGTTAACTACCATATCCAAATGCTAACTAGCAAACTGTATATGCTGATTAGCATACTGGGTATGCTGATTAGCGTACTGGGTATGCTAATTAGCATATTGGATATGCTTATTAGCATATTGGATATGCTAATTAGCATAGTGGAAATGCTCATTAGCATACTGGGTATGCTAATTCATGTACTAAGTATGCTGATTAGCATACTGGATATGCTTATTAGCATATTGGATATGCTAAATAGCATACTGGGTATGCTAATTAGCATACTGGGAATACTAAATAGCATATTGGGTATGCTAATTAGCATATTGGATATGCTAATTAGCATACTCAAGACTGTCCTTGTATGCTAGCTACCAACAGTACCAATATGCTTATTAGCATATCCAGTATGCTAATTAGCATACCCAGTATGCTAATTAGCATACCCAATATGCTCATTAGTATACCCAGTATGCTAATTAGCATACTTGTGCTCAGTGTACAGACTAGAGTAAGTTTGTCATAATGGCAAATCTAGTAACTAAGCTACCATCTCCAGATGCAAACTAGCATATTGGATATGCTAGTTAGCATACTCAGAAATTTGAATTAGCATATTGGGCTTGTAAGCATAATGGATTCCAATGTATGCCAGGCCGCACACATAGTCACAACATATCAAACATTTTCTAGCATACATGACATGCTTATATGAGTCTTAATCCACGTTTTTTGTTTCAGGCCTGGGGAAATCCCTCCATGATGTGGGCAGTGTGCAAGACACAAAGGGCAAGGGAAAGGCTGTAATGGAGGACCTTTCGATCGAGGAGAGTGATGAGCTGGATACAGGTGAGAACCCTTCGACGGAGAAGGGTATTGAGCTGGATGCAAGGAGTGAAGGGGTGGATGAGGGCTCCCAACAGATGCGAAATGAAAGCATGAAAATAACGGAGGAAGGCGGTGATGTGAGCAGGAACTCAGAAGATGAAAAAGAAGATGATTTTTTTGTCATGGCTCCTCGTGTGCCCCGTGTGCCAGCGATGCCTGCTGCAATTGACAAAGCAGAAGCTTCTCAGCAAACAGTGGCTAGTGGCTCAGGGGAAACTTTGAAGAATGACAACATAGAAGATGAGCAAGAAGTTGGTGACAACACCCCTCTCGAGGGTTTTTTGCGTAATGCTCAGCTGAAAAGAAAAGTTGGCCTTGAAGAGGTACCCAAAGACATTGCAAGCACAGCCTGTGGTTCGGACAAGGCTGAAAGCTCCAAAGGTGAAAAGAAAGCCACCCGCTCAAGAGCTTGCAAAAAATTGTGTTAAGACTTATTGCTCCCTACCCGGTTGTGCCCTTCACTGTATATGCTAGACCATTTTGAAACCCAAATGCGTATTGTAACTGACATGCATTTTGTTTTCCAATGAAAATGTATTTTTGTGCAATATAAATCTGAGCGCAGTTCATTGTAATAGTTCATTGTAATTTTTGCGGTTTTTCTTTTTTAAACTTGTTCATTTCGTATCGCGGTTTCCCTGCAGAGGAAGAGAAACAGGCATTAATCGTCATGCCTGATGCAACTACGGCCATGCAATGGCAGAAATTACAGAGATGGCGAGTCCACAAAGCCAGGCATTTAAGGAGACAGAAAATGGAGATTGAAAAACTCCTTGAACGATATTCACAGCTTGCCCGTAGTATTATTGAGCGCCTAAATTATGTGCACCCAAGTGGGCCGGTTATTTTTGCTGAATGGTATCCTCTACCAGACCTAATATGGGTGCCTAAGCGTTTATGTGATGAAAAAAGGGCTCTGGTGCTGGACCTGAATGGTCTTTTGGTGGCAGTGGTAGAGCCTCGTTTTGGTGAAAAGCCCCCGGCATATGCAGATGAAATGCTGAAATACGATGTACTTGATAAGCAGGTGTTCTGTCGCAAGGACAACCATTTTTTTTTGGACTGGTGCCTGCAGTTCTTTAATGTGTTTATATGGAGCACAAGCCTCCATAGTAAAGTCATGAGTATTTGCCGTACTATTTTTAAAGAGCAGGTGCCAAAGATTACTAGGTTTTTTGCTCAAGCGCACTGTACAAAGCAATCCTGGCAGATCCAGAGAAAACCTGTGTTTATGAAAGACTTATCCTTGTTCTCGAAACACACTCCGGGGTACAACGCCCAAAACACACTTATAATCGATAATAGCTTCTACAAAGTGTTTCAGAACCCACCACAAACTTGGCTTGTTACTCCCAGTCTAGAGCACTAGAGTGCTGAGCAGAGGGAAAAGTTCCTTATAGAAACTTTGAAGTCCTGGCTTTTTCTTTGGCTGCAAACGGATGATTGGAAAGCATATGTTGCTGATAATGTGTCTGAGACAGGCTCATATGATTTTTCTGATGCAGTCGTCAAATGTTTGCTTGACATTCAAAAGAGGGATATAGAGGCTAAAAGACTGGAAGAAATTCGTCGCAAACAGCAGGAAGCTGACCTAGAAGCAGAAAGAGAGAAAGAAAAGCTGGAGAGGGAAAGAAGAGAAGTGAGCAGCATAGTACCAACCTAGAAGCAGAGGAGGAAGCAGAGAGAAAAGAAAAGAGGCAGCAGGAAGAAGACAAACAGCGAGGACAGCCTGGTCACTACAAGCGCCCTCCGAGGAGGCCTTAAGGGTTTTTGGGGTAGTGACTGTCATTGTAAAATTGAACCCTATGTAAATAATTTGATGCTGGAAATTAATGTAAACAGTTTGATAGTTAGCATGCTGGCAATTAATGTAAACAATTTGATAGTTAGCATGCTGACCAACTTTATAATAAAACTGCATACCCTTACAACAAAGTGGTATATAGAAAATCCAGTGGATACAACTTAAAAGTTGAAGGGCATGCTATTACAGATTGCTTCATAGATTTCTGGAGTGATTGTGTACACCTGCCTTCTCCTTGGGACGTGCTCCATGGGTATTTTGATACATCGCACCAGATGTGAAAGTAGGTGGACGATAGGCTGCTTGTGGTCTAGCTTGAAGGTGTATGCATCCAATTGCTTGTAATACAGTCCTTGCACAACATATGAGCCTCTGTCAATTACATTGCTCCATTCATCAATGTACCCCTTCTCCACCTTCTCCTTTTCTGCAACACACTTGACCAGATAGAAATCCACATCTTCGGCATTGGTTAAAGCATCTAGATTTACAGCAAATGTGTCTCCAGAACATAGAGCGCTACTCAACACATCATGATGACCTTCGTATGTGAAGTCATCATAGCCAACAACTTCCTCTGTCGAAACTTCATCTGTTTGCTCAAGTAATCGCTGCAGAATCTGATAATCCCAAGCCTCCACGTGAGCTTTATTGATGCAGCGATTCCACTTTCCGTTCATGCATGCATCACAGAAGCATGCCAACTTTCTTGTTGCAAGGGCAGTTGGTTGTGACCACGAATAGCATGCAAAGAGGGAGTTTTTGCCACAGTGGCACAATTCCACTTAACTTCCCTGTTAACATCTCCCTCTTTAACCTCCCAGAACACACGAGCACATTCCCTTTCTTTTGAAGGATATGATGCAGGTGCTCCATGCGATAGGTTGGCCTGGCAATAAGCAACCACATCTGCTGCACACTGCAATATAGCTCCATTAGGTTTTAGTTGTTCATGGGTCAAGGTTCTTTTCACAACTACTCCTGCACCATCATGCTCGCCCTTGCCATGCCCTGATCCAAAGAAGAACCAGCTCATCCCAATCCCTGTGAGTCCACCATATCTTGCAACAAAATAGAAAGGCCTGGCTCCCTTGAATTGCGAGGCCGCACCATCTGACCAAACCCAATGTTGTTTACAAGTGACACCCTCTTGTTGTAACCAGTCACGGTGTAGCATGAAGCAATGTTGCACAAACAGTGTGTCATGGACCCTATCATTTGATATGAAGAAGTGGATTGTTTTGACTGCCTCCCCTGCCTTGCGGTAGTACGTTATGTGTACAAAAATAGTTACTTGACTAGAGTGCCAATGCATTGACTGAATCTCATTTTTCTCCTTGAAGGAATAATTTTCAGCAAAGTCAACAAATGAGACAATGACATCATCCGGAAAGCGAAGTATACAATCCTTAAATTGTTGTCCTTGCCATCATGCCACATAGTTATGAGTGATGAAGAGCTTCAACTTGGTCTGCAACAGTCGAAGAAACTCCCAACACTACATTTCTTTATGCAAAAGATCTTTTCTTTTCTTACTGTTTCCATGCCTGTCTTTTGCTTCTACATACGCAAATACTTTCACATTGATACTCTTACCTGGCTTTGCTGTTTCTAAGCAACATAATTCTAACTTCTTTACTCCACATATCTTATAGTCTCCCATCAGGCATTCCCTTCTATGGAAAACTGCATCTGCTGGCTTTGGACAGAGAACGGACTCCCACATCTGTGTGACACGTTTGAATGTGTGATGTGAAGCCAGGAAGCCGCTGCTAATGTTCTTGCCTGTAGCACAATATTGCATACACAGTTGCAACATGTATCGTGCAACCCAAAAGCACGAGAGCGCATGTGGTTCAGTGCGTCTTTCAAAAAGGTCATCTACACATGGTATTCGCAACAGCATGTGTACCTATCCTTCAGCCTCCTGCAAAAGAATGGCTTTAACATCTCAAACATCCTCATGCCAATCTTGCAATCTGGATGTTTTTGTTTGAATCTTTGAAAGAGCTCAACCTGTAATATCCATATTTGATCAGTATGTTTACTAGGAGAAATAATCCAAACAGGACTATACGCATTGCTACTTAATACATCCACCATAGATACAATTGGTGTGTTAAACAGCACATTGTATGGTCCTAACATGCATGTAACTGGGTATAACATTGTATACTAAGCATGCTAGTGAACATGCTGAGTATGCTAACTAGCATAGCTGAGTATGCTAACTAGAATACTAGCAACAAGCACAATCAGTGGGTAGTGTAGCATACGAGGCATACTCATCAGCATGCTAGTTAGCATGTTGAGTATACTCATCAGCATACTGAGTATGCTAACTAGCATGGTGAGTTAGCATACTAGCTGTGCTAGCTAGCATACTCATTAGCATACTAGCTAGCATACTCATCAGCATGCTAGTTAGCATGCTGAGTATGCTAACTAGCATACTAGCTGTGCTAACAAGCACAATCAGTGTGTAGTTTAGCATACGAGGCATACTCATCAGCATGCTGAGTATACTCATCAGCATGCTGAGTATACTCATCAGCATGCTAGGTAGCATGCTGAGTATGCTAGTTAGCATAGCTGAATATGCTAACTAGTATACTAGATGTGCTTACAAGCATAATCAATGTGTAATTTAGCATATGAGTCATTGTTAACCACATGAATGTGTGCTAAGAAGAATGGAAGGTATGCTAACTAGCATACATATTGTGCTAACCAGCACACTTATTATGTTGAACAGCATATCTATCACACTACGAATGCTAACTAGCATAAATCAGCTTACCCGTTATGCTAACTAGCATGCTGAGTATGCTAGTTAGCATAGCTGAATATGCTAACTAGCATACTAGCATAAACCAACTTACCCATTATGCTACTTAGCATTCTTAGCTGTGCTAACTAACATACTCAGCATGCTAGTTAGCTAGCTGAGTATGCTTACTAGCATGCTATATTGCTAGTTAGCACAGCTGAGTATGCTAACTAGCATACTAGCTGTGATAACAAGCAAAATCAGTGTGTAGTTTAACATATGAGTCATGGTTAACCACACAAAGTGTGCTAAGAAGAATAGAAGGTATGCTAACTAGCATACATATTTTGTTAGCCAACACACTTGTTATGTTGAATAGCATATCCAGCACACTAGCATAAAAGGTGTTAAAGTAGCATATATATTGTGCTAACCAGCGCAGTCCTCAAGATCACTAGGCATGCTAACTAGCAGAAGATTTATGCTGAACACCATACCCACCATACAGGAATTCTAACTAGCATATACCATAAACCAGCTTACCCATTATGCTAGTTAGCATACTATGAAAGGTAGCTAGCATACTCATTGTGTCAAAGAACATACAGAGCATGCTAGTTAGCATAATAGGTATGCTAAATACCATAAAGGGTGTTATAGTAGCTTACATATTGTGCTAAACAGCATACTTATCATGCTAAACAGCATACCCAACATACTAGGAGTGAGACTATGCTAACTAGCACGGCATACATAGCATAACATATTGTGATAACTAGCATGCTCTGTATGCTAGGTAGATTACTAGCATGCTATAATGCATGGGTTATGGTGCAAGTATGTCATTGATCACCTGAGACTCATCCAGGAGGTGCACAGGGTGCTTTATGTAGCTTTTCCTTCCCACTCTCTTTCGACAAACATCCTTCTTGTTGGGTGAAACACGAGTCTCCTCTGTCCAAAATGTGTAGACCAATTCCTTAATTTCATCTGTGATAGGGCTATGATGGTGTTGCTTGTGACATTTAGCCAATGAAAACAGTCGAGCATTGACACCAGACTTCACCTGCCGTGAAGTTTTGCTTTGAACAAGCTACAACGGTCGACTTTTAGGACCCTGGAGAATTTGGCAATAGGCATGTTTTCCTTTGAATTTATCATCATCTGCAATACTGCATTCTTCAAAAACAGCTCGTCGTTAGAAGCTGGCTGCTTGACGATAGCTAGTGTGTTGCGGACATTGGATCCAATTGCACTCTGCACAACAGCCTCCTCCTCTAAAGACTGCGGATGTTGAGCAACAAGATTCAAGATTTCGCACTTTGCTTCTTTGTTGAGACCTTCAGTCCTGCTCTTGAAAGCTTTCACAATTTCGAAAGAGATTTTCCTTTTCTCCTCATCGTCGACGGCATGATGTCCTCGTTTAGTTGTCATCTGTCGGTGCTCCCACTGTTTACGCTTTCTTTTTGTCTCATATTTCCTGATAATAGAAAGAGCTGGATGCTGGTAGTTGTGATTCATTTCCTGTAATGGCTCCCTTCTGCCTCCATTTCTAGTGGAAATAATGTTGTTTGCTGGTTTTCCATATCTGCAAGTCTGCTAAGCTTTGACAACTCAACTTTGAGGAAAGAAGCAATGCGAGAGAGCGAGAGAGAGAGAGAGAGAGAGAGAGAGAGAGAGAGAGAGAGAGAGAGAGAGAGAGAGAGAGAGAGAGAGAGAGAGAGAGAGAGAGAGAGAGGGAGGGAGGGAAGGAGGGAGTAGGAACAGGGCAAACTGTAAACTGGTCTGAGAGTGAGACAGAGAGGGAGTCTGCGCCGCAGAGAGAGAGAGAGAGAGAGAGAGAGAGAGAGAGAGAGAGAGAGAGAGAGAGAGAGAGAGAGAGAGAGAGAGAGGGAGAACAGAGGCCACACCCCATGTCGTCGTCGTAACCGAAAACAGAGTCCACGCCCCATATGGGAGGGAACAAATAATATATCTTATGGTTATTAAAATTTCAAAGTTCACTTGCTCTTTGGTTTTGAATAGATGCTAACAAGCACCTCTTACTAGAATTGTCCGGGACACCAAAAAGCATGACAAGTTAACATGCTTATACCCATAGACAAAATAGAAGAGAATCTGATAATAGATGTGGAGCTTGAATTACAAGGAGATCCACAACATTCAGACTTAGAATGAGATAACAACTTCACAGATTCAATATAGCTTGAGAGTAGAATGAAGATCATGCCAAAAACCATTGTCAAAGACCTTGTATTCAATATGTTTTGATCATATACAATGCTTCATATTTGCGATTATACATAGTTTTTCGATCTCAATTGTGTTGCTCTGAAGAAGCATCTTGGTCTCCAAACATATTTCTAATTGTGCTAAGGGTACCTTGACGGGCTTGCTTGAAGTTATACTCATTTTCCATGCCAAACATAATATATATTCCTTGTGGAATATCTTGTGAACAGATTGTGCATCGACTACTATTTTGCATTAAATGAATAAGATAGACAAAATGATAATAATAACCATATGTTAATGTATAATATCCACTCCATCCATGAAAATTATTGTAGAAAATTGGACATTGGGAAGACGAGGATGCATCTGAAGTAGACGAGGGGACCAAATTTGGATGTAGGACAAGGTGGTTGATGTGCGTCCCTTGTACAGGCAGAGGATCCACTCGCTGTGTCAGATTTTGAACGTCCTGGCTTAAGCGGTGAATGCTTTTATCCATTCGGACCTGTGAGGGTTGGGGTGTCTAGGTGGCTATAGAAAGCCATGTTATTTTTGCATCTCTCTCTGTCATCTATGTTGTGTCAATATCCTTCTCTCTCTTTAACTGTAGGTCGGTGCCTTCCACTATCAATATGCCAGCTCATCTCATGTGAAAGTGACACAACCCTCCCTGATATCATGAGTGACAACAGTTGTCTCCTTTGACGATATAACGTACAATATGCATTGTGAAGTGGATGGCCATAAACTTCCAAGTAGATCCTCTTAGTGTTTTATTTGATCGCATCGTGGAGGCCCTTCGATACCTTCCACCTTCCTTTCTTTATCTTTGCGTCATCACATGGCCATATTGTTTTGATCACGTCCTTGGTCACTTCTTTATTGATCTCTTCCCATTGCATGTAGTTTGGATTTGCTCATTTTGAGAGTCATCTAGTAGTGCACGTCGCTTGTTGTGCTGACATATCGTGTGCTAGAGACTTCATGTGCTGAAATACATTAAAAGCCACTTGTTGTTGATCATCATGCATTGATTGGGTGCCACAAACTTGTTCTTCATCGGCTATTTTCTATTGGAGCTGCAATGGACAAATAGACAAATATTCAATATGATTGGCAAATATATATTCTCACGGTTCATCAGTCTCACAGATGCACAAGGTAGCAACTTCTCATCCACTACATAAGACGTCATAGCGGACTAAAGCAAACCACAATCAATGCAACTAAACAAAATCACAATTGCCGGACCCAATTGAACCACAAGACAAATTTAAAATACCCCGTATAACACGACAAATTTGAAATGACTAAAGATAATTGACTCAAGGAGGTGAATCACTCCAAACCAGATAATACACTTCAATAAAAATAAAATACCCTGGACAAGACAAATGTATATCATAAAAATGTTTAGATCGGATAAAAAGATGGCGCAAGTTCAACAAGCAGTCGTTGGATATGGTTAGGGTCTGTCTTTAAATGTTCTTTGAAAAATATCAAAATGTCAGATGCATTTCTTCTTTGTTCCTGCTCTTTTAGCTTCATTCAACAATCTACTTTAATTTGAATGGTTCTCATAACATCTTGGTTGGGGTGGTAAATTTTTTTTTCTAAAAAATAAACTTTTTTGGATGCACTCCAAAAATCTATCAGCATGTCAAATAGATAACCCAATGCATAAACGTCACTCGATTTTTTGTCTACAATTGTGCACCATGGATCATATAGTTCTAGAGCAATCTATGGTCACTTAGCCATCTCTGCATCCCCTGCTCTCTATGCCTCCAAAAATGCAGTCTGATTGTGCGCTTGGATGCAGATAATTAATTGACGCACGCTTAGCTGACGTTTTGATCATCATTCCCCAATCAATGATGCCAACACGGGGTTTATTTACGTGAGGAAAGTCCAACATTATGTTGAATGGATGCAAGTCACCGTGCACTATCCCGGCCGAGTGGGCAGTCGCAACACCAATGATTAAGGCGTGAAAAATGACTTGCATCTACTTGATCACTGCTTTGATCCGCGTCATGTCTATCTCTTGTACATGCAAATTTGCTACATGCAATGATCTCCAGTTGTGTTGTAGACTGTGCATGTGGCATCTAAACAATCTGCTGGCGAATGGTAAGTGGCACATCATGTCCCCCACGGTACCCCCATTGCACTATGGGAATATTGTGATCCAAGGAGCTTCGGCGGTAAATCTAGTGCACCTTACAATGGAGGGGTGAAGCATTTGCATTCCTTCCTCTTTCTAAAAGCTGTCAAATTTTGCCCACTCCCTCCCTTGTAGTATTTTCCACATATGTAATGTGGTCTGCAAAGAAACAGATGCCTTTGATGGTGTACAATGAGCACACACCAAAGGAGCCTGCTCCAACCCTCGTACCTTCTACCAAGGCCTTGTGAGGGATGCCAACAAGATGAGCACACTTGGTATTCAAAGCCGTGCACATGATTGTGTCGGTGCCGCTGGCATCTGATCGAGCTTCCAAAGCAGCTTGCACATATTGGGCCATCTTCAATCTCTTGGGTAAGGCTTCTTGGTCCTGCGCTTTCACATGATTCATCTTTACCTTATGATCCTCGCATAATGTATCTGAGAGCTCTACTTTTGACATGTCGCAGGCAGAGGGATATCTTCCTTTAAGTCTCTGCAGCACACTTTCATATTGCCCAACATTATCCTAACCTTGTGGTGGGGGTCAAATTCTCAAATCCCTATTGGAATCAGCAACTCGTATTGGCCTTCACCTCGCAGTCTGCACTCTATGTTCTCCCATATAGATCTAGTGAGGTCTTTGATGAAGACGCCACTTTCAGTAATCTGTTGTATGCGACCATCTGCACATGATGATATTGCCAAATTACATTCTTTTTGAGTGGTACACATAATTCTTCTCTTTTGATCTGGTGTCATTTTAGCACTGGACAATTAAAAACAGCCTATCAAATACAAGTTCATGGTTACACACTGCACCAATACTCTCACACTATTTCAGGAAAACCCTCAACCATGACTTGAAGACTTTAAGAAATGTGCATAAAAATATTAATAAACATTGAAAACAATCTTCTCTTTAAACTGCAATCTGTTACCTGTGTAAAATGTAGAGCAAACAATTGGTTTATAAGAACTTTATTCAGATCAAACAATACATGTTAACAATCTAAACCATTTATAGTGAACTTTTAACTTATGTTTTTCACCGTGCGCTCACACTAGTTCAAACAAAGCACACATCAACTTAAAGACTTCAAACAATTATGCAAGATTATATTTATTTAGGTTGATAATCATTTTGACTTTAAATGGTATGTTTGCTCGTGTAAAATACAATAAATATGTCATTCCTAATAAAATTATCTAGATCTAGCAAAACATGTTAAAAATCTAAAACAAATCAAAGCCTCTTGGAAGATACATGCATCGTGATGTATATATTGTCAATTTTATTTTAGCTCATTTAAAACATTGGAAGTATACAAATTGGGTTAGGAAATTGCAAAAAATGTATTGCTCTTTAAAAAGATAGAAATAAATATCTAACATGCAAATTGTGTTCTCACACTTTTTTACATAGAATTTATGTAAATGTAGCATTTAAAATAGCGATCATGATTGATGCTCTTTAAAAGGATACAAAAGAATATTTAACATGCAAATTATGTGCAAATTCTTTTTTAACAGAGAATTTATGTAAATGTTTTAAATTAGCGATAATGCTTGAGGTCCTTTAGAAAGACAAAAATGAATATTTAATATGCAAATTGTGTGCAAACACTTTTTTGTATATAATTTATGTAAATGTAGCATTTAAAATAGCGATGATTGATGAATAAAGTATTCTTTGAATATGATTAGCTAGTATATAATTTCATAAGAACACTTAAAAATAACAAAATCAAACAATTCAAACATTTGTATATGAAATACTCTTCATAGCCGCGTTATCGCGACCAAGTATTTCATAGACTTAATACTTAAAAAAGTTAATTGCACATGCACATTCAAATTATATGACGTTTGTACAGCCGGGTTAATGGCTTGAACGCCACATTTATGCAGAAACAAATGCTTCTAACAAACAACACTCAATTAGCCGCTTTACCGATCGAGTGCCACCCGAATCTAAGGAGAAATAATGACTTATGCACGAGCATCATATAGCAGCGTTATCAAACGATGCTCGTATGTTTTTTGGGAAAGGGGAAGGGAAGTTGACTTACCATAAGGATACTAGATTGGTTGCATTACCGACGTAGTACCCAGACAGTAAGCCAATACTTACCACAAGGATATCATCTTCCCCACGTCACAGAGGTGATGTCCCCATGATAAGCACTATTTCATAGAACAGCTTACACGCACTCCCCCATTGTGTGGTAAGGTACCTTATGACTGCCTTGCATTACGACAAAAGGCACCCTCCCACACAGCGTATACATACATACAACACATACCCGGGTCGTGTGGTCAGGTACACCACTACTGTCGTGCACTGTGATGCAGAGCACGCTCCAATACGACCCCCTCTCTCCCTCTCTCCTCTCTCCTCTCTCCTCTCAATGTACCTGCAAAGGCAGTCGTCTCTCTCTCTCTCTCTCTCTCTCTCTCTCTCTCTCTCTCTCTCTCTCTCAGAAGATGACTCAAAGAATAACGCCCAGCGGGCCCGATCGGGGCCCTATATATATAATTCTACGGTCCCGTCGGGCTTTTCAATTTCCCCGATGGGTCCACAGGGAAAATTGAATAGCCCAACGGGCTTGCAGGAAAAACTTAAAACCTCGGTGGGATTTTAGTGGATTTCTAGGTCGCCCTAAACCGAATCCTCTGTGATCATGTTAAGTGTAATCATGTAAATGCATCAATAAGACCTTGTGATCACACAAAATTTGTGGTAATTACATACATATAAAATCCATGATTCCATTAAAGCAGTTTACATGATCATGTCGTTCATTTACATCATCTCTGTAGAAATATCTACTTGAGTTCATTGACATTGGTTACGCTTGGGCAAAGTCACTAATGCACATGGGATTCTCGTAGTCATCAAAGGTAATTTTGACATTGTGAGGATTGTGCTTGAGAATAGGTCCATAGACTCTATTGAACCAATCTTGGGGTCCATAATAGAATCGCTTGTTGCCATCTGACTTCTTCCATACTATGATTATGACCTCTTCATAAAAGCCATATCTTTGGTTTAGCATGAGGGCCTTCTTACTAAGTATGAGCTCTTGACTCGGTATATTCACAAACAAACATAGGTTAAGGTAAAGAACATATCCCTGCACTTTGACGTCGCCTTATTGGATCTTTTCCTTGACCCAAAGTTGTGGATCGGTTATAAACCTATCAGGCACTTTTGTTCAATGTTCAGGTTGGGCTTCAACATATAACTCCCACGCTACGTAAGTGTTTGGAACAAGGTAGTCTCTAGTCCCCTTTGAAGTTCAAACCACTTCAATTCCCCAATGGAAAGTGAATCCAACCGCATATTTGAAAAAGACCCTTTGTGCAAAATCACTCGGGAGCATCTAAACAATTAAGAAGATCCATCTAAAACCAAGACAAGGAGAGAGAAAACTTAGTACATACGTGAGCCAAGCTGAACCTATACTCCTTTTATTCATCAAAATTTGATTTTTCATTACAATATTATGGATGTCTTGGAGCCAACTCTCTTAATATCCTTTTAACTCTCATAACAGGGTATTCTCTTAGACCTCCCACGCGACAACAATGTTTGTAGTTATCTTCTAGTTTTTCTTTCCCTATGATAGATACAAGAGCTTCAAACTTCTTAGCAACTTTGGCAATCCTTAACATTTGGGAGCGCATCGCCAAGTAGTAGAACATATCTTCTAGGCCTTACCATATGCTGAGTTGAAGTATCCTGAGGTTGGCAAACCAGTCTCTTGGACTGTCGTCAATGTAGATAAAGAATTGACGGAAGGGTTCTTGGTGACGGGTAAGGTAACTACGGTTAACACTCTTCCAACAAGTTGTGCTTCTTGGCATGCCAAATACTATGGTTCCCATTTCAAACTAAAAGAGTTCCCTTACATTTCTTGATATCCATGTTTCCATATTGTTGAACACTATGGCCAAGACCTCATTCCCCTAGCTAAAGCAGATGTCACTCTGGAAGCCATTTGTTACTACTATAAAACAAACATTCAAAGAAATTACAATGCCGTTTTTGAACACTTTAACTACTTCACCACAACTCAAACCAAATACTTCTATTCAAAAAGACAAGTCAAACAGGTACCACCAACCAATTTCACTTATAGATGCATCATGAATACGATATCCTTTCCCAAACATCATGCATGAATGCGTGGATGATGCATAACTAGCCGGACTAGTATCAAGCTTTAGACTATCCCCATAACCTGAAGCATAGGCTCTGATACCACATGAGAGATACCCCTCCCAAGGGGTCTATGCACAAAATATACAATTTACACCTTCATACAATTTCAATATATATTAGAGTTGGGAAAGCGTTTGCACAGGGGAGGAGCTCTCAACACCTGCAAGCATGGAGTTTAGGCTATGAGCAGGACTGCATCCAGAGGCATCTAGCGACAAGTGCTACCCTTGAATGGGTGTTATGGATGAAAGAATACTCAAGAAAAAATAATGGAGGGTGAATATATCTGTACACCACCTTGCGGGAAGAGAGAGAGAGAGAGAGAGAGAGAGAGAGAGAGAGAGAGAGAGAGAGAGAGAGAGAGAGAGAGAGATGAAATAGAGTGCATAGAGACATGAGAGAATGACAGCAGAGTCTTCAAATGCGTTGTCTAAATAAAACAGGCAACTATATATTAATGCAATGAAAAAAATTGGGTATACCATAACAACAAACAAAGTTTATGACAAAATAACTAGTAGAGCACTGGACCATGTGTAGGGATCAACCAATCCACCCATCCACTTCCGCTCTTCTATGGACAGAGAGAATTTCACTTTGCTGGGAGCAAGCCAGAACACCTCCAACCTACCTGAGCCAAACATAAGCTGATGCCTCTTTTCCTCCCTCCATGAACCCGAGCTTTGTAAGGATCCCAAGTATCAGTAGGTGGTAGGGTATCAACACCAACATACCAGTTTTAGATGCCACGCCTCTTCAATGCCTAGCATGGGGTGTTTAGACAAAGCCAAGGTAAAATCCTCGACGCGTTAGCCGTGTAGGTCATTCAACCCCCGATGGACTAACCGTGTAGATGAGAATAACAAAAATAAAAAGACCTAGGCAACACTCTCAATCCAGCAAAGCCCCGGTTCAACGACCCTTTTGTCTAAGGCTAAGTGATGTAGGTGATCCTAGTCTTGTAACGACGTTGCAATGAGAAACGTAACACGTGAGTCCAATCACAATAGCAATTTCCATATGCACAATGTAATGGAATTGGCCTATTTAACTCGAGAGTAGCGGAAATTAATGAGAGTACTTTTGAAAAATGACTTTGTGAGCATAGCGGGTGAACATAGTTGAAGATAGCAACATAATCATAGCAATTAGTTAACTTGGCATGAACAATACTTTTGCAAGAGAGAGAATTTAGAGAACATGACAACAATTGAGCCGGTCACTCACCCACACACACTCACAAACACTCTCATTGTGTGCTATGCAAAGTGCAAGAGCTCCCTCTCCTTCTCCAAGCAAGTAGAGGTTGAGCGCCTACACCAACACTCTTGGATATGGAGTGCAAATCCAACCAAGAGCCATGCTTCAATGCTTAAGATTTCCATCTCCTTCTTCTTCATTACTATGCTATTATGTATGCTAGCAACAAGAGTTATGATAAGTGAGGAACTAATTCTTTCTCCTACGAAATGTTTCTTCTTCCTCTTCCCTACCCTCATTCCTGCTAGCTCTCTCCACCTTCGAAGGTGTTTGAGGTCTTGGGACTGAGGCTTGGGATAGTTAAAGCTTTCTTCAAGTTTATGTTATGTTTGTGATGCATGAAGCTTTCCATCTTCATTGCATCACCTAGGTCACAAGGAACACAAAGATTGTATTGTAACAAGTCTCTCTTAATGGGAGAAATCATAATACAAATGCCTATTGGAGGGGGGACCGGCTCCACATAAATCCGGTCCTCAACTGTTGTCATGTTCTCTAAATTCTCTCTCTTACAAAAGTATTGTTCATGCCAAGTTAACTAATTGCTATGATTATGTTGCTATCTTCAACTATGTTCACCCGCTATGCTCACAAAGTCATTTTCAAAAGTACTCTCATTAATTTCCGCTACTCTCAAGTTAAATAGGCCAATTCCATTACATTGGTATCGGAGCATTTGGTTTCTCTTTTCTTGCTTAAGAAGAGAGGTCCTTAAGTAGCATATAAATGGTTGATGTTGTTAATTATATTAGGGTAAGTGGAACTGGGATCTATTATCGGTTTTGTTGAGCCCACTATATGGGGGATGGTGCACACCTCGGGAGCTTTGGACTTAATAATGGATTCTTTTTAGACTTGCCTACGGGTTTACCATTATTGAGCCATAAGAAGTCCGAAAGGAGCTAGCCCTCGACAACTCTGCTATGTTAGACCTACTCCTCTACTCTCTATAATTAACCACTTTGAGCCGTGGGTGTAGATACTTAAGAGCTGATTTTCAAAGGCTAAGAGGAGTGGCAACTAAGGTTTTGAATTGCCAAACCATACACTAAGTACATACATAAATTTTGTTAACATGGCTGACAATAATCAAGCGAGTAGAATGAACATTGATAGCTTTGATTTTGCACATGAAGGTGCTAATGATGATGCTCCCATGTTTGTGAATTATCTCGTTGCAGCAAGGTATGGGCAACCCTGCTTTGCAAGCCAAAGTTACTCAACAACTTCGTGCTTATGGAATTTCCCTTCCTCTCCAAGAGGAGAGAGAGCTTAGGAGGCCTCTTGAAGAGACCCCCAAAAGAAGACTCTCTCCCATTTGAGAGGAGGAATCCAAAGAGCAAGAAAGCAATAAAAGTTTAAGTTCCTCTGAAGATGTGGCTCCACGAAGACGGCGGTCTAGACGATCGCCCACCTCTCCCAAGAGGAAAAGATCAACACATAGTCCTTCTCCTCATCACTCTGAAAGGCAAGAGAGGAAACAAAGGAAGAAAAGGGCTAGGAAGAGGTCACCCTCTTCTCCTTCTTCTTCACCTTCCTCCTCTTCCGATGAAAGTTATGGATATTCTCCTAGAGAATACAAGAGGGGAGGACATCGCAAATCATTTCCTGCATGGCGAAGGTCACAAAAGCTAAAGAAGTTCAAGGAAGGAGGAAAGAGTATCTCTTTTCTCACCTATGATGGCACCTTTGGTGCTACCGACAAAGTGTTGTCCTTCATCCAACAATTTGATGTGGCCTTTGGAGACGAGGGCTTCACAGAGTCCTCCAAGCTACGCCATGTAGCTATGCACTTCCAAAAATCAGCTCGACAATGGTGGGCTAGCCTTCATGGCAATGGTGAAGCCCCAAAGACATGGAAAACTCTACGAGTTTCATCATGAAGCAATTCCTTGCAAAGCGATGCAAAGGACAAAGTTCTTACCGAATGGCGCAGCTTGAAGCTTCTCTCTCATGAGTCTATCCACAAATACGTAGACAAGTTTTGGGATTTACATCTCAAGGTTACTATCTTTCAAAAGATAGACTTTGCTGAGCAAAGGCAACAATTCAGTGCGGGATTACCTGAAGAGATAGCGGAATGCATCAACTCTCAACGGCCTGGTACTATTAGTGAAGTAATCCATCACACCATGGTTTCTTCACGCATCAATTTCCATGAAGGGGCTAGACGTAATGTCAAGACCATGGAAAACAAAGACAAAAATGATGCAAAGGGGAAAACCAATGTTCAAAATACTTCCCAAGTCACTTCCAACAACAAAAACAACAACAACAATCGGTCCAACGAGAAGGGAGTTTACAAAGGTAAAAATAAACTCTCTCCTGAAGAGCTTGAAGCTTTTTGCAAGGACCATAAGTGTTTCAAGTGTGGGGAGCAAGGACATGGCTATCGTTCTTGCCCCAAGAAGAATACTCGCAATGAGACTCCTAGGGCTTCCACCATCGAAGCTCCAAAAGAGGATACTCATTGCAAAGGATCATCACTTTCCTATGCTTGGGGAAAGGTAAGAGAGCATGATGCCTTCATCTTGTTTGACCCTGGCTCTACTCTGAACTTTATATCAATGGAGTTGGACACCAAGTTGGGCATTCACGCTTTTGAGATGGGAGATATGGTAATTGGCTGACGCAGCTTTCAAGGGACAGCAATCCTCTGTTACTCCCTTGATTGAGAAGTTGAGGCTTCATGTCCAAAGCTATGTCGACAAAGAAGACTTGTTCATCTCTCCTCTCCAACATGAGGATGCTATCCTAGGGGCGCCATGGTTTGATCGCATGGCTGCCAACATGAAGTTCTCTGAAAGGATAATCTACTTCACCTACAGGGGAAAGAACATGTATATAGATGCTAGTGAGCGTGGTCGCACTATTCCACTTGTAAATACTCGTTCTTTTGATAAGTTAATGAAGAGCTCAATTTCTGCGTACATGATTTTTGTCAAAGAGTCTCTAAAAGATACTAATGTTTCATCAAATGTAAATGGTAGGAATCAAGAAGAGTTAAACTTGTCTAATTTTCTAAAAGGATTCCAAGATGTGTTCATCGATGATATCCCTATGGACTTACCTCCAACACAAGGGGATGATGACCATCGCATTGAGCTCTTTCTAGGAAGCTCACCGCCTAACAAACCTCCTTATCGAGTCTCACAGACTCAACAAGAGGAGATCATGAGGCAAGTACATGAATTGGTAGACAAAGGGATGGTGAGGCCTAGTTCCTCGCCCTTTTGTTCTCCATTCCTTTTAGTGCAAAAGAAAGATGGTACATACCTTATGTGTGTGGACTATCGAGCACTAAACCATATCACTATCAAAAACAGATTTCCCGTACCTCGGGTAGAAGATCTGTTTGATAAGCTACAAGGCTCTACCTACTTCAGTAGGATTGACCTTAAGAGTGGCTATCATCAAATAAGGATAGTGGATGAAGATATATTAAAAACCGCATTTCGCACAACGTTTGGTCTTTATGAATATCTAGTCATGCCTTTTGGCTTGACTAATACACTAGCTACGTTCAATCGTTTGATGGAGAAAATTTTTAGACCATACCGCAAATTCACTGGAGTGTTCTTTGATAATATCATCATCTACTCCAAGTCTTTGGAGGAACATAAGCAACATCTCCAAGTGATTTTTCAAGCATTGAGGGAGAACAAGCTTTTTCTCAACCAAAAGAAAAGCGAATTCTTCCTTCAAGAGATTCAATACCTAGGTCATATTATCTCTAAAGATGGTATCCGAATGGATCCATCAAAGTTAGAGGTAATAAAAGCATGGCCTAACCCAAGAAATCTACATGAGCTAAGAAGCTTTGTTGGTATGTGCGCATGCTATAGATGCTTCATAGCAAAATTCTCTCAAGTAGCAGGACCACTACACGACTTAACTAAGAAGAACATTAAGTTTGTATGGACTACTAAGGATCTCTCAAAGCCATTTGAGGTCCAATGTGATGCTTGTGGTGATTGACTTGGAGAAGTTTTGCTTCAAGAAGGGCATGCGATAGCATATGAGAGCCGAAGGCTTAATATTGATGAACGAGTCTTGGGCATTTATGAGAAAGAGATTTTAGTTGTTCTACATGCCCTAGACACATGGAAGCACTACCTATTGGGGACTCCATTTATCCTACGAACTGACCACCAAAGTCTTAAGTATTTCATGATGCAAACCAAGCTTTCTGACAAAAAAATGAGGTGGGCAAATTTTCTTTCGCAATTTAATTTCCATATTGCTCACATAGCTAGTAAGCACAATCAAGTGGCCGATGCACTTTCACAATGACCCAAAGTTAATGCGGTGTCTATAGCTACTCACAATGATCTATCCTCTATGATAGATGAGTACGCTACTGACCCTGACTTTAGAGACATAATGTCAGCCCTTGCTTTAGGGAAGAAAGAGGAACCATTCACCTTGCAGGATGGTTATCTTCTCCACGGCAATAGGCTATGTGTTACCCATTCCCTTCGTGAGAAAGTTATGTATGAATCCCATGCTCCTCCATATGCGGTGCATAGAGGTATTCAAACTACTCTCCGAGGAGTAGATACGTACTTCTATTGGCTTACCATGAAAGTGGACATACAAGAGTATGTTTCAAAATGTGTAGTATGCCAAAAGACCAAGTATGATAGAGGGAAGCAACTTGGATTACTCCAGCCATTGCGTATCCCAAATGCACCATGGGAGAGTATATCCATGGATTTCATCTTTGGATTACCCATGTATATCCATGGGAATACAAGAATATGGACAATAGTTGACAGGTTTAGCAAGCAAGCACATTTTATTCCTATGAAAAAGACTATTAAGGCACATCAAATGGAAACTCTCTTCATATCTCAGATTTCCAAGCACCATGGATTACCCACATCCATCGTGTCAGATAGACATCCTAGAATGACCAGTAATTTTTGGAAAGGTCTCTTTGAAAATCTAGGAACAAGATTGAATTTCTCTTCGGCTTATCACCCACAAACGGATGGCCAAAGTGAGATAGCCAATCTTACGATACTCGATCTACTCAAGACTTATGTTACCGAAGTAGATGAACGCTCACAATGGGAAAAGTATTTACCTCTTGTAGAGTATGCCTACAATAATACTGTACATACTTCTACGAGAAAAGCACCTTTTGAGATCATTGAGGGAAGACCTAAAAGTCCCTTGCTACTCAAAGTACAAGAATCTTTTCAAAAGATTAAGGAGGCTATATCCATCTCTCAACAAAGGCAAAAAGCTGTTGCTGATAAGCACAGAAGAGCCTTAATGTGCAAAGAAAATGATTGGGTCTTACTCAAGTTTCCTAAGGCTCGATTAAGGCAAACAACGGGAAAAAATCCTACGGGCCATCAAAAGTATTATGCTAAACTAGCAAAAAGATACTATGGTCCTTTCCAAATCTTGAAGCCCATCAATGGGACGGCTTATCAACTCAAGTTGCCCAACCATTGGCTCATCCACAATGCCTTTCATGTAAGCCTACTTAAGCCCTACAAAGGAGAGCCACCAACTGAACAAATTATTGAAGACCCTCCCGAAGTTGAAGACCAAGAAGAGGTGCTACAACCCAAAGCTGTCCTTTGGCATGAAGACAAGGTAGTACGACATGGTAAGATTATCTGACGGTATCTTATTAAGTTCAAAAATTATCCTTTTGAAGATGCTAGATGGATGCAAGGAATACAGCTTAAGGATAGTATGAACCTTGTCAATGCTTACAATGCTACATTAGAGTAAGCAAATGTACAAATTTCTTTTAAATGACTCATATTTTTGTCTTATAAGACTAGTCCTCTTTTTAATTGTGCACAAATTTAACAAATATGCATGCTTAGAATCATGTTTGTGATGACGACGTCTCTCAAACACCAAGTAGAATTTGTCACTCTACTTTGGGAGAATGAAATGGACTAAAGAGCAGACATGCTTGCGGCATCTATGTCTCTCAAGCACCAAATGGATTAGTCATCCATCTTGGAAAGATGTCATAGGGTGAAAAGGGATCCTCTACCCGCTAAGTAAAATTGACTAATGACTAAGGCTTTATCTCTTCTACCTCATAGGCGAGGACGACTATGATTTCAAGAGAGAGGTAATGTCATAAAATCTAATATCTAATATCTAACCAACCCAAATGATTTTCTCATATTAAATTGATCACTTAATGTGGGAGAATAAACGGGAACAAGTGTTAAGATATAGACATGTGCTTATAGATCTATCTCAACACGGGGCCAATGGTAAAGGGGCCCAAATGAGAGATGGTCTATCAAAGAGAAAGGCTAACAAATGGAGCATAAGACCTTAGGGTTAGCTTCATTGAAGACCTCCAATAATGTGTGTAAAAGGCCTTTGACCTTAGGTAAGCTAGGGCTAAGATTGAGGCGCAAGAACCCGACCCAGCTCGAGGTGTTTGTCCTGCTTGTCATGCTTGATGATTAAGATGCTTGAGGTGCTTGACATGCTTGAGATTCTAGGGTTGCTTGAGAGGCCAATTCCATTACATTTATTTAATTTGAGAGTAGCGAAAATTAATGAGAGTAATTTTGAGAAATGACTTTGTGAGCATAGCGGGTGAACACAATTGTATATAGCAACATAATCATAGCAATTAGCTAACTTGGCATGAACAATACTTTTGCAAGAGGGAGAATTTAGAGAACATGACAACAGTTAAGGACCGGATTTATGTGGAGCCGGTCCCCCCTCCAATAGGCATTTGTATTATGATTTCTCCCAATAAGAGCGACTTGTTACAATACAATCTTTGTGTTCCTTGTGACCTAGGTGATGCAATGAAGATGGAAAGCAGGGAATGAGGGTAGGGAAGAGGAAGAAGAAACATTTTGTAGGAGAAAGAATTAGTTCCTCACTTATCATAACTCTTGTTGCTAGCATACATAATAGCATAGTAATGAATAAGGAGGAGATGCAAGCTGTTGTCGTGTAGAAACACTGCTCGCAGACGCTAATACAATGAGAACCAAGCCAACAACAAGTTGACAACCTAGGACGGAGTTGATCCGCAGGCACATGGAAACAAATAGTTGATTGTCACTCAACTATTCGACCTTCTCTAGACAATCACTACCAAAGGAAATCATTCTAAAGCACTCTAATCATACTGAACTGCAATCTTTCCTAGAACACTTCTGTTCACCGAAACATGGTCAAACATTGTCGATTCGTCACGAAACTCAAGGATCCTACTCTACACACCTAGAGGACACTTCCTTGAAGTTTCTAACCTAATCCACAACCCGTAAACATATGGTGCAGAAATCGCGTATAAAGAAAGGCTGAAATTTACAGATCATCGAATCTGGAAATTTTTAGTCCTAAAGTGTAGTTCTACTCGCCGTGAACGCAATGACATAAAGCAATCACAAAACGGACACACGGATGGAGAGAAAACTCACTCGGAAGCTCACGGAAGAGCTCTTCGCGAAGAGACTGAAACTGCTCAAGCTTGGCGTCGAAGCGTAGCTTTCGCCGTTGCTAACACGATGGTGTAGTCACTTCCACAATGTAGTAATCATAGCATGCAAGGGCAAGGGAAGAAGACCTCTCTCGCTCTCACACACAGTACGCAGTCACCGTATGTTAAGATAAACTCCCAAAAATGATTAAATAAAAGATCCTTAGGTTTACAAAAAATTATCTTTTATACCTCAGCCTTGGAGGTGTCATCTCATCAAAAATGAATTCTACTTCCTATCAGGGGTGTTGTTGAGTAGCAAATAGAATGACATATGTTCCGAAAATTATATGGAGCCTGAAGAATTAATTACATTTAAGCTCATCGTGTGAATAGTACAGGAAAAATGGGATTTCGGATGCGGTTGATTTGCAGGTCAAAACTCCCCCTTTCCGTGTTCAGGTTGTTCGTGACATGATCCTTGTCTGTATGACTTGCAGCCGCCTGGCCATCTTCTTATGCCCGCTACTAATGGAAGCCTGGTGGCTTTATCAATTTGAGATAGGATTCATATCGTACATTCCCCAGAGTGATAGTAGGGCCGAAGATCTTGCTGTCGTAAGTGAAAAATCTTGTATAAAATGCCTCTTTGAATGTCTGCATATGATAGCTCGACAAAAACATAACTCTCTGATAGAGTAGATGCAACAGTTCAGGTGATGGCTGCTTTGAGAGGTCGTAGACCATCTTGGCGAATGTGTCACCCGTTGATAGTAGACTTAAGTCAGTAGCTTTGGAGGGTGCGAACACTTCAAGACAGGCCAGTAAGGTTTTACATATTTTTCTTAGCATGATGCACGCTAGGTCAGGAGAGCTAGTGAATATCCTAATGGCGCCCTTTAGGGTTTTCACCATATAGGCTGCACTTATTCTCTCTCCTGCACTAGGTGGTGGAAATGATGGGTAATTTAGCCATGTTGCGTGTGTTCTCAATAATCTGAGATGATTGGCCCATGATCTGACACGTGGCACTCGGTAGTAGGAACAATCATCCCTTATAGCCTTAGGTGCTTCCACCAAATTCTTCAAATATGCCGGATATTTGACGACCCAGGATTTTCTCCATTTGGGTTGAGAATCTACAATTCTTTTCACATCTGCATTTCTTTGTAGATCTCCTTCGTATATGGCTATTGTTCCTTCGGCTTGAATTCTCTTTTTGGTTGCTTCGACTTCGTATTTTAAAAGAGGATATGGAAGTGTTGGCTGCATCCACTCTTATCTTAATACTGATGTGGTGATCCCTTGAGCACCCAATGAGTGGATAATTCTTTTTTCACATTCTATGGCGGCTTTGTGATCTTCCATTGTAGTTTGTTCTATGAGATGCTGCAATCGGGCCTCCTCTTCAGCTGTTAGAGCCTGTTCCTTTTCCTCTTTCTACTGCATCTCTTCCTCAATAGGCTTAGGGTCTTCAGCCCCTTCTGGTATTTGCATGTTCTCTGTCTGAGCACTCACCTCTGTCTCCCCCGTGCTCAGTCCTACTTGGAGCTCTTGTAGCTGTCTTTGTACATCTACTTCCCTTTGAGTAGCTGTAGCTGCATCTCTTCCTCAATAGGCTTAGGGTCTTCAGCCCCTTTTGGTATTTGCATGTTCTTTGTCTGAGCACTCACCTCTGTCTCCCCCGTGCTCAGTCCTGCTTGGAGCTCTTGTAGCTGTCTTTGTACATCTACTTCCCTTTGAGTAGCTGTAGCTGCATTTTCGACCAGTAATTCTTGAAGCTTCGCGAGTTGTTGGCTTCACTGCTCGTTGTTGGCTTTTAGCTTCTCTTCTTCTCTTACAAAATCTTCAGCTAAAAGAGTCCTTTGTCGTTGCTTAGACTTAAGAGAATGCTATAGTCCTTTGATTTGCTCTTCGAGGGCCTGCACTTCTCTACTGTTGTCTTCCTGTTGGCCTCTCGCTACCCTTGGAGTTGCCCGTAGCCTTTGGATTGTTGTGTTTTGAAGTTCCAATCTAGCTTTCAACTCCATGATCTCATCTCTAGCGGCTTCTAATTCATCTTCCACCTTTTCTTTTTCCAAGGTGACACTTCGGGCCTCATTAGAGGCCTCTGCCATCTGGAGTGTTAATCCATCTTGTTCCGCTTCAGCTTCTTTCAAAATTCTAGATACATCTTCAAGTTCATGCTCTACATCATCCACTCTTAGTTTTGTATCTTGAAGGTCTTTAAAGAGATGATCATATTCATCTTGCATGTTTGCTTCTCTTGTTTTGAGCATACTGTTTTCCTCAGCTAGTGTAAGAGACCGCGTCCTGATTCTGTCCAGAAGTTGGTGTGCGTCTCTTACATCTTTCTCATTATCTTGCAGTATGTTGTGTCTAGTAGGCCGATCAATTGGCCCGAAAAATGGAACTTGGTACCCCATGCTCAGCATCACCCCTGATGGAGGAGGCTTATACGGGCGCTCCAAGGGTTTCCAAATGTAGTGTTGGGGGTTCTGTTCCATTCTCGGCACTTCAGGTTGCTCTTGTTGCTCTTGAGACTTTTCTCGTGCTTTTCTATCCCCCTGTGCTCTTTCCGTAGCTTGTGCTAGCGGCTTTTCTTCAGTATTTTCCTTCCATGGTGGGTGTGGCACTCCGTACACTCCCTTGGCCGCTTCTTCTTCTGAATAGCCTGCATTGAGTAGGTCTTGAAAAGCGCATCTGTCTTCTTCCTCCTTATCCTTTGGTGGTGTCTACACCTCTCCCTTCTCTTTTGGTGAGCTCTTTGGAGGGGTGATTGAAGGTTGAGGGCTGGGTAAAGGAGAGAGTGGCCTTGGAGAGGGTGATTTCCCACTTTCCTTCTTTTCGTCTTGGGCATCTTTTTCTTCAGCAGGTATTTCTTTCAATTTCTTCTTTATGTCCTCCACTTCATCTAAAGTGAAAGACTCTAGAGATTGTTGCTCTATCACTCTTTTGGACTCTTCATATGCTTTAATATAATGATCAAATTGATATTCTAGTGGTCGGGATGAGCTGCCCTCGACTCTTGCTAGATTTGGCACCTAGTATTCTTCAAAATCTCCCTTCAAGGCTCTTTCGGCTCTAAATTGGTCAATTAGCCGTTCTATCCTTGCCGCTTTTTGGCTAGTGGTCTCCTTGGGCTTTGGCTCCTTGTTCATAATTGCTTTGCCCTTCTTTGGCGGAGGTTGTTCCGCTTCATCTTCACAAATCTCTTTCGGGATCTGGTCGCAATCCCAATGGGTGGTGCTACAGGTGGCTCTTCCGCTACATCCTCCTCCTCTCTCAGCCACTCATTTTGTGATGGGGGTGCAGGCCATTTTCCTCTGGCTCCAATGGCTTCGTATGCTATCTTGGTTAAGACCTCTCCCCCGCCGATGTATCTTGGCTTCACTGTCCCCATTTGTACTATTTGTTCATGCAAATACTGTGCATAGTTTACTGCTTTAGACACATTGCTTCGGATGGCCCATGTCACTGTCGTGGAAACGGCATGTGGTGGTGCCGTATATTTCCGAGGTCTTTTGCTGCATAAATGGAAATATTGATTGTACAGCTTGCAGATTCTGGCTGCTCTTTGGTCCACCATGTCTTCCTAGGTCTGATTTGGCTTCTTCTTTTGGTGATAAACTTCTAAAGTTTCTCTTCTTTCCCTGACAGCATTCCCTTCATTGCCCATACTTAGGGCATCTTCTATCACCTGTGGTGTAATCGTCACCTCGACTTTTTGGTTGTCCAAGTCGGTGATCACAGCCTTGCCATCCTTCTGAATTGTGCTTGTGAGCTCATAAACTCTTTGTAGATCCACACCTGCTGGCTCCGCAGTGAAGAAATTGTGCAAGTCTACCCTTTCCAGCTGAGTTAGCAGAGCTTCTTTGTTTGCATAATCAATGATTTCTCTTGGGTTCATAGGGATATCAACTGTGTTCCCTTGAGGATCTCTGAAAGTGCCTTGGTATATTGAGATCTCTTCATCCTCAAGTGTTCCGTCATCTATCCATGCTTTTGCAGGCTTTAGTGATTCTCAAGGTATGGTGTACGGCTCGGTCTTTGCAATGATTTCCTTCAGGGACATCTTTTTCTTTTTTGCCGGTGATCGGCTTGACTCCATTGATCCTGGTGTACTCAGAATGTCAAAGTTAGTGAGCCTGTTAAAATCTGGCATAATATCAGCTTCTTGCATCCATATAACTTCAAAATTGAAACACAAGCTATTTAGGGCCTAGGGGTGCTATGCATATTGTAAAAAGTGCAAATCATGCTCAGAATAGTGCAATGAGACTTTATACGCATATAAAGTCTATGTGAATAGATGGTGGTGATTTTGAATGTGTGCATAGCCCTTGGCTGGTAGGTCACATGTATAGGCCTGGATTCCAATTTGGATGTCATTTGAAGACGTTTTGACCCTTTTTTTGATTTCAGGCTTTTTGTGGGCTTTCTGTTGAATGACAATCATTAAGAGGATTTCTGAGGATGAAACTTGGTGGGAATTCCTATGAGATAGGAGCAAAGGCTTGGGATAAGTGAAGCTTGAGATTGGATGTCAGATTTGGCATGAGAGACATTAAATGCGTATAAAGTCTAAGTTGGAAAATTTCATCTACTTTGATACCATGTATAGACTTAAGCTAGGCTTACACTCCCTTTGCACCAAAACCTAATTTGGGTTAGACATCAGCTTCTTTAAACCATGAATTTGAGATCTAGTGTGTTGAACCTTGTGATTGGGGTTTGAGTGGTCATGAGGCTATTGAATGTGGTAGAACTTGGGTTCTGAGCTATAACAGTTGTGTTAGAACCCTCAAATGTGAAAAATGTTAACAACTCCTTCAATTTTGCCTCTGTAGTCTTTATACGCGTATAAAGTCTAGATGGTCAAAATGAGGCTGAACTTGATATGTGAGGTCCCCATGGCATGGTTAGCCCTTTGGTCATTCCAAATTTGACTTTTGAGGTTTGTCACTGAGGCTGGGGTTCAATCTGTGGTTTTGGCACTCTTTTTTCACTCTTTTTGATCCCACTAGTCATAAACTTGTTTAAACTGGTCCAAATTGAATATTTGGCATGTATTCATGATATTGGATAAGATGAAAACAAAAAATGATGAGTTTGACCTCCAGAAGAAGATGAAGTCATTATATGCGTATAAAGACTACATCTGGATTGTTTTACTGTTTTCAATGTATTTTGCTGCTGATGCATTGTGTAGTGCCTGGATCAAGTTTGGTTGGATTTGGAGCAAGTTTGTTAGTGTTTTGGTTATAGTTTGAGTTTAGGCCTAAACCTTGCGTCTTTTTGGCATTAGATGCTCCAACTAGCTCCAAACCCAGTCAAACTTGGTAGGTCCTATGCTTAGAGTATGTACTATGGCAATATGAATCAGTTTGTGATGAACTCCTTGTGAAATTGGCAGTGAGTCTTTATACGCGTATAAATTCTACTGTTGCAAAATGTGATTTTTTGAATCCTGACTTGCATGGTGATTGTGCCCTAAGCCCTAAATACTTGATTTCAACTTTGAAAGTCATTACTTGAGCATAGAAACTTCCCTTTGCCTTTTCAGTCCTCGAAGTTGTGCGAGCTCATACCCTATCCATTCTAAGCTTTTTGCTACTCGTAGTGTTGGAATTAAAAACTCTATGGGTAGTATAGCATTTAGGCCAAAAACCATGTTGTACGGTGTTGTTCCTATCGATGTTTTGTAAGCTACCCTGTATGCCCATAGTGTTGAGTGTAGTTGCTGATCCCAATCTGTTCTTGATTCTCACACTATTTTAGTGAGAACCGTGCATAGTGTTTTATTTGTGGCCTTAGCTTGTCCATTGGCCTGTGGATGGTATGGAGTAGATTTCCTATGTATGACCATGAATTCCTCTAGCATATATTCAATGACTTCATTAAGAAAATGTGTTCCACAATCACTGACAATTTCTATTGGCAACCCATATCGTATGAAAACATTCTCATACAAAAATTGTGCAGTGGTGCAAGCATCTGCTTTTTGCGTTGCCTTGGCTTCGACCCATTTTGTGAGATAGTCCGTAGCCACAATGATATATTGGGTATGGGTGCGATATGCAGGGGGTGAGATAGGTCCCACAAAATCAATGCCCCATTTTGCAAATGCTCTTGCTCCCATCATTGGCCGTAGTGGCATCTCATCTCTTTTTATTAGCACCTTGGTGAGCTGACGGGCGTCACAATGCTTTACAAACTCTTCAGCATCCATGTGTAATGTAGGCCACTATATACCTGCAGTTAAGACAATTTTTGCCGTCTTAGCGCCCGAAAAATGGCCTCCACTTATTCCGCTATGTGCATGTTCTAGAATCAGCAGGTATTTGCTTTCACTTGCACAGATTCTAAGTTGATTGTCCTTTCCTCGCTTATAGAGTTGGTTCCTAATTAATTGAAAGTCACGAGCTTCCAGCTCTATAGCTTTTTTCCGTGCTCTTGTGATGTTCTCAGGAAACGTCCTAGTGGTTAAGAAATCAATGATATATTGACTCCATGCAGGTGCAATGTTTACCTGAAACAATGTCGCGTGATCCATTGGTCGTTTGGCACTACATATAGTACAATTGGTAACATAAGAATGTGTGTCTGCATACATAGTTGGCCAATAAACCCCTAACTGTTTCAGTCTCTGTTGTGTTTTCACTGTTGAACAATGAAATGCACAATCCTGAACATGTGCTTTGTCAAGGTAGCACTTGAATTCTTCCGGATTTATACATAATCGTAGGATTTGGTCCGATCCAAGATGATACAACCATCCTGCTATCAATTGGAAGTCTTTTGTTTGTCGAATTGTTTGTTGTTTGGATCTATATTCCGTGTTATAAAACCCACTTCCAAAGGAAAGAATGCTAACAATTTCCTGAGACCATTTGGGTACCATTTCAATATTGAAAAGATAGGCATCTGGTATGTCATCATCTACTCCTTCAGGAGCTTCCCAGTAGTGTATCCTTGAAAGATGATCCGCTCGTAAATGGATTTTACCCTTTTTGACCACCACTGTGAAGTCAAACTCTAGCAATATAATAAACCAACGTACAATTCTCCCTATATTGCATGGTTTATTTACCAAATACAAAAGAGCTTGATGATCCGTGAAGAACACAAATTTGTTTGCGAGCAAATAATGCCAAAATTTCTTTACAGCATAAATATTCCTAACCCTTCCCGCTCGGTGGTTGTGTAGTTCTTTTCCGCACTGTTTAGCTGTCGGCTCGCATAGCAAACTGGAAAATCCATTGTTCCGTCTCCAGAATGAGCCAGAATACTTCCAATGGCATATGCAGTAGCATCAATGTGAACATGGAATATCTTTTCCCAATCTGGTGCCTTCAGTACAGGTGCTGATATAAGGTTTTCCTTCAGCTTTTGGAATGAAGTTTCACACTCCTCGGTCCAATCGAAATTGACTAGAAAATGATACAGAGGTTGTGCGATAACCACATACATGTATATGAATCGCGATAATATCTGTAGTGTCCCATGAAGGATTGCACTTGTTTCGCATTAGTAGGCCTGGGTAGGTCTACAATGACTTTGACTTTGTCTAGGTCAGTTGTTATGCCATTTCTTGAGACAATGTGTCCTAAGATGCGGCCTTGCTTAACCATGAATACAAACTTTTCCGGGTTAAGACAGATTCGGTATGTCCTACATTTTTCAAAGACCTTTTGCAAATGGTCGATATGTTCCTCTCATAGAAGAGAGTGTACACAAAGATCATCCATGTAAATTTCTAAGAATATTCTTAGGTATTCCTTGAATGCGTGAGTCATTAACCTTTGGAAGGTAGCTGGGGAATTAGTTAATCCAAAAGGCATAACTCGATACACATAAATTCCCCATTCTGTGGCAAACGCTGTTTTGTGTTGATCCTCCCTTGCTATTGCGAGTTGGTTGTATACTGAAAACCCATCCAGAAAGGAATAAGCCCGTTTCCTAGCCACCCGCTCAAGTACATGTTCTGTGATTGGCAAGGGATAATTATCCCTTATGGTGGCTGCATTTACCTTTTTGAGGTTTACACACACTCGTAGTTTTCCATTATTTTTGGGAACTATCACAATGGGTGACACCCAATCTGTATGTTCGATTTCATAGATGAATTCAGCTTCCATCAGTTTATCAATCTCTTCTTTGATTCGTTTAGCAAATGTGTCATTATATGTATAAGGATGTTGTCATTATATGTATAAGGACGTTGTTTGCTAGGTTTTGCATTTGATTTCAAAGGAATTGTATGTTGGCATATCGATGGATCAACTCCTTTGAGGTCTTTATAGGACCATGCAAACACATCTTTATACTTCTTGAGGAGTTGTGTTAGCCGTTCTTCTTCTTCAGGCTCTAAATCGTTGGCTATATAGACCGGTTGAGGCTTTTCACCAGGTTCTGCAAGGCCTATCCTTTTTGCATTTTCAGGCCCATCGTAAGATTCTTGGTTGGTTCCTTCCGTGACTGGTGGTTTCATGATGATTTTTCTGTCCTGGATAGTAAACTTCCGATAGTGTGATGGTATACTCATGTTCCCCTTTTCTGACTCCCCTTTTCCATCACTATCTTCTTCAGTAGTCCATATCTCTCTTAAAGACCGTTTCAGTTCTTGGTATTTCTATTTACGCTCCACTTTAGTCCATTCTTGGTCTTTGGTTGTTTCTTTTTTTGGTTTTTGAGGTTTTTGTGATTTTGTTTCTGTTTTAGCTTTTCGTTCCTGTTTTATTTCCTCTCGCGTTCTTTCTTTTCGATCTTTTGAGAATCTTCCTGATATGTGATCTTTTACACAATCCTCTACCTTTACAAGCATCAAATAGTGAGTTTTACCTTTTATCCTGGGCATCAGTTTCTCTCTCGCTTTGTTTCCTGCTCGTTTCCTCCTATAGCGTTCCTGGCGTCCAGGGTGTTGATTAGCAAAATCATAAAACTTGATATTCTCGGTTTCCCTTCCATGCTCACTTGAGGTGTCTGAATACTCATTATCTGCATCATCATTTACTTCCAGATGTTCAGAGGAGTTATAAAACTCTTCTCGTTCTGGTGGTTCTATCATCTCATCTTCTCCTGGTATAATGCTTACCATGTAATAGGGTAGCACATCATAGCCATCCTTATCGCAAAATTTTTTGTTGGACTATTTGTAATGGTACAGGCATCCAATGTTGCTAGTATGTGTTCCCATTCTAGAGGTTCCAAGGCATCTCCAGGGAAAGGTTCCGGAATATACTCCTATCGCTCTTTCTAAGATGCATTCCTCTCTTCTTAGGCTTCCACAATGTGAAGCTCCGCACATCCATAGCTCTTTTTGTTGCCCTAACCATGCCGGGATTTCTGATCGTGCTACTGTAGCTGAATCAAACTCTTCCACAGGTGTTTGGTTCACATCTTTGTAACTATGGTCTTTCAGGTGTATTTTAGTTGTTGTCTCGCCATGTCTGAGGTATATGTGGTCGTAACCCCAATCTTGGACCATCTTCAGTTGTCGCATGAATGGTTTTCCCAAGATGATCTCGTAATTGTTCTTTTTGTCGAAATCGACTATTGAAAATGTATGCTCATACTCGATTCTGCACGAAGTGACAATCACTTTTTCTAAAAGTCCTAGAGACTTCTCCATGAACCCATCTGCCAATTGCAATTTCATTCTGGTAGCCCTCAAAGCTGGTTTTCCCCATTTTTTCCATATTTCCTTGGTGGCGATAGCAACTCCCGCTCCACTCTCAAGAATAGCCTTGGAAACTACTCCTTGGAATTCTATTGGTAGCGTGGTGTTTCCATCTTCTCCCTCGTAGTACTCTCCAACCTTGTTCAATGGTACTGGCCTAGTGTTTAGTTGAGGCCTGTCCAACTCTCTCATCCCTTCTTGTAGCTTCAAGGTGGGGTCTTTCACTCCAAATTTTTCTAGGCATTTACCTACTGTGGTCCACATGTTTGGCCGTAACCTTAAGAGTTCTGCTAATGTGATGGTGCATGCCACTGGAGTGGACAACAACTCAATCAATCCTTGCGAATCCATCACTTTGTTAGAAGAAAGTCTTTGAGATGGGATTGCTCTCACTTCCAATTTGGCTTCATACTCTCCTAGGTAAGAGGGTAAAGTTCTCAGCGAGTCTGGTTGGCTGTGCCTCGAATTAATTGATTGCCCCAACACTGGTTGTGGTCTTTCTACACCTACAGGTCCTAGTAGGTTGCCTGCTTGATATCTAGGCATCGGTGGAGCTTGAGGAGAAGCTACCGGAGCTTGGGGAGCGTAAGGTCTCTCTCTCACACATCCCTTGTTATAATAACATTCCTTGGTCCCATGGTTTGTCCATTTTTGTTCAATAGCACACCACTTGGGCTATTTAGCCTGGGGTTTGGCGTACAAGTTAGTCTTTTTTAGCACTTCATCTACAAGCTGCTCCTGGTTTACAGCTACTTCTCCTTTCGGTGTTGTCTTAGAAGACTTGCTTCCACTTTGTTGTGAAGACGAATCGTCATCAAGTTCCTTGAACTCCCCCTCTTTTTAGACCGCACAATTGTCCACAAGGTAAAGAGCCTCCTTGATCAACTCATTCAACGTCCTGCTCCTCTTCATATGTAAGTCTTTCTAGAGATCCACATTCCTTAGTCCCTGGATGAATATCAGCATGAGCCTGGACTGAGTTGGCAGTTCTTCCACAAGGTAGAACTTAACATATCTTTTTTAGTCTTAGGGCTACCTCTCGTACAGATTCTCCATCTCTCTGTTTGAATTTATGGATTTGTGAGACGGTATTATGAGCTATCCCCCTTTGTGATAATTCCTCGATAAACTCGTCAAACACTTGCTCCATAGACTCAAAGTCTCTACGCTCTACAGAGTCAAACTAAGTGGCAGCATCATCCTCTAGGGTTAGTCCAAACCCTACAAATTGGGTAGGGAAGTCTAACACCTCTTCGACTCTAATTACACGCACAAAGGCTGCTACATGATCTCTTGGGTCTCTGCTTCCTGTGTATTTCTTGTTTACCCATTTTTGCACTTGAGAAGGTCTAATTCTCCGATGATCTACAAACCTCATCATTGGATCTCCACGTCCTAATCGATATACCTCCTCAGGCCTTCTGTAATAGGCTGGTTCCTCTCCCGGTGGTGCTCCTAAGACATAATTTCTAATGGTTCTCGCTGGAGGTGGTTCATCTCTTCGAACTCGTTCTATGGGTGGTCCTCCAGGCTCTGTTGACCCTTGAGTCTTTGGCTTACTCTCTCCTTGATACCTTGAATATAGTGGTGGTTCCTGCAAATCCCTTAGCCCTCGTGTAACTTGATAACCATCTCGGTTTCGGTCTTGTTCCAATGTTGCACTCTGTCGGAGCCATGCCTGCAATGATGGCTGGTTTGCTGGTGGGTTTTGGTTGTTGAATGCTTGCGGTCGGGTGGAATGTGAGGTAGCATCATAATCATCTGAAAAAGGATTCGTTGAATTACTTGGGGTGTAGGTGGCTCTTGGAACTTCTTCAGCGGCATATGCTGATGCTCATGGACCTGTTGCCCTTTCTACCTCCTCTGGGAGAATACGTTGGTATTCTTGCCTATATCTATCAACAAAAACTATACCCTTCCCCATGGCATTTTCATAAGAGAATAAGTAAAGAACCTTGTCTTTGCTTAATTCATTTATGTATGGTTCTTTGCTGCGAAAGTAAGCGACTATACCCTCACTCTCATGCTTGTAGATTCCCACGTTCTCGTTATAAGTTGGAACCCTTGTTGTTTTCTTCTCAAACATAAAAATAGCTCCGGGCCGATCAATGTTTGGTGGCGGTTCTTGAGCTTCTGAAACCATTTTCCCTTTCACCACATTATCTCCATATCTGTTGTAATCTTGAGGGTTACTGACTATCAGATAGTGGTTCCCCTTTTCGTCTCGGAATCTATCTCCATCATCATAGACTCGGATTATCTCTAATCTCTGAGCTGGCCTCTCTTCGATACAAATGCACTTGTGTCCTCGATAGTCAGAATAGAATAGGGCTCCCCTCGAGTTTGTTCCCTCTAAGAAGATCACAGTGAGTTTGGAATCATTCAAAGGATTCAGGGAGGTGCTTCTTCCTGTCATCAGTCCGTCGTATGTGAAACCTCCTGGCTGTTGACTACCCATCATGAAGAAAGATTTGTGTGACGAAGTGTCAGTATCACTACCTTCCTCTATAATCGGTGCTAGTGGATCTAGCCTTGCCTGAGTTACACTCTCTTCAGTGGACACTAAGCTAGTTTGGTCTCCTACTACTTTTTGGTCTCTTGGAATGTGTCTTCCTGATCTCAAATTCATCAAACTTACCTCTTAAACAACCTTTTTTAAAACCAAACCTCTTATCTGAGATGTTCTGTTGTTCGTGTCTTTTCCTTGACCTGCTCCCTTGTGTAGTTGCAATCCCTAGTTCTTGCTTTCTCAGAAAATATTTAGCCTCTGAAACTTCATCAAAATATGAGCATTCACATTAGCCATCCACAGCTGTTAGAACTAGTCAATCAATCCTCAATCAATGACTGTATGCAAAGTTTATGCACTCGGTGAGTAAGTCCCAACTTTTCACACCTATTCTGGCAATTGGACTCGTTGTTTAAGTCCAAATCTTGTTTTGACAAAATATTTGGGATTTCAAGGTTGACAGAATGTCTTTGAACAGTTAGTTTCTCTTTTTGAGCCTAGATCTAGCCTCAAGTCTTTATACGCGTATAAAGACTACTGTGGCAAAATTACAACAAACTTAGTCCCTTAGTTGACTTTACAATACTGAACAACCCTATGATGTCAATTCCCAAATCTGGTGTCTATCCTAGGAGATGAGTCTTTATACGCGTATAAAGACTTCTAACACAAATTTGACCCAATTTTGTTTTTGATGTTCCCTACACCCTAAGGAACTCCTAGATACTCTCAGTTTCTGTTTTCACCCCTTTTGGTGTCAGTTATGAACAATTCAAGTTGTTATCTAGTCCAGGTTTGCCTTTTTTGCACTTTCTAGCCCATATGAATTTCAAAAGCAATCAAATTTTGGCTAGGTACTTCTTTTCTGCCTTAGAACACTAGGGAATATTCATTTGCTCCATTTGAGCCAGATCTGTTCAGTAAGTCTTTATACGCGTATAAAGACTTTAGCTGAGTTTTTAGTCAGAATTAGAACACAAGCATCCCCAAGTCTTTAATCACTGGGCTTCAAGCACTTTTACCAATTTTTATGCAAAATATGCTTAGAACCACTAGTTTTTCTCTTTTTCTCATTTTTGACACTTTGTCTTTTGGCTTTTGGGTACTAAGGGTTGGTCAAAACCCTAGTCTCAAGGTGTACTTAAGGTAAAACCCTCTTTTTGAACACCCTAGTTCAGTCAGATTTGTCAAATTTGGTCTCCAGATGCCCCTTGAGACATTATACGCGTATAATGTCTCTATTCACATAATTTCAAGTTTTCTTCATAGAACTCTTGCAAATGCCCTCTTATATGCACAGCAGCAATCAGTCATGAAAAAAAATTAACAAGAACCTGTTTATTGCATTTTTAGCCTCAAAATCAACTTTTCAAAGATCGTGAATGCAAACAAACACGTCAGCAAATAAGTAATCGTTGAATAGCTCTAGATCAAAATCAGATCCCTTACCTAAAGCTACTCCTACACATCATGTGGGGTTTTGCATTTATGAGTAGAAAAACGCTTCATTGCCACACACAGACTAGTAAGCCCTTTTCTCTCCGATACAACTATTCTAAACTAACTAACTGTCAATCACGAAAGACCCAGGCGAGACACACACTCCCTCGAACCTCTCTTTGATCCTTAGTTCCTATCTAAGATACAAGGAAATTTGGCGAACCAAATGGGCTTTTACCTCGTAGGATTAGTCAAAGGTCACCTACTTAGGGCTCTCGTCCCCGGCAATGGCACCAATGTTGTCGTGCAGAAACACTGCTCGCAGATGCTAATACAATGAGAACCAAGCCAACAACAAGTTGTCAACCTAGGACGGAGTTGATCCGCAGGCGCATGGAAACAAATAGTTGATTGTCACTCAACTATTCGACCTTCTCTAGACAATCACTACCAAAGGAAATCATTCTAAAGCACTCTAATCATACTAAACTGCAATCTTTCCTACAACACTTCTGTTCACCGAAACATGGTCAAACATTGTCGATTCGTCACGAAACTCAAGGATCCTACTCTACACACCTAGAGGACACTTCCTTGAAGTTTCTAACCTAATCCACAACCCGTAAACTTATGGTGCAGAAATCGCGTATAAAGACAGGCCGAAATTTACAAGTCATCGAATCTGGAAATGTTTAGTCCTAAAGTGTAGTTCTACTCGCCGTGAACGCAATGACATAAAGCAATCACAAAACGAACACACGGATAGAGAGAAAACTCACTCGGAAGCTCACGGAAGAGCTCTTCGCGAAGAGACTGAAACTTCTCAAGCTTGGAGTCGAAGCGTAGTTTTCGCCGTTGCTAACACGATGGTGTAGTCACTTCCACAATGTAGTAGTCATAGCATGCAAGGGGAAGGGAAGAAGACCTCTCTCACTCTCACACACAGTACGCAGTCACCGTATGTTCAGATAAACTCCCAAAAATGATTAAATAAAAGATCCTTAGGTTTACAAAAGATTGGCTTTTATACCTCAGCCTTGGAGGTGCCATCTCATAAAAAATGAATTCTACTTCCTATCAGGGGTGTTGTTGAGTAGAAAATACAATGACATATGTTCCGAAAATTATCTGGAGCCTAAAGAATTAATTACATTTAAGCTCATCATGTGAATAGTACAGGAAAAATGGGATTTTGGATGCGGTTGATTTGCAGGTCAACACAAGCTTAAGCATTGAAGCATGGCTCTTGGTTGGATTTGCACTCCATATCCAAGAGTGTTGGTGTAGGCCCTCAACCTCTACTTGCTTGGAGAAGGAGAGGGAGCTCTTGCAATTTGCATAGCACACAATGAGAGTGTTTGTGAGTGTGTGTGGGTGAGTATACCCCCTAAGCCACCCCCTAGCTTGCTTGGGTCGACCCCCCCTTGTAGCTCATGCTTGAAGCTCATTGGACCCCTCTAGGCCTAGCCAATCACAAGCAGAAGGCATTTCAAGCAGCAAGGGAAGCCTTGAGACAAGTGTCCCCCTTTCCCCTTTGAGAGAGAGGGCTAGATAAATGCTAAATCATTTAATTAAATCTCCTAAATTATTATTGGACCCCTTGGGTGGCCAACCAATAGGCTTCATGCACACCATGAGGGAAACATGAGGTCCTACTTGACAAGTGTCCCTTTTGCTTTCTTTGTACCATGCATGCCTTGTGTGAGTGTGTGGGTGTTCTCTCTCATCCCCCCTCATGTAGGGCTCGCTCCCTGCTTGTAGGGATTGAATCTTTCACTTTTTGACACCTCAAGCCCCTCATGCATAGGCCCAGTTCCCACCACAAGCTTGGCTCATAAGCACTTTAAGCTTGGGATGGGTTCTCACCTCAAGTGCAACCCGAGCATCTCAAGCATGTCAAGCACCTCAAGCATCTTAATCATCAAGCAGGACAAGCAGGACAAGCACCTCGAGTTGGGTCGGGCTCCCGCGCCTGAAGCTCAGCCCTAGCTTACCTAAGGTCAAAAAACTTTTACACACATTATTGGAGGTCTTCAATGAAGCTAAACCTAAGGTCTTATGCTCCATTTGTTAGCATTGATCTTTGATAGACCATCTCTCATTTGGGCCCCTTTACCATTGGCCCCGTGTTGAGATAGATCTATAAGCACATGTCTATATCTTAACACTTTTTCCCGTTTATTCTCCCACATTAAGTGATCAATTTAATATGAGAAAATCATTTGGGTTGGTTAGATATTAGATATTAGATTTTATGAAATTACCTCTCTCTTGAAATCATAGTCGTCCTCGACTATGAGGTAGAAGAGATAAAGCCTTAGTCATTAGTCAATTTTACTTAGTGGGTAGATGATCCCTTTTTACCCTACGACATCTTTCCAAGATGGATGACTAATGCATTTGGTGCTTGGGAGACATAGCTGCCACAAGCATGTCTGCTCTTTAGTCCATTTCATTCTCCCAAAGTAGAGTGACAAATTCTACTTGGTGTTTGAAAGACGTCGTCATCACAAACATGATTCTAAGCATGCATACTTGTTAAATTTGTGCACGATAAAAAAGAGGACTAGTCTTATAAGACAAAAACATGAGTCATTTAAAAGAACTTTGTACATTTGCTTCCTCTAATGTAGCATTGTAAGCATTGACAAGGTTCATACTATCCTTAAGCTGTATTCCTTGCATCCATCTAACATCTTCAAAAGGATAATTTTTGAACTTAATAAGATACCGTTGGATAATCTTCCATGTCATAGTACCTTGTCTTCATGCTGAAGGACAGTTTCGGGTTGTAGCACCTCTTCTTGGTCTTCAACTTCGGGAGGGTCTTCAATTATTGGTTCAGTTGGTGGCTCTCCTTTGTAGTGCTTAAGTAGGCTTACATGAAAGGCATTGTGGATGAGCCAATGGTGGGCAACTTGATTTGATAAGCCGTCTCATTGATGGGCTTCAAGATTTGGAAAGGATCATAGTATCTTTTTGCTAGTTTATCATAATACTTTTGATGGCCCGTCGGATTTTTTCCCGTCGTTTGCCTTAATTCAGCTTTAGGAAACTGGAGTAAGACCCGATCATTTTCTTTGAACATTAAGGCTCTTCTGTGCTTATCAGAAGTAGCTTTTTGCCTTTGTTGAGAGATGGATATAGCCTCCTTAATCTTTTGAAAAGATTCTTGTAGGTCACGGCTATCCTCATTGGCGGCGAAGATCTTCCCATGTAATTTGAGTAGCAAGGGACTTTTAGGTCTTCCCTCAATGATCTCAAAAGGTGCTTTTCCCGTAGAAGTATGTACAGTATTATTGTAGGCATACTCTACAAGAGGTAAATACTTTTCCCATTGTGAGCGTTGATCTACTTCGGTACCATAAGTCTTGAGTAGATCGAGTATCGTAATATTGGCTATCTCACTTTGGCCATCCGTTTGTGGGTGATAGGCCGAAGAGAAATTCAATCTTGTTCCTAGATTTTTAAAGAGACCTTTCCAGAAATTGCTGGTCATTCTAGGATCTCTATCTAACACGATGGATGTGGGTAATCCATGGTGCTTGAAAATCTGAGATATGAAGAGAGTTGCCATTTGATGTGCCTTAATAGTCTTTTTGACAGGAATAAAATGTGCTTGCTTGCTAAACCTGTCAACTACTGTCCATATTCCTGTATTTCCATGGATAGACTTGGGCAATGGCTGGAGTAATCCCGATTGCTTCCCTCTATCATACTTGGTCTTTTGGCATACTACACATTTTGAAACATACTATTGTATGTCCACTTTCATGGTAGGCCAATAGAAGTACATCTCTACTCCTCGAAGAGTAGGTTGAATACCTCTATGCCCCGCATATGGAGAAGCATGGGATTCATACATAACTTTCTCACGAAGGGAATGGGTAACACATAGACTATTGCCGTGGAGAAGATAACCATCCTGCAAGGTGAATGGTTCCTCTTTCTTCCCCAAAGCAAGGGCTGACATTATGTCTCTAAAGTCACGGTCAGTACCATACTCATCTATCATAGAGGATAGATCATTGTGAGTAGCTATAGACACCGCATTAACTTTGGGTCGTCGTGAAAGTGCATCGGCCACTTGATTGTGCTTACCAGCTATGTGAGCAATATCGAAATTAAATTGAGAAATAAAATTTGCCCACCTCATTTGTTTGTCAAAAAGCTTGGTTTGCGTCATGAAATACTTAAGACTTTGGTGGTCGGTTCGTAGGATAAATGGATCCCCAATAGGTAGTGCTTCCATGTGTCTAGGGCATGTAGAATAGCTAAAATCTCTTTCTCATAAATGCCCAAGACTCGTTCATCAATATTGAGCCTTCGGCTCTCATATGCTATGGCATGCCCTTCTTGAAGCAAAACTGCTCCAAGGAAATCACCACAAGAATCACATTGGACCTCAAATGGATTTGAGAGATCCGGAAACACGAGGATTGGCTGGTAAGTAAGCTTCTCTTTGAGCTTTTCAAAAGAATTTTTCTCCTTAGCAGTCCATACAAACTTAACGTTCTTCTGAGTCGTGTAGTGGTCCTGCTACTTGAGAGAATTTTGCTATGAAGCGTCTATAGTATGCGCACATACCAAAAAAGCTTCTTAGCTCATGTAGATTTCTTGGGTTAGGCCATGCTTTTATTACCTCTAACTTTGATGGATCCATTCGAATACCATCTTTAGAGATAATATGACCTAGGTATTGAATCTCTTGAAGGAAGAATTCGCTTTTCTTTTGGTTCGGAAAAAGCTTGTTCTCCCTCAATGCTTGAAAAATCACTTGGAGATGTTGCTTATGTTCCTCCAAAGACTTGGAGTAGATGATGATATCATCAAAGAACACTCTAGTGAATTTGCGGTATGGTCTAAAAATTTTCTCCATCAAACGATTGAACGTAGCTGGTGCATTAGTCAAGCCAAAAGGCATGACTAGATATTCATAAAGACCAAACGTTGTGTGAAACGCGGTCCTTAATATATCTTCATCCACTATCCTTATTTGATGATAGCCACTCTTAAGGTCAATCCTACGGAAGTAGGTAGAGCCTTGTAGCTTATCAAACATATCTTCTACCCGAGGTACGGGAAATCTGTTTTTGATAGTGATATGGTTTAGTGCTCGATAATCCACACACATACGGTATGTACCATCTTTCTTTTGCACTAAAAGGACTGGAGAACAAAAGGGAGAGGAACTAGGCCTCACCATCCCTTTGTCTACCAGCTCTTGTACTTGCCTCATGATATCCTCTTGTTGAGCTTGTGAGACTCGATAAGGAGGCTTGTTAGGTGGTGAGCTTCCAGGAAGGAGCTCAATGCGATGGTCATCATCCCCTCGTTTTGGAGGTAAGTCCATAGGGATATCATCGATGAACACATCTTGGAATCCTTTTAGAAAATTAGACAAGTCTAACTCTGAACTTGATTCCTACCATTTACATTTGATGAAACATTAGTATCTTCTAGAGACTCTTTGACAAAAATCATGTACGCAGAAACTGAGCTCTTCATTGACTTATCAAAACAAAGAGGATTTACAAGCGGAATAGTGCGACCACGCTCACTAGCATCTATATACATGTTCTTTCCCCTGTAGGTGAAGTAGATTCTCCTTTCAGGGAACTTCATGTTGGCAGCCATGCGATCAAACCATGGCGCCCCTAGGATAGCATCCTCATGTTGGAGAGGAGAGATGAACAAGTCTTCTTTGTCGACATAGCTTTGGACATGAAGCCTCAACTTCCCAATCAAGGGAGTAACGGAGGCTTGTTGTCCCTTGAAAGCTGCATCAGTTGTTACTATATGTCCCATCTCAAAAGCTTGAATGCCCAACTTGGTGGCCAACTCCATTGATATAAAGTTCAGAGTAGATCCAGGGTCAATCAAGATGAAGGAATCATGCTCTCTTACCTTTGCCCAAGAATAGGAAAGTGATGATCCTTTGCAATGAGTATCCTCTTTTGGAGCTTCGATGGTGGAAGCCCTAGGAGTCTCATTGCAAGTATTCTTCTTGGGGTAAGAACGATAGCCATGTCCTTGCTCCTCACACTTGAAACACTTATGGTCCTTGCGAAAAGCTTCAAGCTCTTCAGGTGAGAGTTTATTTTTACCTTTGTAAACTCCCTTCTCCTTGGACCGATTTTTGTTGTTGTTGTTGTTGTTGGAAGTGACTTGGGAAGTATTTTGAACATTGGTTTTCGCCTTTGCATCATTTTTGTCTTTGTTTTCCATGGGATTGACATTACGTCTAGCCCCTTGATGGAAATTGATGCGTGAAGCAACCATGGTGTGATGGATTACTTCACTAATAGTACCAGGCCATTCAGAGTTGATGTATTCGGCCATCTCTTCAGGTAATCGCGCACAGAATTGCTGCCTTTGCTCATCAGCAAAGTCTATCTATTGAAAAACAGTAGCCTTGAGATGTAAATCCCAAAAATTGTCTACATATTTGTGGATAGACTCATGAGAGAGAAGCTTCAAGCTGCGCCATTCAGTAAGAACTTTGTCCTTTGCATCGCTTGCAAGGAATTGCTTCATGATGGAAACTCGTAGAGTTTTCCATGTCTTTGGGGTTTCACAATTGCCACGAAGGCCCGCTAGCCCACCATTGTCGAGGTGATTTTTGGAAGTGCATAGCTACATGGCATAGCTTGGAGGACTCTGTGAAGCCCTCATCTCCAAAGGCCGCATCAAATTGTTGGATGAAGGCCAACACTTTGTCGGTAGCACCAAAGGTGCCATCATAGGTGAGAAAAAAGATACTCTTTCATCCTTCCTTGAACTTCTTTAGCTTTTGTGACCTTCGCATGCAGGAAATGATTTGCGATGTCCTCCCCTCTTGTATTCTCTAGGATAATAGCCATAACTTTCATCGGAAGAGGAGTAAGGTGAAGAAGAAGGAGAAGAGGGTGACCTCTTCCTAGTCCTATTCTTCCTTTGTTTCCTCTCTTGCCTTTGAGAGTGATGAGGAGAAGGACTATGTGTTGATCTTTCCCTCTTGGGAGGAGTGGGCGATCATCTAGACCATCGTCTTCGTGGAGCCACATCTTCAGAGGAACTTAAACTTTCATTGCTTTCTTGCTCTTTGGATTCCTCCTCTCGAATGGGAGAGAGTCTTCTTTTGGGGGTCTCTTCAAGAGGCCTCCTAAGCTCTCTCTCCTCTTGGAGAGGAAGGGAAATTCCATAAGCACGAAGTTGTTGAGTAACTTCGGCTTGCAAAGCAGGGTTGCCCATAGCTTGTTGCAACCTAGTGACGAGATAATTCACAAACATCGGGAGCATCATCATTAGCACCTTCATGTGCAAAATCAAAGCTATCAATGTTCATTCTACTCTCTTGATTATTGTCAGCCATGTTAACAAAATTTATGTATGTACTTAGTGTATGCTTTGGCAATTCAAAACCTTAGTTGCCACTCCTCTTAGCCTTTGAAAATCGGCTCTTAAGTATCTACACCCACGGCTCAAAGTGGTTAATTATAGAGAGTAGAGGAGTAGGTATAACATAGCAGAGTTGCCGAGGGCTAGCTCCTTTTGGACTTCTTATGGCTCAATAATGGTAAAGCCGTAGGCAAGTCTAAAAAGACTCCATTATTAAGTCCAAAGCTCCCAAGGTGTGCACCATCCCCCACATAGTGGGCTCAACAAAACCGATAATAGATCCCAGTTCCACTTACCCTAATATAATTAACAACATCAACCATTTATAGGCTACTTAAGGACCTCTCTTATTAAGCAAGAAAAGAGAAACCAAATGCTCTGATACCAATGTAATGGAATTGGCCTATTTAACTTGAGAGTAACGGAAATTAATGAGAGTACTTTTGAAAAATGACTTTGTGAGCATAGCGGGTGAACATAGTTGAAGATAGCACATAATCATAGCAATTAGTTAACTTGGCATGAACAATACTTTTGCAAGAGAGAGAATTTGGAGAACATGACAACAATTGAGGACCGGATTATGTGGAGCCGGTCCCCCTCCAATAGGCATTTGTATTATGATTTCTCCCATTAAGAGAGACTTGTTACAATACAATCTTTGTGTTCCTTGTGACCTAGGTGATGCAATCAAGATGGAAAGCTTCATGCATCACAAGCATAACATAAACTTGAAGAAATCTTTAACTATCCCAAGCCTCAGTCCCAAGAACTCAAACACCTTCGAAGGTGGAGAGAGCTAGCAGGGAATGAGGGTAGGGAAGAGGAAGAAGAAACATTTCATAGGAGAAAGAATTAGTTCCTCACTTATCATAACTCTTGTTGCTAGCATACATAATAGCATAGTAATGAAGAAGAAGGAGATGGAAAGCTTAAGCATTGAATCATGGCTCTTGGTTGGATTTGCACTCCATAGCCAAGTGTTGGTGTAGGCTCTCAACCTCTACTTGCTTGGAGAAGGAGAGGAAGATCTTGCACTTTGCATAGCACACAATGAGAGTGTTTGTGAGTGTGTGTGGGTGAGTATACCCCCTAAGCAACCCCCTAGCTTGTTTGGGTCGACCCCCCCTTGTAGATTATGCTTGAAGCTCATTGGAACCCTCCAGGCCTAGCCAATCATAAGCAGGAGGTATTACAAGCAGCAAGGGTAGCCTTGAGACAAGTGTCCCCCTTTCCCCTTTGAGAGAGAGGGCTAAATAAATTCTAAATCAATTAATTAAATCTCCTAATTTATTATTGGACCCCTTGGGTGGCCAACCAATAGGCTTCGGCACACCATGAGGGCAACATGAGGAGGAACTTGACAAGTGTCCCTTTTGCTTTCTTTGTACCATGCATGCCTTGTGTGAGTGTGTGGGTGTTCTCCCTCATCCCCCCTCATGTAGGGTTTGCCCCCTCTTTGTAGGGATTGAATCTTTGACTTTTTGACACCTCAAGCCCCTCATGCATAGGCCCAGTTCCCACCACAAGCTTGGCTCTTAAGCACTTTAAGCTTGGGTTGGGTTCTCACCTCAATTGCAACCCTAGCATCTCAAGCATTTCAAGCATCTCAATAATTAAGCACCTCAATCGTCAAGCATGACAAGCGTCTCGAGCTGGGCCGGGTTCCCGAGCCTCAAGCTCATCCCTAGCTTACCTAAGGTCAAAGGACTTTTACACACATTATTGGAGGTCTTCAATGAAGCTAACCCTAAGGTCTTATGCTCAATTGGTTAGCCTTGCTCTTTGATAGACCATCTCTCATTTGGGTCCCTTTACCATTGGCCCCATGTTGAGATAGATCTATAATCACATGTCTATATCTTAACACTTGTTCCTGTTTATTCTCCCACATTAAGTGATCAATTTAATATGAGAAAATCATTTGGGTTGGTTAGATGTTAGATATTAGATTTTATGACACACAAACTATCTTTTTCCAAGCAATTAGACTGTACAAGGTCTCTACCCTTAAACATTTACCATAAACCACCTAGATCACTTCATGATCTACTTCCAAAACCATAAACCATAATCCAATCACTTCACACGGGTGAGCACTCCACCCAATTCGGATGAGTCACAACCAATCCTTCATAACCACTTTAGAACATAACATGAATGCAAGCATTTAGATAGTATAACTATAACCAAAAAGAAAAAACCAAGAGCCACACCGGCTTCCACCACAAAACCACAACTATAGTCCATGAGGGAATCTCAGCCCTTAACCACCAACCATATTTATATTGAACCAACTCCCACACTTGGAGTTTGACATAACCACTTTAGTCAATTTAAGTCCACACACATAGCTCTTGAGACATGAGATTTACACTCGTATATACATCCAACCATCCACTCGTATATATATATAAAAATTACCGAGAGGGTGACTACTCAGAAAAACGACATAGAGAGAGATGATGATGGCTATGGAGTTTAGAGCTTCTCACTGTGCTTTAGAATCGATTATGGGCTATCGAAAGGCTTCTTGATTTTCCGCAAGAGAGCGGTAATGAGAGCTACATAGAGGTTTTCACCACGAGAGCTTCCAAAGAGCGCGTACGCCGTGAAACGAGAGAGGAGATAGTAAGCAAGTAGAGAGAGAATATGCTTCTTCTTCTTCTTCTTCTTCCTCCCATATACAAGAGAGAAGAGCTTATGGAGATGGTGATGAAGAGCTTGCACCACTCCGTATAATAGATATGTATAGCCTTGTGGTAGTAGACGTAACAGATGGCACTAAAAACTGAAACTTGCATGTGATTTTATAGGCACTGTGCAAGACCGGAGTGTGCCCCAAGGCAAAACCTAGAGCTAGTTTTTGGCCCAAGAATAGCTACACAGCTTTTGGAACTTTGCTAAAAACATGTCTTTGCTTTTGGTGGTCAACTCTCCAATTACCATCAAATTTTTACAGTCAAATCGGCCAATTGAATAGTACCCGGCCAACTAACGGAACCTTGGCTAGACTATGCCACCCCGTGATGTCCCGACGTAATTATGACTTTCTCGTATTGCCCCAAAATGTTAACGGTACTGCTTTTTATAAAAATAATTTCCGTAAAAATCTCGTTTGGTCCCGTTTTTGCTTTGGGTGGTCATTTTTAAATCCAACGGAGAGTAAAATTAATATTTTTATGTTGAGGTCATCGTAAAAAGCACATTGCTTTTTCAAAAACGCCGTAAAGCACAAAAAGCTAAAAAAAGGATGAAAAGCAAAAAAAGAAAAAAATTCTAAAATTGAACCACATGTTCCCCTTGTCCACTAGAATAAGAAAGCGGACTCGCTTTTCACTAAAAAGCACTAAAAATCATGAAAAACTAAAAATAGCGTAAAAAGCACTTGAAAAACAAAATTTTACAAATTGAACCATAGCTTCCTCGGAACACGTAGATTAAGGATCGGATTTTTCTTTTTGCAAAAAAGCAAAAAGCATAAAAAGCATGAAAAAAATAAAAATAGCGGATTTTCCCAAAGCTGAACCAAACGTCCGTCTAACCTACTAGAACATGGAAACGACCTTTCATTTTACTTTATAACCTTCCAATACTTTCAATCCAGTATCTTAAATTCAAATTTTTAAAAAATAGATATTGAAATAATTTTTTTACTTCTAAAAGACACCCAAAAATTGGGGATCTTACATTGAAGGAAGGAACAAACCTTTTTGGAGGTCTAGTTGCTCTTGTAGATCTTCAAGGAATAGGTTGAGGCTCCTCATTTGGTTGACGTTGTTGCATGTTGTCATTGTTTGCACTCCTTGAGTCTTCACCGTCCTCAAGCTCCATGTACTCTCATCATCTGTATATCTTTTGTTTGTTTTCTTTTCAAGTAATCTTTGTACATATTTTGTTCGTTGAAAATTACATCCCTACTCCTAAAGATTTTACCATCTTCAGGATTCCATAGGCAATACCCAAAGGCTTGATTAATTATCTGGTTTTCACTTTGGAATCTATTTATACTTGGATTAGCTTGCTTCAAGTTTTGTCGATTGTTTGGGCTGCCATTTTCAAGTATAAGTGTTACAAGGTTTTTGAGATTTTATTGTTTGAGGTAGCTATTGCTTGTATTAGTTAACCCTTAATGATTGTGTTGGATTTGGTAACCATATTTGCCTTGGATTAGTTGCCATGATCAATTTTATCACCCATACCTACCTGATTCGTTGTCCATTTTATTGTTAAGCAAGCTTAAGCTTCAACTCTTGATGTGATGGTGTATGAATGGGTTGTACTTTCCAAATATGATGGATTTTATTACCCATACCTACCTAATTTTTTGTCCATTGTATTGTTGAGCACGCTTAGGCTTCAACTCCTGATGTGAGGGTGTACTTTCCAAATATGATGAATTTGTGTCAAAGGAGTAACATAAGAGGTGCCATGAATGTTGAATTGTAAGGTTTTGTGCACGTCTATCACATGTGTCAATGCAAGGGACTTGCCGATACACTGTGTGCGAGCCACAAATGGCTCCAAGCACACAACTAGACTAATCTAGCAAGCTCAAGAGATCAAGGGTGTGTCACTCATCACCCTACACTCATCTTCGTGGAGGATTCCTCGGCGCGAAGAAGAAGGAGCTACCATCGTGCCGCGCTCAACCGCTTTGCCGCCACCGTGCCATTGTCGTAATTCTCGATCGCTCTCTCTCTGTCTCTCTCTCTCATGCATACACACACACACACACACACACACACACACACAAGGAGATGGAGAAGAAGAAGATGGAGATGGAGCAAGAGCACTCTTCAATTGCACAAATGAGAGATTAAACGATTTTTAGGTTTAGGTGACTTTTATATGAGCTTGCCCCATTCACACTTGGGCATCCATACTGATCCAACTAACCCTTGAATGTTCCTGTAAGAGTGATCCTCTCATCGGCGATCACTCTTACCCTTTTCCTATTGGACCGACAAGCCCGGCCCATGACTAATAGAAGTGGATGCCAGTGGTTAACAGGTTTCCTCCTACGAATGTGGAATTGATTTTACATTTGCATCCATGGTTCATCCAGGATGATTGCTTTATTAAGATCTATATCAGCCATTACATGAAATTGATGTGGGCATTGATGGCTATCTATGTTGATTGACACATTTACTTGACCTAACTTATCATCGTCCCTCGGTTTGCAACACGGAGATTGATTTGATTTGTCATCAATTGTACCCCAGACATCTTTAGATATTTAGAGTACTTCATTGCATTGGCTCATGCTCCACTGTCAACAAGTGCATGCTGAGTAGATTCATTGGCTAGCTATATACATATGTGTACATCCATACTTCCAAACCAATTTGTCTCTATTGAAATTGCTTCAATAGGAGGTGGTGGTGTTGCAAGTTTCTTAAATTGGATGTTGTTTTGTCATTCCCTGTGCTTTAAAATATGCAACTTTGCTTCCTTCTAAGTCCATATTTGATTAGCTTAAGCTTTTCACTTCCATTCTACTGCATGGTGAATCTTTTTCATCAATTTTGTGGTTAATGATAGATGATTTTCTTCAACCTGCAACCACTAATCCACTTGGACATCTCTTCTTCCTCTAATGTCGCAAGTTTTATGGTGCCACTAGATGATATGTCACTAATAAAAAATGGGCCATTACCTCGCTTTGTTAACTTTTTGGAGTGTTTTTTTAAGGTGTAGACTAAGATATAGTTATCCTTTTATAACTCCTTGGTGATCACATGTTGATCATGGAATTCCTTCATGCGTCATTCTTGCACGTACAACAACAGCTTGTAAGCGTACTTCATCTAGCTTTTCTAGCTCAGCCACTCTCTCTGACAGCTCATGACCTATCCATTCTAGGTTTTTGGCTAATCGTAGTGTGGAAATCAAGAATTACATGGACAGTATGGCGTTAAGTCCAAACACCATCTTAAAAATTATTGTTTCAATTGCTATTTTTAAAGCAACTTGGTATGCCCAAAGATCTGAATGTAGCTTTTGTTCCCAGTTTGATCTTGATTCAATCACCATCTTTGTGGGCATTGTGCATAATATCTTTTTTGTATTCTCTGCTTGTCCATTAGCTTGAGGGTAATATGGTGTTGACTTGTGAGGAATCACCATGAACTCATCCAACAAGAATTCAATCGCTTCATTCAGGAAGTGAGTCCCTCTATCGCTCACTATCTCGATCGGTAACCCATACATTGTAAAGATTGTTGGTGGGTTGTAGCATAGCTCAATCCACCGACATAATGTCAAACCAATGGATCAAAACCGGAACAGTGCATGGAGGCATGGAGTGAAAAGAAATGCAAGAAGAGGATCCCAATCAAAAGAGAGAAGAAGAAGGGAATGCAATACTAATAGCGTGCTACTCAATGCCTACTCTGTAATCTCACAATCAAGAGGACAATGGTGCACATGCTCATTAACCACTCACACACATAGATCAAAAGCTCAAATAACTCACAAATCAAGTAAAGGAGAAGAGAAATGAGAGTGGGAAGCAATAAGTAGAGACTAATTAACACTTAGCTGCACACCATTGACAAATCCATGTTGTGGTAGATGCTCAAGGAAGAATGTGCCTACAAAAGAAAGATAATGATGAGGTAGCAATCTAAATCATATGGCAATGAAGCATAAGGGAAAATCAAAGAACATGTGGTAATGAGTAAATGCAAAGAATTATGAAATGTTGCACTACCATTAAAGAAAAATAAATTGCACTTGTTGAAATTAATTAATCAAGAGTTTTGGGCTTATGGATGAATCTATCAATTAATTAGCTACAACTAAGGGTTAAACCAATCACTTTAGTACTAGTTAAGTTACAAAAATTATCTAAATGCAAGATTTTATAATTGTGTTGTCAACATGGATTAGCTTGAATTTTTCACGTGAAGCTGAATGGAAGTCTTTTCACTTCATTTTCTTGATTTTCCTTTTTTCTTATTCTTTTTTTCACATTCATTCTAAGTCATTTGACGTGTGTGCTTACTTTGTATTCCCAGGGCTTTTTGTTTCTCAAAGAAAAGTGCCCACACTAGGAACCTTTAGGGCTCTAATACCATAGGCAATACATGTGAGTGAATTAACAAATTCAAGCCGGGATTTCTCTTCCAGCTTAAGATTTTATAGTGTGGCACTTTTGTGTTTTGTTTTTTTTTCTGCTTCCATTTCCTTTGTATTCTCACTAGTGTTCTTTGTTGTTTAAGTGAGCAAGCCTCTTTACGCCTAGAACACACTACTAAGGTCTTAGACATTCAAATAATTTTACGAACTAGGACTAGCAGTCAAGTAAATAAGTCACAGCCTCCTAACCTCAAGGATTGCCCATAAGGCTAAACTCTAGGTCCATTAACTAAGAAAGAAAAACTTATACATCTATAATGATAGATAACAAGACATAACTAAATGAACTCAATCAAACCATGAAAAACCACAATCAAAAAATATAAATATGCACACATATGAATCATGGAAATTAGTACACCTGGAGATATGTGACGTGTCTCCTCAATTGATGTGGAAGTAAACATGCAATGCTGGAGCTCAATCTATCCATGTTGTGTGAAAGTTGAATTCCATCTATCTTGAAAAATCAAAAACAAAACACTACTACCTGGAAAGATGTGTCAGCATAGAGGTCAGAGTTTTATTACCTAAATAAACATAAAAAGAAATAATCACATACCTGGATGCCTAGAGGAAATAAACCCAAAGAGAAAGAAGTGTCTCTAGTTAGGTGCATGTGTCTAGTGCACCATAATCAATATGCACAAGTCAAGGGTCTAGTGCAACTAGGATGGATAAGAGAACTCTCTCTAACCAATAAAATCTACAATCTCCTAGCTCTTTGTCCTATGGTCATCGACTACCATAGAATTTGTAGCACAAATAATGGGTCTAGGGATGACATTGTCCTATGGCTGTGTGTTCAATGAACTCTATGGCTCAATATCCTTCAATGGTTGACTCCTATCTAGCTCTAAGTCAATGGCATGGTCACTCGAAATCTCAGGTTATCTATGGCTAGTGGAAATTTGTGGTGTGATAGGTGATCGGCTCTTTGATAGCCATATCTTCAATACCCATGGTGTCTCTATGAATGTATGCCAAGCTCTCCTCACATGTCCATGAATATCTAGCCCATAGAACTCTAGTTCTAGAGTGTCTCGTAGTAGGTGTCCACTTTTGTCATCATGAATATCTTGTATCCTATTGCGGTCCCTCTACTGAACATATTTATTGTAATGTATCTGCTCTAGAAATCATAAAAGAACTATGAGTTCTCATCATGGGGTGTAAAACTACATGACCTATAGGAACTTAAACATGTCTCGCTCATAAAATCCTTGTGCCTCTAGTGACCATCTTGAAGCTACCCGTCCTTGTGATGGACCAGCATGTGCTCTATGGCTTGCTATCGATACAAGTGTCTCATCACTCGACAAACATCTATAACACCAAATTAGTAAATTTGGGAATTTTCCAATTTCCACTTTTTAAAAGAGATTAAGATATGACCACATGGTCTTGGCCAAATTTTTTACAGCATGGCTTGAAAGATCTTTTCAAGTCCTACCTTGGGAAGGATTTGGTCTAAAAAACCGATTTGAGATTTGTCCATATGGCCAAATCTTCAAGAAATTGGTGACTCTCAAATTGGCTGTAAATTCACAAAATCTCTAATATGGTGTTCTATCATGAACTCTATTTAGGAATATAAACTTGTCTAGTCCTATGGTAAGCTCTATGAGTCAAGCTATGGCTACAAAACCTCGTGTTCCATGTTAAAATAGCACTATACTATGGTGTAGAGTCCAAACTAGGATCCAATGGATCTAATACCTATGGTGTGGCTGCTACGGTGGTCTCATCAATGTGGTCTATAATAGGAACCTGATGTGACAATGTCTCCCAACAATGTGGTCTATAATAGGAACCTGATAATACAATGTCTCCCAAGTTGTATCTACGTGCTCTATGATCAGTGAATGTGGTTGTGTCTCTACAAGAAAATATGACTCTATAGAAACATATGTATGATGTGGCTGCTCTGTAGGTGGGTCACTCAACAATGTGTCACTCTTTTGTGTATCAAGATGGTAAACCTTATATGTTGTCTCTATATCATCAGTGTCATACTGGTCTAAGCTATGAAGCTCACTTTGTGGTAGGCTAATATTTGGGGCTACATCTGGGGGTGGCATAGTCCTAGGAATATCTTGTGGAGGACCACATTCACTCATGGGTATAGGAGGTGATCTATGACATGGATGGGTTGGAGCTGTCGTAGGTAGTCTAGATCTATAATGTGCTCCATTGATCAATGGTCTGGGTGTGTATCTCAATCCATAAATTAGCACATAGATAGAATGATTAGTGCCTCTATATACTCACTCTTGAGCATCTTGATCAAGCATAATCATGGCACTCACACTCAGAGGTAACTCACCAAATGTGTTAGACTCTTCTGTGTACCTACATCTGTTATTGTCAACATATGTCTGCACCTAGTCAAGTCTACACAGCTCTACCAATGTTAGATGAGTACGCATATCTAGGGACTTGTTGTAAGATAAAGGCTTTATGGTCCGTAAGTCAATTTCAAACATTGGCAAGTATATTGCATCATAATCGTCTCTAAAGAATTTTGGCGTGCCTAAGCTAGGCATAACTTGCAATAGCTAATGTGTGAGAGGATCTTGAACAAAGCATTTGAGTTTCTCAAAGAAACTTGACCGGCTCATATCATGTAATATGCACAATCCCATTCTCTCACCACACAAGAATAGCATGCGTCTATCTCTTTGCATAGTAGTGGCTAGGAAGTGTAGCTCATCTTTAGTCCTAGGACTCGTGTCGCTCGTCCAAACTATAGGCTCATGTGACATAGATCTATCATGGTCATGTGCATCAGCAATCTCCTCAAATGTAGGCTCTAGTGGGACATCTACATGTATGATAGGTGCACAAAAACCATCAATAAGTGACAAGTGTAGAATCTAGCACACTATTTATCTCTAATGGTTGAATGCTTGTCTTTGGAATAAGAACCATCCCACTAGGCTATATCTCCTTTGTAGAACAATAAGTAACCTCTAGAATAGTCACTCTAGGTGGATCTATGGTATTTCTCTTTGGTGTACTCATCCTATCGTTAATCTGGGCATTTGTCTCCTTCATCTCAATCACTCTATACCTCAACTAATCAACGGTGCTCTGAGGTAAAATATGTCTGTGTGATGGAGATTTGGGAGGTGACCTAAGAGGTAAAGTCTATCTAGCAGGTGTCTTTGGACTATGTGTGGTCATCACTATAGGATCCTAGCCAAGTCATAAAGGATAGGGCAATCCCAACATCAAGGAATATCGGGCACCATATGTGTCCCTATAAATTCTATCGCAAGATCTCCAACAAGATATACCATAATGCTCGTGTTTGGCTCAAAATGTCTTGTGATATGCTCTCATTGATATCTACATCCACAATCATCGACATAAGCCAATGTGTGCTCCAGTCTACGTACCTCCACTATCTTAGGATGTACCTGGGTGTCTAAACAATCATCAGGATGTGCTATATCCACAACATCATATGGGATGAGGTAGGGACATGTATGCGCCCTTGAGTTCATCAATAAAGAACTCAGTCAAACCAAGGTGACATCTTTTAACTCTGACTCCCTGTAGTATGAAAGGGTCAATGTCATCCAAGAAGGTGCCCTTAGTGTAGGAATGTACATCAAGGTCAACAAACCAAGGCATGACTTCTCTATATCTGTTAACCCTCACGCACATTCCTATCACCTAAGACGGACACCGTATTATTTATTTGGTAGAGTCAGGTACCAGGCTTGTCGGTCAATAGGAAAAGGGTAAGAGTGATCGCCGATGAGAGGCGCACTCTAACTGGAACATTCAATTGATTAGTTGGCTAAGCATCGGTGCCCAAGTGTGAATGGGGAGAGCTCATATAAAAGCAACTAAACCTAAAATTCACTCATTTTGTGCAATTGAAGAGTGATCTTGCTCCATCTCCATCTATTTCTTCATCATCTCCTTGTGTGTGTGTGTGTATGCGTGAGAGAGAGAGAGAGTGCGATTGAGCATTGTGGTGGAACAACGGCAACGAGGCAGTTGAGCGCGGTGTAGCGGAGTCTCCCTCTTCTTCACGGCAAGGAATCCTCCATGACAGCAAGCGTAGAGTGGTGAGTGACACACCATCGCCATCTTTGAGCTTACTAGTTTAGGCTAGTTGCATGCTTGGAGCCATTTGTGGCTCACACACAGTGTATGGAAAGTTCCTTTGCATTGACACGCACACAGATGCACACATTTTTTGGCACCGTTTCCGGGGAATGCCATACACTAAGCTTGAATGGCACTCTGTGCTTCTTTTGTGGTGCAATTTCAATTGTAGGAAAGGTAGGGAAGGAAGATGTGTGTGTTGAGAAGAAGGATTTTGTTTTGCTACTGTGTAATTCTTTGTTAATGAAGTTTTGAAAGGTACTGTGTTTTCTCTGTGATAAGGTGTTAGTATTAAGGTTGTTAGTTTTGTGTAATGTAAAGTACAGTAAGTAGGAAGTAGATTTGTTAGAGATAATGAAGTGTGTGAGTGTGTAACAGTAGGTGTATTAGTTTTAAGTAGGTAGGTAGAGTGTGTGTGCTCTCGCACGCACGGACCGAGTCCCCTTATCCCAAAAAATAAAAAAAACTTTAAAGGTAGGTCGGGATCAGGAATATCTCCCAGACCCAAGCCCAAGCTCATGCTTAGGCTCAGACCTCAGTCGCCCTTTAAAATTACGTATTTTAGCTTCACGCGTAGCTAAAAATCGACTTTTTTGAGGACCAACGGAGCTTCAAATGACCGAACGTTGTGCTGTAAAGCACACCGCGACCCTCTGAGTGATACACTTGTTTTGAGCTATCATACACTTTAATAAAAAAACCGATTATTAAAAAACATTTAAAAACATTAAAAAAACGAGTGAAAATGAACGCCTAAAAAAGTAAGCGGTTAACCTTCGAGGTTATTTGCCGACGCTTGTAGGGTGCCAAAGGTACATGCATCAGCACTCTGGTTGTGTGCTAGAGATGGAGCAACTAGAGAGAATTTTGACTTACGCGAGTTCTCAATATCCACCTACCTTAGGTTCCGCGCCCTCGGCGGGGACCCAAGGTAGTACAAACCAAGACCCGAACATAGCAACTAGTGACTCTTCCTCTGACCACGACGTCATGGAGGGTTTCCCAATGCCTAATCCTGATAGCTCAAGCCAAGACATGCATACCATGGGCCCACGGTCTGGGCTGAGCGTGCTTAGCCGCTTGAAGGAAACCTTTAGTAGAGCCACTCGCTTCGAACATGGAGCTAATGATGTAAATGAGGGGGGTGGGGAAGTAAATTCTCCATTCATGACCAACGTAGACCCTATGCCCTTAGAGAATGTGCACGTGAATACTTCATTCATTGCACCCATTGAAACTATATCCTCATGTGGTACTTGTGTGGTGTCTCTGGGTGGTGATCTATGTCTTGTCAGCACATATGATGCATGTGACCTAGTAAGCTGAGTGTATGATGTGCTCATGGTCTGTGGTGCAGTCTCTACAGCCTCTCTAGCATGTATACTAATAGCAATCAAGGAATGTGATGTGGTTGTCTCTATGCATGGTAACTCTGGAGGTGCACTGGTAAGGCTCTAGATCATATGCTCTATATATTCCCTTGCCTCTGCCATCAGCAGATGTCTATTGGCTAGATGGTCTGGATGATGTGAATCTTGGAGGTGATATAATTTGTTTCATAGGGTCTACTGTATGCTCAAGTATACTACATGGAGTATAGACATAGGGACGTCCACATAACAATGTATATGTAGCAATCAAATGCTTTTGCATAACCACTAGAAACACCACTAAAATGAAGGTGCATAGGCACGTGAAAATCTTAAATTGGAACCTCTAAACAACAAACTCATCCTTGAATTTAGTCAAAGTATCCAACTATCACTGGCGGTAAAAGATAATGTTAGTTTTTCAAATGATTATGCATCCACAGCAAGTAGTGGGCAAATATTTATGAGTCTAAAAGTGCATGTTGCTATCATTGTATGGCACACATAACTCCTATGCACATTATGTAGACCAAGAAGGGCAACTGTACGAGAAGAGTTGACCAGTGTTTGAGAGGCCTACATACCAGCTCATAAAATTATGCTTAGTGTTAGATCAAGAAGGATGGTTCATCTATGAGGAAAGACTAATATAGCCCATCCTCTCTAGAGCTTGATGACATTACCCGAGTGAACCCAAAAAGTCAGAGCCAAACTACCACCCATTCAAATTTGTGACCAAACAAGCATATATTATGACAAAAATGCATGTAGATGTAGACAAGAGTCTAAGATCTATGATTCCTTAGGTCCTAAAACCACGGAAGCTCATGTCATAGGAGACCTAGGGGATAGACAATATCAAGGCAATATCATCTTGACTTGGGGAAACATTTGTACATATAGGACACTATGCACAAGGTTTACAAATGTCAAACATCGACAAAGCAGCACATACTATGCCTTCCCATCCCCAAAAGGTGAGATCAAACCAAAGCCAAACAATCTTGAGCCCAGCTCATGGAGAAAGCATTAGTGATCACCATAGAACGGGGGAGCTAGGAGCTGCAAATCCATCAAACTCAGCGCTTGTACCAAGAAACACATCAGTTAGAAGCCTTAGAGGTTCTAGCCAGGACCTGTTAGGTTTCAAGCCCCGTGATCTTTTATGGTCGAGCACTCGCCCACTTACTTCCATTCTTTGATATAATGTCAATAAGCAGAGTGAGAAAGGTTCTTCTCACATTGCTCCACCAAATACATTGTGTCTTCTCCTTCTCCTTCCCCCTTCTCCCCTTCCCTCTCTTACATCCTACACTCCCATCTCCACAAGTGCTATTAGAGCCCAGGAGCACCCCCCAATCCTCGCTCCTACCCACGCCGCATGAACCCCTCGTCCCTGTCAAGTAGGGAATCTGGATAATAATCCAAGATTGTGAAGCTCACCAGATTCAAGTAGAACAGCAGATTGGGACTTGTAGAGCTTTGAAGGCTTATGCAAAAGCAAGTTGGGGCAGTAAACCAAGGCCGCTAGCGAGGGTCGAGCAGCGGGGCAAAACAAAGGCATCAAGTCCATAAGCAGATATCAGCCAAGTAGTAGGGCTGCAAGATTGGGCTTGTGAAAAAATAGCCTTGAATTTGCAATTCACAGAATTGGGTGCAATTTGTGAGCAATTAAGGCTTGCAATAAGCATTGAGCAAGAGTTGAAGGTGAGTTGGGGTCAGCCGGTAGTGAGCATGGAGATGAACTCAAGACTAGAATCGGGTGCATCAGTAGGAATTTTGGGCAATTGAAGGCATGTGTGCAATGAGCTTGTGAGAAGGCAGAGGTTCAGACTACAGTGAGAAATGCTAGGCTCTTTGAGCACAATCGAGTAGGCAAGTTGAAGCCAAGATGACCACACACACACACCCTGCCCAATCTTGACACTATCTAATATTTATCATTTTGAGCAGAGATTAAATTTTCTTTTAATCTTTTGACTTACACACATAATGTGTGCAAGCCCTCCCTCCCACGGGGCTCTTGACCATCGAGCCCCAACTCCCCGACCCCCGTTCAGTAGCCCCTCTCACACACACCCACAACCGCAGTGACAGAGCTCTATGTGTGTGTGTGTGTGTGTGTGTGTGTGTGTGTGAGAGAGAGAGAGAGAGAGAGAGAGAGAGAGAGAGAGAGAGAGAGAGAGCAAAGCTGAGAGAGAGAGAGAGAGCAAGTGAGAGAGAAAAGAGCAGCTATTTGACCTCAACACCTCGTCACTGACCTCGACATCGACATCAATGACTCGCCTCTTCGCATTGGCATCAACATCGGCGAGTGCTTCTGTCCAGTGGGGTGAAAGGTAAAATCGGCTTCAATTTTTGGCATCGACTCGGTTCCTTTTGGCATTTTTTGATGACACCTCTCATTACGTGGCCGATTTTTCCATGAACCATCTTCCTACGAACGGTTGTACTTGCAACATGCGCGGGTGAGGTACCTCTGCCATAGAGGAGTGACACTCGGCATCGGCATTGAGCGCATTGATCATGCTCTACGACACTATTTTGGCTTCAAGCACCTATGGTGGGTATTCGACTAGCGCATTTCCATCCGGCGATAAAAAATCCGCATCGACATTCCCAATATACACCGACACATAGGTTACAGGGGGCTTTCGAGCCCATATACACCATCTTCTCCAGGTTTCTAATCACTTACAAGCACAGTGCCTTTCAAGCGATCTTGGCAGTCATTTTTTACAGCAGTTTCATATGCAAATGACCATGCATTGATAGATGCTTGTTCTTTTGAGCACACTTAGTGCTATTGAGCTCTTTTGAGAGCAGATATCCCCGCATGGATTTCTTTTTACTGCACGTCAACAGCTCTTGGTGCCTGTTTGAGCGTAGTCACCCATGTACATTAAGTTGCAAACATTGTACATTGTACTATATGTGGGGCCATCTTTTTGCTATTTTGACAGTTTTCTCGGCCGATTTTGAGACTCAGACCGGAAGAGCCCTTTCTAAGACTATGGCTAGTCATATTGTGTCTACTTTAGCCTTTGGAGGGTCATTGCGTGAGGTTTTCTTTGAGTTAGGGTATTCGCAAATATTGAGATACCTTCGGTGATACAAGTAGATGGAGTTCCCCTCTTACCGTACCCTCGCCATAGGATATGTATCTGGGCGGTTTCTTATGCTTTTGATGCCGAGTTGGCAGTCACACAAAAGTGGTGTTGAGTAGTTTATGCTCAGTGGTTGTTTTAAACAGTTTATGCGCTTACTTTTGTATTGTCGGGTTTGAGAGTTTTCTCCATGTAGAGAGGAGACTTTGTCGAATTTTTCCTATGAGTCAATTTTATGCGCTCTTGCTACATTTGGTTGTTCTTACACAGTGATTTTACAACTTTTGGTTTGAGTTTTTGCTCTTGTTATAGGGGAAATTCTGCCAAAATTTTCTTAACCAAATCTCCATAAAGTTTTTGGCTACATTCTCTTGAGTCATGGCTACAAGTAGTGCTTCCAAAAGAGAAGAGTACTACATCAAAAAGTTTGATGGCACAAACTTTGATATTTGGTGGCAGTGTATGCAAGAGTTTTTGATCAACAAAGGCTTGATAGCACCCTTGCATGAAAGAAGAGAAGATGCGTACACTGATTAACACTGGTGTAAGATCCCCAATTTTTGGGTCTCTTTTCAAAATAAGAAAAATCAGCTTTCAATTTTTGTTTTGTCAAATTTTGACTTAAGATTCTTGACTGACAGTATTGAAAGGTTCTAAAGTAAAAAGCAAGGTCGTTTCCATGTTTCGGTAGGTTAGACGGTTGTTTGGTTCAGTTTTGAAAAATCTGCTATTTTTAGCTTTTTCATGCTTTTTATGCTTTTAGGTGTTTATTTACAGAAAGCACGGTGAGATCCTTGATCTACGTGTTCTATGGAAGCTATGGTCCAATTTTGTAAAAATCTGTTTTTTGAGTGTTTTTGACACTATTTTTAGCTTTTCATGATTTTTAGTGCTTTTTAGTGAAAAGCGAGAAAGCTTTCTTATTCTAGTGGACACGGGGAACCCGTGGTTCAATTTTAGAAAATTTTGCTTTTTTTTTCTTTTTACGCTAGTTTTAGCTTTCGTGCTTTTCGACGTTTTTGAAAAAGCAATGTGCTTTTTATGATGACCTAAACATAAAAATATTAATTTTAGTCTCCGTCGGATTTAAAATTGGTCACCCAGAGCAAAAACGAGACCAAAGGAGATTTTTACACGAATTATTTTTATAAAAAGCGATATTGTAAATACGCCGGGGCAGTACGGGAATGTCATAATTATGTCGGGACATTACGGTGCGGCATAGTCTAGCTACGGTTTCCATTAGTTGGCTGGATACTGTTCAATTGGCCAATTTTGCTGTAAAAATTGATTGGTAAGTGGGAAAGTGGACCACCAAAAGCAAAGGCATGGTTTTAGCAAAGTTTCCAAAAGCTTGCAGTTGTTACTGGCTCAAAAAGTAGTGCTACCTTCTGGCTTGGGCATCACTCTGGCCCACTGCACTTCCCTATAAGTTGCCGGTTAGTGCTCAGTTTTCAGGGCCGTCTGTTGCATCTACTATCAGAAGGCTATACATATCTATTATACGGAGTGGTGCAAGCTCTTCATCACCATCTCCATAAGCTCTTCTCTCTTGGGAAGAAGAAGAAGAAGAAGAAGACGAATATTCTCTCTCTACTTGCTTACTATCTTCTCTCTCGTTTCACGGTGTATGCGCTCTTCGGAAGCTTTCGTGGTGAATATCTTTACGTAGCTCTCATCGCCGCTCTCTTGCGGCAAAGCCTTTCGACAGCCCCTAATCGATTCTAAAGCACAGCGAGAAGCTCTAAATTCCATCGCCATAATCTCTCTCTCTATGTCGTTTTTCTAAGGAGACACCTTCTCGGTGATTGTTTTTTCGTATATGAGTGCATGTATGGATTTACCGAGTACATATGAAGTTACCCCATGATTATTTCATCATGTTTAACACGTTGATTATGTACATGATGTATTTATGATCACGTGCGTGCATAAAAAGCATTTTTCGTTTCATGTCATAGAGGTGGTAGGAACACTACTTTGGTCATAACTCACAAACCATTATAAATAATCCTGAATCCTTCACACCAGAGATAAAATAGATCGTTTAGAACATTTTCTCTCTTAGATGTCATGTGAAAATCACGCACAAGCTAAGAGATATGGTCAAAAAACAACTTGCTACCCACTACACAACCAAATTTTTTGACTCCAGGCTCCTTGGAGAACCACTATATAGATTCATCGGATGGACAACCCCACTTAAAAAATTGAAAATCTTGATGAAACTTGATGATAAATGTATTTAGGTCCCCGTTATCACCTCAGAAATGCGAGTTATTAATCGTTCCATAACCGGTTTTACTTACACGTGTAGGGGCGCTACTAAGGGGGATACCATATGACGTTGTGAGTTAACCGAGCTGTTTATGTATGATTTGTGGTTTGTTTTGGTGAGTTGATTTCAACTATTAGATGGCCATAATCTTATGTGAGAGTATATGGTTAGACATCCCAAACCGCATAGGCAGATATGATTAAAGTGGCTTTCTTTTTTGGTTACCGTTTGTTGTGTGAGTACCATATGGGCAAAGTGATATGATAGAGTGATAGTCTATATTATGGAGCTGAGCTTGATGCATTGGTTTGACATCAAATACTTTCAATTGCATGTTTTGCATGGTCCCGAAATTACCAAAAAGTTGTTTTTTGCATACGTGTGAAGTTATAGTTTATGATTGACCTGAAGGTCGGGGCTGTTTTGCATCATGTTTGTGGTGATGGAATGTTATCATATTATGCATGGAAACTTATGGATTGGTGTCAATGCCTCACATGCATGGTTATGATTGCTTTCCACGTTTCTAGGTCAAAACTAGCTATGGGTGCTAGGGAGGTGAAGTGCAGATGTGATGCACCAAATTTTCATGGTTGGATGTTGTCAAAATTGGATTTTTATATCATGATTAGTTGCTGGTCGAACTCTTTTTATGCATGAAAGAATCACGTCTTAAGTGTCACATGTGTGTGGACTACGATTGATTGCAAGGGTTATGTCAAACTCCAAGTGTGGGAGTTGGTCCAGTGTGGTTATGATTTATGGTTAAGGGCTAAGATTCCCTGATGGATTATGGTTGTGATTTGATGGTGGAAGCTGGTGTGGTTGATGTTTTTTTTTTTCTAGATATGGTTATGCTGCCGAAATTTTGTAGCCATGTTATATTTTAAAGTGGTTATGCACGATTGGTCGTACTTCACCCAATTTGGGTGGAGTGCTCATCCGTGTGATGTGATTGAATTATGGTTTATGGTTTTGGGAATGGATCATGAAGTGATCTAGATGGTTGATGGTAGATATATAAGGGTAGAGACCCTGTACAATCTAACTGTTTGGAAAAGATTGCTTGTGCATATGGAAAGTGCTATTGTGATTGGACTCACGTGTTATGTTTCTCATGGCAGCATCCCTACAAGATTAGGATCACCTATATCGCTTTGCCTTGGAATAAAGGATCGTTGACCTAGGGCTTTGCTGGATCTGGCCTATTGCCTAGGTCTTCTTCTTTTTGCTAGGCTCATCTACATGGTTAGTGCGTCAGGGGTTGAATGACCTACACGGCTAATGCGTCGGTGATTTTTCCTTAGCTTTGCCTAAACACCCAGTGCTGGGCATCAATGTGGCATGGCACCTAGACTGGTATGGTTGGTGTTGATACCCTATCACCTCGAGAATGCGAGTTATTAATCGTTCCATAACCGGTTTTACCTACACGTGTGTGTAGGGACGCTACCAAGGGGGGTACCATATGATGTTGTGAGTTAACTGAGCTGTTTGTGTGTGCTTTATGGTTTGTTTTGGTGATTTTATTTCAACTATTAGATGGCCATAAACTTATGTGAGAGTATATGGTTAGATATCCCGAACCGCATAGGCAGATATGATTAAAGTGGCTTTCCTTTTTGGTTACCGTTTGTGAGTACCATATGGGCAAAGTGATATGATAGAGTGATAGTCTATATTATGGAGCTGAGTTTGATGCATTGGTTTTAAGTCAAATACTTTCAATTGCATGTTTTGCATGCTCCCAAAAATGCCAAAAATTTGTTTTTTGCATATGTGTGAAGTTATGATTTATGGTTGACCTTCAGGTCGGAGCTATTTTGCATCATGTTTTTGGTGATGGAATGTTATCATTTGATGTATGGAAAGCTTTGGATTGGTGTCGATTCCTTATATGCATGGTTATGATTGCTTTCCACGTTTCTAGGTCAAAACTAGCTTTGTGTGCTAGGGAGGTGAAGTGCAGATGTGATGCATCAACTTTGCATAGTTGGATGTTGTCAAAATTGGATTTTTATATCATGATTAGTTGCTGGTCAGACTCTTTTTATGCATGAAAGAATCACATCGTAAGAGTCACATGTGTGTGGACTCCGATTGATTGCAGGGGTTATGTCAAATTCCATGTGTAGGAGTTGGTGTGTGGTTATGATTTATGGTTAAGGGCTGAGATTCCCTCATGGATTATGGTTGTGATTTGATGGTGGAAGCCAGTGTGGCTCATGGTTTTTGTTTTAATATGCTTATGGTGTCGAGATTTTTGTAGCCATGTTATGTTTTAAAGTGGTTATGTAGGATTGTTCGTGCCTCACCCAAGTTGGGTGGAGTGCTCGCCCGTGTGATGTGATTGGATTATGGTTTATAGTTTTGGGAATGCATCGTGAAGTGATCTAGATAGTTGATGGTAGATGTGTAAGGGTAGAGACCCTATACAGTCTAACTGCTTGGAAAAGATTGTTTGTGCATATGGAAAGTGCTATTGTGATTGGATTCACGTGTTATATTTCTCATGGCAGCGTTGCTACAAGACTAGGATCACCTACATCACTAAGCCTTAGACTAAAGGTTCATTGACCTGGGGCTTTGCTGGATCGGGGTTGTTGCCTAGGGCTTCTTCTTTTTGTTAGGCTCATCTACACGGTTAGTGCATCGGGGGTTGAATGACCTACATGGCTAATGCGTCGGGGATTTTTCCTTGGCTTTGCCTAAACACCCAATGTTGGGCATCGAAGAGGCGTGGCACCTAAACTGGTATGGTTGGTGTTGATACCCTACCACCTGCTGGTACTTGGGATCCTTTCAGAGCTTGGGTTCATGGAGGGAGGCGAAGCGGCCTCAGCTTATGTTTAGCTCAGGTAGGGGAGGTGTTCTGGCTTGCTCCCGACGAAGTGAAATTCTCTCTCTCCGTAGTAGAGCGGATGTAGATGGGTGGACCAATCGATCCTTCTACAGGGTCCGGTGCTCTGCTAGTTATTTTGTCATGAAGTTTTTTTGATGTTATGGTATACCCAAATTTTGTCATTGCATTAATACATGGTTGCTTGTTTCATTTAGACGGCATTTAAAGATTCTCTGTTGTCATTTTCTCAGTCTCTGTGCACTCTATTTCACCCTCGACTATATTCTCTCTCTCTCTCTCTCTCTCTCTCTCTCTCTCTCTCTCTCTCTCTCTCTCTCTCTCTTCCCGCAACGCAGTGTACACATATATTCACCCTACACAATGTTGTATTTTTTCTTGAGTATGCTTTCATTCATAACACCCATTCAGGGGCAGCACTAGTTGCTAGGTACCTCTAGATGCAGTCCGCCTCATGGCCTAAACTCCATGCTTGGTTGGGTATTGAGAACTCCTCCCTTATGAAAATGATTTTGCACCTCTGATGTATATTGAAAATTGTATAAAGGTGTAAATTGTATATTTTGTGCATAGACCCCCGGGGAGGGATATCTCTCACTTGGGTTAGAGCCAATGCTTAAGGTTATGGGGATGGCCTAAAGCCTGATACTAGTTGGGTTAGTTATGCATCGTGCATGCATTCATGCATGCTTTTTAAGAAAAGATATTGTGTTCATGATGCATCTATAAGTGACATTGGTTGCTGGTACTTGTTTGACTTGTTTTCTTGAGTGGAAGTGTTTGGTTTGAGTTATGGTAAAGTGGTTGAAGTGTTCAAACAACGGTGTTGTAATTTTTTGAAATGTTTGTTTTGTAGTAACAAATGGCTCCCAGAGTGACATCTGAATGCTTTAGCTAGGGGAATGAGGTTTTGGCCATAGTGTTCAACAATATGGAGACACAGTTGTCAAGGGATGAACGAGAACTCTTTTACTTGAAAATCGGGACTAGAGTCTTTGGCATGCTGGGAAGTACAACTTGTTGGAAAAGCGTTGACCATAGTTACCTAACCCATCACCAAGAACCCTTCCGTCAATTCTTTATCTACATTGATGACAGGTCAAGAGATTGGTTTGCCAACCTCAGACTACTTCAACTCAAAATATGGTTGTGCCTAGAAGACATGTCCTACTAGTTGGCAATGCGCTCCCAAATGTGTAGGATTTCCGAAGTCACTAAGAAGTTTGAAGCTCTTGTAGTTGTCATAGGAAAGGAGAAGCTAGAGGATAACTACAGACCACATTGTCGCGTGGGAGGTCTGAGAGAATACCCTGCTATGAGAGTTAAATGGATATTTAGAGAGTTAGCTCCAAGACACCCACAATATTGTAATAAAATCATAAAAATGAAATTTTGATGAATAAAAGAATCATAGACTCAGTTTTGGTTCACATGTGTACTAAGTTTTCTCTCTCTCCCTGTCTTGTTTTAGATGGATCTTCTTAATTGTCTAAATGAACTCCCGAGTGACTTTGCGCAAAGAGTCTTTTTCAATTATGCGGTTAGATTCAGTCTCCATTGGGGAAATGAAGTGGTTTGAGTTTCAAAGGGGACTAGAGATTACCTTGTATCGAACACTTATGTAGCATGGGAGTTATATGTTGAAACTTAGCCTGAACATCAAACACAAGTGCCTGGTAGGTTTATGACCAACCCACAGCTTTGGGTAAAGGAAAAGATCCAAGAAGGCGATGTTAAAGTGCAAGGATATGTTCTTTACCTTAACCTATGTTCTCTTTTGGACCGAGTTCTGAACTCAAACTTAGTAAGAAGGTCCTTATGCTAAACCATAGATACGGATTTTGTGAGAAGGTCATAATCAGAGTATGGAAGAAGTCAAATGGTGGCAACCAATTCTATTATGTACCTCAGGATTGGTTTAATAGAGTCTATGGGCCTATTCTAAAATACAACCCTCACAATGTCACCGCCGTTACCTTAGATGACTACGAGAAACCAAGGTGCATTGGTGACTTTACCCAAGCACAACCAATGGCAGTGAACTCGAGTAGATATTTCTACAGAAATGATGTAAATGGATGATATGATCATATAAATTGCTTTATTGGATTAACACCCAAGGATATATAACTGGGGGGAAGAATGGTACGAAAAGAAAGATGTGACTTTTAGCACAAGTTGAAGTGCTAAACTTTGATACTCGAGATGTGAACAAATATAGGAGTAGAACCTAGGTTGTAGGAACCAAGAATTGGTTCATAAGACCCTTTCGTATTTATGTATCTCCCTAGAAACACTATGTACCTTTTTGGTCTTCTGCAGTTATAAAAATTTGATTTTGATATAACACATATTGTTTTGAGGATATAATATTTGAGTTTGAATCTTGGTTTTATCATTCTAACTAACTTGAGTGGTGGGGTGCGTGTGTAGATTATTGATCGATTATCTCAAGGGATATGGGCGGATATACTCTCCCACCTTACGGTGGAAGAGCATTTCCAAACTGAAGTAGAAGTGCAAAGGCTTGTCACTACCACGCATAATGGGGAAGAGAAGAAAAGGTTGATGTCTACGGATTTCATTGTACCTAATACCTTCCGAGATTGGTATCATTATGTTGCAAGAAACCCCGAGTTTAGACCACTTGAGCATAAACCCTCGCTTGTTGGGAGTATCGAGTGGATACAGTCCAAGTTGGGAACGGAGATTTTCATCACTAATCAAATAATGTACATAAATGCTTATGAACTTACCCTTAGACCGACAAAGGAAATGTGGATGGCCAGAAACATACTTCCTTTAGTAATGGCTACAAGATGCTTTGACATTGTTATGTTTAATGTATGAGACCGGCAATGCAAAAACAATGACCGACATTCCTTAAGCCCTGTACCTTGGAAATTATTCTTTGACTTGTTTGGAAAGTCACTAATCTACAATCCTTGCAATGTAAAAATTTTATACAATGCCTACAATAGACTTCAATGCCTTGAAAATTGTGTAAATATACACAGCTTAGTTGGAAGGGACACACCGGATGTGTTTCCAAAAGAATCTGATTTCCTCGATGACTACTTTGAGTACAAGAAGGCAGTTGTTCACACCGAAATTGGGATACATGTAACAAACAAATCTCTTACTCAAGAATGTTATGACTCACACGCCAACGAAGAGATGTTCCAACCAAAGATCACAAATGTAAGGTCTCCGACCCCGAGCTAAAAGAACACCATTGTACCATGAAATGAATATAATGAAAAAAGTTACTATTTTTAGCAGTTTTTCAAATTCTGTCAATGCCCTGATGTTTAGAATGTTATAAAACTTCAAAATATGAATTAAAATAATTTTTGTGAAAATTTTCCAAAAATAGAAGTTTTTGGTCACCCGACCCGTTTAGTTTTGACCGTCTTGAAAAACTGCACCCGTACCTCAAATTTGAAAAAAATGCATTTTTGGACATCAGGAGCTGCTAAATATGGCAGGTACTCAGACCAATACGCCTTAGTTAGAGCTTAGTATAGCAATTTACAGCATTAAATTCCGACTCGTATGGGCCGTTTTAGCCTAAAACCAATTTTTCCTAAAGTTGTGCGGGGAGGCAACGGGGCTCGAGGCTGTGTGGGAGCAGGTTCCACGCCACTCTGAGCCAGCTTCAGCAGCTAGGTGGCGGCCTCTTGCCTTGTGGGAGTTGTAGGAGAGTTTCCATGCTAGAGAGTGGGTGTGAGAGCCAGTTAAACTGACCAACTGGACACTTGGTGGGTAGGCAACTGGACTTGCCAATGCATTAACTGAGTGCTCACCCAGTTGCTTATAGCAACCCAGATCGATTTTCAGCCTTGAGGAGCCTATTTAAAGGTTTGCTCACACACACACACACACACACACACACACACACACACACACACACACACACACACACACACACACACACACACACACACACACACACGCACATACACACACATGCTCACACACACACCTTGGGGAGGTGCTGCCGGTACACACACAGTTTTTGAAGGAGAAGCAAGGAGGGAGGTGCTGCCTAAATTCTCATCTTGAGGATTCATATGGATCAGAAAATCAAGAGGATTCTCAGCCCCTAATCACAATAATCATGGTTAAATTCCTGCTCTTCTTAATTCTCATCATTATTCTCCAAATTCCTCGTCTACTATGCTTAATTTTAGCTATAATTCCCTATAACTGCTCTCTAAGTTACATAGCTATACTCTATTACATAACCATCATTCAATTAGCTAATTTATGCAGCCATTCATCATTCTTAATCAATGATTAATACATGATTAGGAGAGATTTCTCTCTCTAGGCAGCATAATTAAAAAATTGTCAGCTGGTAGATTTGATGAAATTCATCCTTTTACCACTCAATAGTGTTGTAATTAAATTAGATTAAATTTTCTCACACATTAAGATGTGATTGAGGAAAAATTAATCCGTCATTAGGCCAATAAGAAGAAAGTTTTCTATCACATATGCATGCGGTAATTCTGCATCTTCAAATTACACTAGGAAAGTGATTGAGCTGCTTAATTCATCTCTCTTGTAGATTAATTAGTAAAATTCTGAAATTCTTAATCATCTAAGCCAAGTAATTAACTTTAGAGCCGGTTCCCGTAGGGCAAGTAAAGTATTACCCATAAAAATTACTAGGTCTCGAAGGAAAAATCTAACCCTCTTGCATAAGGAGGATTGATCAATGATTCTAATCTGCCATTTGGATTGTTATGATGCTCTCGGACTTTAGTCACTTTTCTTCAAGTTTATCATTTAAAGTAGTGAGTATAAAATGGCCCCGGTTAAGAGAACTCGCTTCGGTGGTGCCCACGACCGCGAGGCGGAAACAAGCAATGTGAATAGAAAAGGAAAAGCTCCCATGGACGAACAAGTACCGGCCGTCTCACGGACCATTGACGAAGAAATGGAAGAGGTAAGTTACAATTTTATTCAAGTTGTTTAATTTAACATTGCATACGATTAGCTAGGAATGAATATACTCCTAAACATGTTGGAGAAATCCGACGGAAACCTCGGCATTTGAATTCAATTGTATATTAAAGTTTAAGTAGGAAAGAATGGTTGATGGATATACTGCTTGAAATAGGAAAGAATGTCTGCTAGGGAAAATTTAGCTCGGCATGTTCATTTCTGTTTCCAATGTTGATACTAGTCTGAACCCCCTCCTGATCACAGGGGGTAGAGTTCCTAGTTAAGGGCTCTTGAATCCACGACTGCTGGTTAAGCGGTGGATACCCATGTCTGCTGGTTAAGCGGTGGGAATGTCCATGTCGTGCTTTCTATGTGGTGGACATACCTAGTTGTATGGGAAGCTAGGCGACAACGGGAGGAGTAAACTCTCGCTGGAGGGGGGATGTTGTACCTCCAAAACATTGGAATTTTAATAAATAAGTTTGAGTAGAATTTTTACTAGAATACTGTCTTGGTGCCACTTTGCAATACTGATTGAAGGGCTGTCTTAATGACCATTGTGATCCGGAATTTAATCAAGGAATGTTTATGTTGAACACTCATTGTGGTAGTAATTAGGACACACAAGGAAGTGTGAGTGTGGGGGTGGAAAGTGGGGGCTTGGCTCAGGTTTCCAATGCCTATGAGAAGGGTGGTCTTGATTGGTCGGGAACTCTCTGTCCCCATGGTGTTAAATCGATACTAGTAATACTCATTTCCCCTAGAGCGGCGAAGTCTCAAGTGTACATGCCTCTGAAACATGGGGAAAAAGGCACTCGGGATTTCTCTCCTCTTGGAAGGTGGGTCTTAGGATCGCTAGATAGTTTAAGTACGCTTCCCCTGCGAGGTGGAGCTAGATCTCTTTGCTAGTAGGCTCGAAATCGACTCACTCTGTGATGAAAGATCGTCCGCTAGCTGAACCGTGAACCACTTTGTTTGCTTCCGCTATAGATCTAGTGGCCACCAGGTTCACCATCAGATTTGCCGTTGATACAGCGGGGTGGGGACCTCACACCTGGTATCAGAGCAATAGGTTTACGAACTAGAAAATGATGTTGTTTGAAAATTTTGAAAAATAAGGGATAGTAGGATAGCTCGTACTCAAAGTTTGAGCATTATGTTCCCAAAATTATGACATTGGATTTGTCTAGTGGATTGTCTCTTGAGTGATGTTAAAGAGTTTTACTCGTTGATCTTGTCGGGATTCAGTGGGTTCCACATGATGTTTTTTGAGAATTCGTTGGTGCGACTAGTGCTGCGGGCAGGTAGCCTGTTGATGCACATAAAGTTATAAGTATGGATCAAAGCTCTCGAGTAAAGTTTTTACCATTATTTATCGAACAATTTTGGATGTATGCAATGGAATTTAAACTAATGGTGGAATGGTTAAATTTTTTGTGATAACTGTACAGATTAAGTAGGCTGGTTAAGCCTAAAAAGTTAAAATTTCTTCTTGAGTATGGAAAAGCCTAGGTTCATTTGAGAAGAGTGCTATAGTAATGAGTTTTATACCATTGGATAGGCATTGCCTGCTGCTCTCTACTCGGCAGCGCAAGAGAAGAAGCTCCTCCTTAAACAAGCCCAGCCTCCACTATTTAAGGGCGAGGGGGCAAATGTGGAGAGAGATGCGAAAGTGTGGATGGAAGCAATGGACGATTACTTTGAAGCTACGGGAACCCAACCCGTGAATCATACCATACTTGCGATGTTCCGCTTGTCTGGCGATGCCAAGATATGGTGGAAGCAAGATTGCAGGGACTTGGATATTAAGGGATCTTCCCAATCCTGGGAAGACATCAAAGCTGCAATAATGGGACGTTATTTACCACCTGCCTATAAAACCTTGAAGATGAATGAATTCTTTTCACTTCGACAGCTGACTTTATTTGTCGAAGAATATTATTCAAAGTTCGTCACTCTTCGGAGATATGCTCCTAAGATGACTTTGGAACAACAAGTAGTAAGGTTCTGCCAAGGGTTAATTAACCCTTTGAATACTCGGTTGGAAGCTCTCAGGCCAGCAACTCTGCAAGATGCCTTGCTAAGGGCCAAACCGTTTGATCTGTCGAAGAATATTATTGAAAGTTCATCACTCTTCGGAGATATGCTCCTAAGATGACTTTGGAACAACAAGTAGCAAGGTTCTGCCAAGGGTTAATCGACCCTTTGAATACTCGGTTGGAATCTCTCACGCCAGCAATTCTGCAAGATGCCTTGCTAAGGGCCAAACCGTTAGCTAAAGAGATTCGGAGGACTACCCAAGATATTCAATACTATTTGTCAAAGAGGGCTAGGACAGACAACTGGAGTAACAGACCAATCAACCCTGCATATGACCATCGTCCAGTAGTGGCTACTACGGCAGCTATACCGAGTTTCCCAATATAAGATTCTTTGAGTGCCAGGAATATGGACATTACAAAAGTCGATGTCCAAAAAGGATTTCCTAGACATCCGGTGCTAATAATGTACCTCTGAACGTGAACGGGCGAGGTCAACCAAACGGAAGAGGAGGTCGAGGAAGAGGAAACATAGGACAAGGAAGCGGAGCTTTCGCCAATGCTGCAGTGAGACAACCAACTGTGGGTGACGAAGCTAATGAGAGAGTAGCTTTGTATGCTGCAACTGATAGTGAGAACTAATTCAAGCACCAGGATCTCATCAAAGTTCAGCAGAATAAGACACATAAAGCTAAAGACTATTATCAAAGGATGTCTTTACTTTAGACAAAGGATATATGTACCTAAATAGTTAGCATAGAGTTTATCCAGATGTATTTTTGAGATGAGGACATCTCAAATTTTTCACGTTGGGGAGGATGTAAGGTCTCCAACCCCAAGCTAAAAGAACACCATTGTACCATGAAATGAATATAATGAAAAAAGTTACTATTTTTAGCAGTTTTTCAAATTCTATCAGTGCCCTGATGTTTAGAATGTTATAAAGCTTCAAAATGTGAATTAAAATAATTTTTGTAAAAATTTTCCAAAAATAGTAAGTTTTTGGTCACCCGACCCATCTAGTTTTGACTGTCTCGAACAACTGCACCCGTACCCCGAATTTGAAAAAAATGCATTTTCCGACCCCGAGAGCTGCTAAATATGGCAGGTACTCGGACCAGTACGCCTTAGTTAGAGCTTAGTATAGCAATTTATGGCATTAAATTCCGACTCGTATGGGCCGTTTTAGCCTAAAACCAATTTTTCCTAAAGTTGTGCGGGGAGGCATCGGGGCTCGAGGCTGTGTGGGAGTAGGTTCCACGCCACTCAAAGCAGCTTTAGCAGCTAGGGGGCGCCCTCTTGCCTTGTGGGAGATTTAGGAGAGTTTGCATGCTAGAGAGTGGGTGTGAGAGCCAGTTAAGCTGACCAACTGGACACTTGGTGGGTAGGCAACTGGACTTGCCAATGCATTAACTGAGTGCTCACCCAGTTGCTTATAGCAACCCAGATCGATTTTCAGCCTTGGGAGCCTATTTAAAGGTGTGCTCTCTCTCTCTCTCTCTCTCTCTCTCACACACACACACACACACACACACACACACACACACACACATGCTCACACACACACCCAGTACACACACACACACCTACACACACCTTGGGGAGGTGCTGCCGGTACACACACAGTTTTTGAAGGAGAAGCAAGGAGGGAGGTGCTGCCGAAATTCTCATCCTGAGGATTCATTTGGATCAGAAAATCAAGAGGATTCTCAACCCCTAATCACAGTAATCATGGTTAAATTTCTGCTCTTCTTAATTCTCATCATTATTCTCCAAATTCCTCGTCTACTATGCTTAATCTTAGCTATAATTCCCTATAGCTGCTCTCTAAGTTACATAGCTATACTCTATTACATAATCATAATTCAATTAACTAATTTATGCAGCCATTCATCATTCTTAATCAATGATTAATACATGATTAGGAGAGATTTCTCTCTCTAGGCAGCATAGTTAACAAATTGTCAGCCGGTAGATTTGATGAAATTCATCCTTTTACCACTCAATAGTGTTGTAATTAAATTAGATTCAATTTTCTTACACATTAAGATGTGATTAAGAAAAAATTAATCCGTCATTAGGCCAATAAGAAGAAACTTTTCTATCACATATGCATGCGGTAATTCTACATCTTCAAATTACACTAGGAAAGTGATTGAGCTGCTTAATTCATCTCTCTTGTAGATTAATTAGTAAAATTTTAAAATTCTTAATCATCTAAGTGTTAACCCTCATGGATCACGAACACCCTATCACCTACGACGGACGTTGTAACCTACGATGGACGTTGTATTATTTACTTGTAGAGTCAGGTACCGGGCTTGTCGGTCCAATAGGAAAAGGGTAAGAGTGATCGCCGATGAGAGGCGCACTCTAGCTGGAACATTCAAGGGATTAGTTGGCTAAGCATGGGCGCCCAAGTGTGAATGGGGTGAGCTCATATAAAAGTCAACTAAACCTAAAATTCACTCATTCTCTCATTTGTGCAATAGAAGAGTGCTCTTGCTCCATCTCCATCTCCATCTTCTTCTTCTTCATCTCCTTGTGTGTGTGTGTATGTGTGTGTGTGTGTGTGTGTGTGTGTGTGTGTGTGTGTGTGTGAGAGAGAGAGAGAGAGAGAGAGAGAGAGAGAGGGAGAGGGAGTGTGTGGACGATCGAGCATTACGAAGGCATGACAGCGGTGAAGCGGTTGAGCGCGGCGTAGCAGCGTCTCCTTCTTCTTCGCGGCGAGGAATCCACCACGAAGCAAGCATAGAGCGGTGAGTGACACACCATCGCCTTCTTTGAGCTTATTGGTTTAGGCTTGTTGTGTGCTTGGAGCCATTTGTGGCTCGCACACGATGTATCAGCAAGTTCCTTGCATTGACACGTGCGACATACGCGCACATTTTTGGCGCCGCTGCCGGGGAATGCCATACATGAAGCTCGAGTAGCACTCTGTGCTTCTCCGTGGTGCAATTTCTATTGTAGGAAAGGTAAGGAAGGAGTGTGTGTGTGTGTGTGTTGAGAAGAGGGATTTGGTGTTATAATGTGTGTTTTTTTTATTAATGGAGTTTTCAAAGGTTTTGTGTTTATTATCTGTGTATTAAGGTAGTTAGTCTTCTTTGTTAATAGAGATTTCAAAGGTTCTGTGTTTATTCTCTGTGCATTAAGGTAGTTAGTTTTCTGTGTACAGTAAGTAGGAAGTAGATTAGTGAGAGTTAATAGAGTGTGTTAGTGTGTAAGAGTAGGTGTATTAGTTAGAAGTAGGTAGAGAGAGTGTGTGTGTGCTCTCGCGCAGGCCGCGGCTGCCTTATCCTTTTAAAAAAAATAATAAATAATAAATAAAAAAATTTTTAAAAAAATAAAAAAAATTAAAGGTAGGACCGGGATCGGGAATATCTCCCAGATCCAAGCCCAGACCCAAGCCCAAGCTCACGCTCAGGCCTAGGCCTCAGTCGCCTTTTAAAAAAACGAATTTTAGCTTCACACGTAGCTAAAAATTGTTTTTTTGAGGACCAACGGAACGTCAGATGCCCGAAAATTGTGCTGTAAAGCACACAACGACCCTTTAAGTGATACGCTCGTTTCGAGCTATCACACACTTTAATCAAAACTAATTTTCCTTGATTGCTTCACTATGTATATGGTAAAAAAGTGATAGTGGTGTGGATTTTACCGCATGGCATAGCTCGTAATGATGGCTCGATAGCATCTCTCCTTGAAGCTTCCGCCAAAAACTCTATGACCTCGCATCACAAATGAGATTTCGCATGAAAATATTATGGATGTTAACATTTCTATACTATAATAAAAATGAAACGAGATGCATTTCGTGCATTTCCGATGCTTGTGCGCGTAAAAAGAAGAAACAACCATACGTATGCATGGTGTGGAGTAGGCACCGTTCTCCACATTTATAAAGATACCGTAAGGAATGTGCCATTCCCCCACCACTTTTATCCCCTCAAGTGTTGAAGGGGGACTTATGCTTCTCCTCTGGTGTCGGAGCGACTTTTTATTGTAAAAATATTATAATTATACAAGGAAGAACTCATTACCGATGTTCTATAAAGATATGTGTCATTCCACATTGCCATGTGTTGGTGTATTGTCCGTATGTCCCTTTGTTGGACATAACAAGTCTTTGTCACCTTCATCTGAAATCTTTTCAATAAAAATGATATAAACTCATTGCTTTATTGTCTACAGGATGTAATCTAAGAACTTTTGAGATCACATAGAGGAAATCAAAACACGAAATATAATTATACCTTTGTTAGTGGTTGTCTGCATTGAAGCACAATGTTGGGTGGATCGGTTGCTAGACTTCCCTTGCATTGTTCCATCACCTTCCTCCAGTATGTGTTGTGTCATCGCCATCCCTTCCGCAACCTATGCCAACTGTTGACTGTCACATTCAGTTTTTCTATCATGCCTACTATTACCTGCATTACTTTTTATGCCCATGGTCTTAGGGTAGGTTGAATATGCTAGATTGTACATCCATAAGCTCACATACACATACACATACACATACACAAAGTCACAGTCTTTAAGGAAATCCATCTGGCATACATATCGACCAAAACACGGCCAAGCACGACATCTTTCTCCAAGAGCACCAAGCACGATATCTTTCTCCAAGAGCCCTCAATTCACGTCTGTTGAAAATAGCCTAGAGGTTTCTGGCGTTGCCCTTGTGGAACAAATCCTACAATCAAGAAAGAGGCCATCGTTTCATATCAGCCAGAAACTGTCCCTGTGCGGCAAATCTTGCAATCGGTGCATTCTAGCTCTGGACGGAAAGCTTTTCGAGAAGTTATGGTGCTCTCTAAACTACACCACATCTAGCAAACATGTCAATCAAGGCATTGCCAGGCACGACATCTTTTTCAACGACTCTGGACTAACAATATCAGCGTAAATTTTCATGCCCATACCAACATTGCATAGAGCCACATGCTTTCAAGATGCACACGTGCATGATTGCATCAGGAGAGAGGCCCTCGATTTGCATCGGTTAAAAACAACGTAAAGATTTTTGACCTGGTTCTGTTGTGCATATCCCAGAATCCATACAGTCCAAGAGAGGATGTTCCAAACAGAGAGCTCCTCAAGCACTTTCTGTGCTATTTGAAGTGCACCAAATTTGGCATACATATCAACCAAGGCAATGCCAAGAACGATATTTTTTTCAACATTCCCTAACTAACAATATCAATGTGAATTTTTATACACATATCATCATCTTGCGTAGAGCCACATGCCTTCAACATGCTTTCGTTGCGCATATCCCGTAATCATTGCATTCCATGAGACAACATTCCAGACATGAATGTCTGGAATGAATGCATTCCATGAGACAACATTCCAGACATGAATGTCCTCGAGCACTTTGTGTGCTCCCTAAAGTACACCAGATTTGGCGTACATATCGACCAAGGCATTGTGAAGCATGACATGTTTTTGCAACAACCCAAGACTAATGATATAGAGTGAATTTTAAGCCCATATCGGAAATCTGCATAGAGCCACATGCCTTCAAGATGCACGCAGGTGATTTCATATGGACAAAGGCCCTCACTTTGCATCAGCCTAGAGATGTCTAGCCCTGCTCTTGTTGTGTGTATCCCTTAAGGGCACCACATTTAGCAAACATGTCAACCAAGGCATTGTCAAGCACGATACCCTTTTTCAATAGCCCCTGAGTAACAATATCAGCAAGAATTTTTATGCCCATATCAGTATCTTGCATACAGCCACATGCCTTTGAGATGCACGAGTATATGATTGCACCTGGAGAGGAGTTCTCGCTTTGCATCTGCCCCTGAAATCAGCCTGGAGCTCTCTGGCCCTACGTTTGTTGTGCATATACCATAATCAATGCACTCCAAGAGACGACATTCTGGATAGAAGGTCCTCAAGAACTTTTTGTGCTTTACAAAGCGCACCACATTTGGCATACATATCGACCAAGGCATTGCCAAGCACAACAATCTTTTCCAACAGCCCCTCACTAATAATATCAGAGTAAATTTTTAAGCCCGTATCAACATCTTGCATAGAGTCCCATTCCTTCAAGATGCATGCGTAGGTGATTGCATATGGACAGAGGCCCTCGCTTCACATCAGCATCTTGCGTCCTTCATACATAGGTGATTGCAGCTAGAGAGAGGCCTCTGCTGAAAATAGATTGGCACATCCTTTTTCAGTAGCCTTAGACCAAGAGTATCATCGCGAATTTTTGTGTCTATATCAGCATCTTGTGTAGAGCCACAATGTGCATCCCTTTAAGATGCACGTGTAGGTGATTGTGTCTGGAGGTAGGCCCTTGCTACGTACCAGCTGAAAACAACCCACGGCTTCCTAGCCTTGTCTTGGCATATCCTACAATCAGTGCGTTCCACAAGATATAATTCCGCACACTAACCTTGTAGTTTTTTGGCCCTGCTCCTCTTGCGTAACCTGAAATCAATGCACTCCAAGAGACGACATCTGGACAAGAAACTCCTCAAGCACTTTTGTTCTCTCTGAAGTGCACCACATTTGGCATACATATCGACCAAGGGATTGCCGAGCACGACATTGAATTTTTAAGCTCATATCAGCATCATGCATAGAACCACATGCCTTCAAGATGCATGCATAGGTGATTCAATCTGGATAGAGACCCTCACTTTGCATCCGCTAAAAACAGTGTAGCGTAAAACCACATGCCTCCAAGCTGCACCCGTATGTGATTGCATCAAGATGTGCTGGAGAGAGGCCCTGGCTTTGCATCTGTTCGCTAAAAACAGTATAGAGCTTTTTGGCCTTGCCCTGCTCCTATTGTGCGTATCCCACAAGCCTGGAGCATTTTTTGTGTGACTATATCAGCATCTTGCGTAGAGCCACAATGTGCATGCCTTTAAGATGCACGCGTAGGTGATGCATCTGGAGATAGGACCTTGCTACGCACCAGCTGAAAACAGCCCACAACTTCCTAGCCTTGTCTGGGCATATCCTGCGACCAGTACGTTCCACAAGATGACATCCCGTACACTAACCTTGTAGATTTTTGGCCCTGCTCCTGTTGCGTATCCCACAATCAATGCACTCCAAGAGACGACATCCAGACGAGAAACTCCTCAAACACTTTTGTGCTCTTTGAAGTGCACCACATTTGGCATACATATCGACCAAGGGATTGCCAAGCACAACATTGAATTTTTAAGCTCATATCAGCATCATGCATAGAGCCACATGCCTTCAAGATGCACACATAGATAATTCCATCTGGATAGACCCTCACTTTGCATCCGCTAACAACAGTGTAGCGTAAAGCCGCCTTGAAGCTACACCCATATGTGATTGCATCAGAGAGAGACCCTGGCTTTGCATCCTATTGTGTGTATCCCGCAAGCCTGGAGCTTTTTGGCCATGCTCGTGCAATCCTCTCCTCTCCCTCTGCTAAAAACAGTGTAGAGCTTTGTGGCCCTACCCTGCTCCTATTCTGTGTATCCCGCAAGCCTGGAGCTTTTTGGCCAAATACCAATATTGCAAATATGGAGACACCCTATGCATTTTAAAGGTTTAACCTACGTGTGCTTTCTGCCAAAGAGAAAAGAGAGTATCATAAGCCACCACCCTGTTCAATCCATTCACCATTCCCAAAGAAAGCTGTCAATGCCTTCATCCCCCGCTCACCCTTTTACACAGAAAAAGGTTCTAGCAAAAGAAAAGGAAAGACTCCCTTCTATGCCCTACTTTTATACTTCTTGCCAAGGGACTTCCTTGAAAAAGGCCAGCTCTCTACCTTGCGGCATATAACATTTTCCACAAAAATCAATTTCTCAAAAATGCCCTCCACAAAATGTGGACCATTCGGCAAGAGTCTTGTAATGCTAATCCTCCTTGCTTGCTACCTATTCCTTCTTTTGTAGACTCTCCTCGCATCAGCACATGCAATATCCCTACTGTCATTCACCTCTGCATTGATGAGCAAAGGCTCCACCTCACCTTGTTTCCTGCTTCGTCGACTGTAAACTCAGGGACAAACTTTATTGCCTTGGTCATGATGCTGTTAGAAGGGGTGCACGATCCAAAATCAAGTGGTTTGATGGACGAAGTTTGCAGTGCCTTTGAAGGTAAAACAGATCCACTAACCTTCACCTTGGTTGTATCGGTTAGGGTTTTGTGTTTTTTGGGCTGTCTCAATGACCGAGAAGATGATGCATCTTTTGTTTAATCATCACATTGTGCATTATGATCACTAAACTTACTGCTAACATCGGCATTGTGATGAGGCGAAGAGGTTTTTTGATCTGTTTGACACATTCTTGATGAAGATTCATCATTACCAAGTTGAAGAGCCTGCTCATTCACAACCCTTTTTGGACTCACCATTCAAGTCAAGTCAGAGAGGGGGTTCAAGCTCACCTGCAACCTCACAGATGAGGTTCCATTCGGCAGGCGAAATGGGGATGATAGAGAGCCGCAGCTGACAAAACATGATGAAGTTGAGTAAGCCATCTTCCTGCTTGAGACAGAAAAGAGAAAGGGGTTCTGAGAGCTTCAATATAGCTTCAATGTCGACCATGCCGTGCTTTCTTGAGGCATCAGAGGGGTTAGAAGGTTTTGCAGACACGGGCAATGCCCACGATTTCTTTAGCCTTGGAGCCGTTGTGGTAGAAGAAGCAAAGACCGCCTAGCTCCATGGTATGGAGGTGCTTCTGCACCTGCGCATTATGCACGCCATCCCAGTTAGAATGCCCCGATTCGCTTGCTGGTGCTCTTAGGACCATTCCTCTGATTCCGTCTTCAACAACCAGCGTCCCACCATTGCGACTAGTAAAACTCGGGCACATAAAAAGACCAAATTGATTTCATCAAAGATGAGTTGCTTTTGTGTAGGAAAGGGTGTTTTCGAAGGTTCTTTTTTTGCGTAGAGGAGGGGTTGCTCAGTTTTGGAGCAGCGCACGCCAGATTGAAAGAAGGGAGATGATAGCGGGTTAGCATGTATGCAAAGCATGGAAAAATTATTACCTTATGCCGAGAACAAGGTGGGGTCCATCACTTCCATTGCAAGGGATGAGCAGCCTGCACTCCCAACTCTCATGCGGGCTCCCATGGTTCCTCGTGGTCCAGCTCCTGTTGGATAATGACAAAGGAGATGATGCATGACACACAAGTCGTCGAAGCCCTCTCTCTCTCTCTCTCTCTCTCTCTCTCTCTCTCTCTCTCTCTCTCTCTCTCTCTCTCTCTCTCTCTCTCTCTCTCTCTCTCTCTCTCTCTCTCTCTCTCTCTCTCTCTCTCTCTCTATTATTCCCTACTAACCTACTGCGCTTTGAAAAGCAGTGACAATAGGTCCGAAGCTCTGTCGTGTAGCTTGACCTGTGTGTATTGTGTGTGTGTGTGTGTGTGTGTGTGTGTGTGTGAGAGAGAGAGAGAGAGAGAGAGAGAGAGAGGTGTTCTCTCCCTTGTATCTGATCTTTTAGCTCGCTTTGAGGTAATTTTCGACTGGTAAATTAATCAAATCAGATTTTAAAAAAAAGTGTGTGTGTGTGTGTGTGTGTGTGTGTGAGAGAGAGAGAGAGAGAGAGAGAGAGAGATCCCTGACTCAAGATCCAGCCATGTCTGAAAGAAACAACATAATCATAAACAACACAAGTTTGGAGAAGCTCTTGGCACAGCAGCGAGCACTTACCCCTTGTATGAGTGTCATGAGCCAAAGAACGATGCAGTGCCACAAGATGGAAGAGCGGATAGTAGTGGTGGTTGTTGTGCGTGCCGATTGGTATCTGCTCCAGCCTCCAAGAGCACATAAGAAGAAAGAAGCAAAGGCATAAGAAGACCACTTCTTGCGTCAGTTTCCTCTGCTCTGGCCCAGAAACTGCGGTTTGCATGTACATCTCTCTCTCTCTCTCTCTCTCTCTCTCTCTCTCTCTCTCTCTCTCTCTCTCTCTCTCTCTCTCTCTCTCTCTCTCTCTCTCTCTCTCTCTCTCTCTCTCTCTCTCTCTCCGTTGGGCGAGGAGTATAACACCGCTGCTATAAGTTGCTACGTTTGCTGCTTCTCTTTTTTTAAATGCCATTGCTTTCTTTTCTCTCTCTCTCTCTCTCTCTCTCTACATCCTCATTTAGCAGACCATCTCTCTCTTTTTCTCTCTCTCTACATCCGGCCACATGGCATAGCTATCTTTGCTCCTTTCACTAAATCGATCTTAGATAATCAAGGTAAAAATCAAACATTAAAAAACATCAAAAACAAGAAAAAATCAAGTAGAAAACGGGGTGTAAAACACCCACAAAACAAAGCAAGTAACCTTTGAGGGTACTTGCCGACACTTGTAGGGCACCCAAAGCACATGTATCTACGCTCTGGTCGTGAGCTAGAGTCCGAAAAACTAGCTAGTGCTTCGATTTACGGGGGTACTCACTATCCTTCCACGCTAAGGTCTACGCCCTCGACGGGGACCCAAGGCAGTGCAACCCAAGACCCAAATATAGTGGCTAGCGACTCTTCATCTGACTACGACATTATGGAAGAGCATTTTACACAAAGCCCCGGGGGAACAAATGAAACCGTACCTAGCTGGGCCCAACAACCTGGAACTAGTGTTTTTAGCCGTTTGATGGAAACTTTTAGTAGAGCTACGTGCTCTGAACCTATGGCTAGTGAAGTAAACGAAGGGGGTGGGGAAGTAGAATCACCATTCACATCTCCTGTAGACCCCACACTCCCTCAGAGTGTCCACGTGGACATTCTACCTACCTCATTTAATGAGGGCCTTACTGAGCTACCACCTTCCAAAGTCGCCTCTAAGGTAGCGGTGACTAAAAGTCAAAACACGGGAAGCAACGTTGCATCCACCTCACGGCAACCCTCTAGTACACCAAGTTTAAACGGGGTATTTCTCAATGAAAATTGGGAATATGACCTACACACGGAGACTTTGACCGACCTATACATGGGCTACACATACCATGTGGGTTGGTTAGAAGTTGTACAATCCACATCTAGTGCCACTAGTCTAGAGGAACAACAACACATGATCTGCAATGTCATCCATAGGATTATCCAGTCTGAGAGGCAAAATCGAGGAATAAACATACCTTTGACGGGTCCTATGCGATTTTTAGACACGGGCAAAGGGAAACAACCCACTCTATCACAAATGGAGACTCCCCCAGTGAGTCCCATCAATCCCCCATATGTTGTTTCGCCAGGGGTCTCAATGCAATCTGAGCCTACAAGTGATAGCTTCACCTTTCCAAGTCTAGCTCATCTTTCCCTTGATGGCACCACGGCTACCATGCCTACCCCAATGATGGGCATCCCAAGAAACACTCCATGGACCTCATTTGTTAGTAAAGCACCGCTACATGGTAGCTCAATGCATGCAATAGTACCTACAAGTGTGTACCAATCGTATGCACCTATGGGTCCACGTACTCATGTAGTCCCTACCCCTCCCATTGTTTCAACTACCTATGCTTCACAACCACAATACACAAGTTCTTATTTCCATGGGACTATACCGGCTAGCATTAGCATGTTACATCCGACGTCTTCTATGCCTAGGGCCACTCATATGAACTATGGACCACCACATGGCACAACATCGTACCCAACGTGGAACCCAAGGGCTTCCTATGCGCCAAGCCCAATGCCAATACCTACTCCACATGTAGTCTCTGGAGCGCCTTCACCCACGGTGCCTGCTCACTTAGGTGACTTGGAAACATTTGCTCAAGCTATTGGTCGATCTATTGCTGAGAATATGCATAACACACCTGATAGAGAGCCTAGAAGTAAGGCAGTACAAGTAGCCAAGCTCACACAAAAATTTAGTGGAGACGGGGATGTGAGAAAGCATATCGAAGTGTTTGAAAAAATATGCGATTCTCTAGGAGAACACAATGACCTACATACGAGCAATGCTTTAAGACTAACCTTAAGTGGAAAGGCAGGGGATTGGTATAGAACCCTAAGGGTGGAAGAAAAAACAATTTACCCTACTCTTAGGAGACTGTTCTTAAAAGAATATATACAAGAGGGAGTGCTTTGGGGTGTAGCCTCTCAGCTCCAGAAAGCCCAACGAGAGGAAGGAGAGTCGGTGAGAGACTTTATAAGTTTCTTGAAGCATTTGAATTCTTGTTGTAATCCAAATGAGCGCTTCAACAATAACCAATTTCTTGATAGATTCATTAGGGGATTACGACATGAGGATATCTACAATGGTCTAGTCATTAGAGGTATCACCACTTGGGAAGCAGTCACCACCAATGCGATCCAATTGGAGGATAATTTAATGATTCAAGGAGAAAGAGCGTCTGTTGAGACTAAATCTATTAGCTCGCAAGCATCACGGCATAAGCCAATGACCCTAAAACCTATTGCTAAGGAGCCAAAGATATCTGAGATGACTTTAGCAGATCTCACCAAGGCTATTCAAGAGAGTCTTAGAGACAACCGTGGTCCACAAACCAATCTTATGTATCCAAGAAGATAGCAGCAATGGTGCTCGGTATGCTATGGACCGCATAGTACCAGTGAATGCCCTACTTTTAGAGTAAAATTCAATGGGAACTGCAATGCATGTGGGAGTATGGTCATCAAGCTAAGGATTGCATAGTATTTACGCATGCGATGGCCAATACACTAACCTTAGCATGGACAGACACACCTCGAGTGCCTGCATTGATGTCGGACCCACCTCTTGAACAAACAGCACAACACATGGTCCCTAGGGCCCAAAATGTTGTTCAAAAAACACCCTTACCACCTCCAGTGCTAGGGCCGCAACCACCACATCCGAGAATCACTTTTGTGAATCAAGTGGGTTGTGAGTCATCTATTTCTTGTTTGGAAGGCTATGAGTAAGATATAGATCCTAATATCGCCTATGGGATGGATGTGCTTGAAGAAAGTCCACAATACTACATGGAGGACTATTGGGGACAAGTCAAACCTGTATATCAAGTAGCTGCTCTTGTGACAAGAGGCCAAAATATCAACTACACTGCTAATACCACCTCTTCAATGCTATGGGTGTGGAGGCCCACATCGTGTAGCCGAGTGTCCTATTAGGCTACAAAAGAACGCCACACTAATGCAAACCAATCAAGCAAGCACGTCTAAAAATCCAATACTCATGTGTAATCGATGTGGCATAGATCATTTGATTGCCCAATGTCCAAATAATCCAAATGCACCGAAGATCATGCCATTAAACTTGATTGAAGTTACCGAGGAGCCATCACCAAGTACACCCATGGTACCAGTAAACGTACTCACACGATCGATGCTCCAAAAACAAAATTATATTCTTGAGGAAAGAGACACAGCATCAATTGCCCAATCTCAGAAAAAGAAGAAAACACGAAGAAAGAGATCGCAAAACGCAGCGAAGTCAGACCCCAGTTCAAAGACCAACATAGGGACCGGTGATGACCCCGTATATATGAACGACGCTGAAGAAGATTTTGATTCTGGTGAAACCATTGAGACCAAAACGGCCACTAACATAGAAACCAACAAGGAAGATCTTCATGAGCCACAATGGCCAGGATCCAAAAAGAAGATAGGAACTTACCCAAACCCTATAGAGGAGATTGAGCGAGTCAAGCAATTAAGGAGTTTGGTAGAAGATACCCAAAGGGATCTAGAACCAGCACCTAGGAAGATCCAGATTACAGACACCGTGCTCCCTACGCAACAACAACCTCACCAAGTCCATAGACCCTTGGACATACCTAGTGTCATCCAAGAAGAAAGTGACTTAAATTCATGGGAAAGTGGGCATACTCACTTCTTGATGGAAAGAATGTTTACAGAGGGACTACCTGATCCTATCAAAGAAATGGAGATCCCATCTTCCCCACGTCAAGGGACTCAAGGCCAAAAGGTGTCGTTAAACATTGCAAAATAGATGGATTTCATGTCTTCAGAAGTAAGAACCACCATCATGTCCAGACTATATAAAGACCCCGAGCTAGTCTCAGCCCTTCGAGCCTTCCTCAATGGAGAACTGAAGTTTGGGCTACCACGATTTTCAGAGATGGATGGAGCTGGGGAGATGCCAATAGAGGAGGAATACATAGATCCACAACCCAACCTAGATGAGAACCTTGTTATAGAAATACCTGTTAACAAGTTGGGACAATACTTTGAGGGTGACGAATCCAATGAGACTATACCAATCACTACTAAGGGATTAACTGTGAAGGGAATCCTTGATGGTGGCGCTGGGGTTAGCATTGTGACTAAAAATTGTTGGGAAACTATGGGAAGACCTCACCTTGCGACCACAACCATAGTAGTGAAGATGGCCAATGGGTCTATTGTTAAACCTATTGGGATGCTAGAAGATCTCAAGATCAAGGTCTTTGGACATAAAATAAGGATTACCTTTATTGTTATGGATTTCTCCAAACACACTATGGCATCGGAGATGATCTTAGGACGTCCTTTCATGAGGGAAGCAAAAATGGTGCATGACTGGTCTAAAAACCATGTCTACTTGCAGTTCCAAGATTCTATCATTCGAGTGGATCTTGTGAAGGGTCGAGCAGATCCTCTAGGAAACAGGTTTATAATCGATCATAGATCTGACACCACAGTTCACTCGGCCCCATTGCAGTATTGTTACACGTGTAAAGCGGACACTGATGTTGGGGAAGATTCTCCTTATATGGATGTACTACCTGGGATGAATGAGTCGGACGATGTGGATTGGGTCCACCTAGCAGCAACCATAGACACTTGGGGAAATAGGGGGACAACCTGGGTAACACCTGAGGGGGATGAAATGCCTGTACCCTTAAATATGATAGAAGCAATGCATATAGCTTCTGACAAGACTCATACTCATATAACAAAGAAAACATACAAGTGGGTCCCTAAATCTTCTTTAGCGACCATGCCTAGTACTAAAAAACGAAAGCCTTTTAAGAAACGTACCACTCGCTCCAAGAAATGTAAGGAAATGTGGCGGTGGATTCCTAAACGACTATTGAAATCCCAAGGCTACTATCAAGAAAATAATCAAATCTGGGTGCCAAAACATAGATTGTGTTCTTACTTGTCACCTGACCTATGTGAGCCCAATCCTGTAGCTCCAAAACAAATTGACAATCACGGAAAGAAAAAAATTACAGAATGCTACACACCCGCTCCAGGGCTAGTTTGGGTACCAAAGAAAGAACGATTTGTTCCACCTAGCTCAGGAAGGGGGGAGTCCCATGAAGCTTCTAGCTCCTCATGGAATGCATCCATAGAGGTAAAAGCTTCTTCACAGCCTCCACCTACAATAGTGGACCTCCATAAAGCTACAAAAGAATCCACACCTCCCAGTGTTCAAGAATCACCTGATGAACCACTTCAAGTCCAATCCTGGGAGAGTACCTTACTACCCTTGCAACTTGACGAGGCACCTAAGGTAAGAGAAAACTAATGGCAAAAATCCTCACCTATTACCAACTGGAACAATTGGTTTCAAAGGGTGACGAGCTCATTTCAAACGGCATGATCTACCCAAGGAAGGGGGGAGTGTTTGTTGACATCCATCACTCACTTGCTTCCCTTTCAACCTTCTTTCCCTGACCTCTCAATCACCAATCTTAGGGAATGTACATATAAAGCCTTATACTCACAAAAAAAAAAAAAAAAGAGCAAGAGCAATTAGCAAACGAGTATGCACAATAAAAGTTGAAACATTGACCCAGACCTACACATTTACATCCGGTACAGTGAAACAGAAACCTATGTCATCAAACACCTTTGATCCTTAGCACTCAAGTGATAGAGGGTAGGTAAGATTAGTATGATAGGAGTGTTTCTGTTTTAGAGTTGAGTGATTAGTAAAGTTCTTTTTTCCCACTGATGTGCCTCCTAGAGGTATTCTTTGTGTTTCCTTGTGTGTACAGGAACGTGTTGCTGTGGTTAGGATTTGGACCTTCATGAGATATTTCTCTCATCCACTTTTCAAATCAAGCGCGACCATCAACACAAACAAGTGTTTCTTGTCCATTAGCATTTCCCCTTATCTTTTTGCATCCATGTTTGTCTGCTTTGATTGTGATTGGTAGCATAATATTCAACGCATTTGCTTAGTACCAAACGTTAAATTCAAAGTAATTTTTGTCATAATCACTTGTCTAGATTTAAAAATCAAGCAGTGCGACTAAGCTACTTTGACCAAGTTAGGTGTTACAGATCTTCTCTTAATACCATGGGGAATTCCTTCCTAATAATCAATGGTTACTTAGGTTCTTAATCCGATTTAGGTAGCATTGTGTGAAATGTACTAGGGCTTTCTAGTGGGCTTGACCCTATTGACCTTTAGCTTAAGTATTATAAAGGGAGTTTACTAGTGTGATGAGCCTGGGGAGGTGTATCAGTGTTATATGACCCCCCAAAGTTACAAAATTAAAATGATGAAAATGAACAAACAAAAAATCAAAGTGCCACATTGTAAAATCTTAAGCTGGAAGAGAAATCTCAGCTTGATTGGGTACTTCACTCACATGTATCGCCTATGGTACTAGAGCCCTAGAGGTTCCTAGTATGGGCGCTTTTCCTTGAAAAGAAAAAAACCCAAGGCATACAAAATAAGCACACACATCAAAATTGAATCACTGTGAAAAGACTTTGGGGGGTCAAAGAAAAGGTAATCAGTCAGGCGATGATTTCATGAGAAATTCCTTTTATCGTAGCTTAACTACAAGTTCTTCTAGGTATAGCCTCTAGTCACCCCTCGAACATGAAATACTTGGCTCTCGTGATTAAACAACTTAATTGACCAGAGAAAATTAATAAGCTTACCCATGGTATTAATAGTTGATCTCTAGTGCCTTTCGACCGTTAAATTAGCGACCCCAGACTTGTTTAATTTTTTACCTTTACATCTGTTTATGCATTTGATTATATTGCAATTTAATGTTTATTGCTGACAAATTGTTTAAAATTATTTTACCAATCAATTTGTCTGCCTAAAACTGCATATGCTTTTTAATCGCTTATGAGAATGCAATTACTGTGCCAATGTTGTTTGATTTTGCAGTGACTGAACAAGGCTAAGGACATTCATCTCAAATGCTCTTCCACCTCGACGAACGATCTTCAACTCAATAGCTTCCGAGGACGGAATCTACATCAGGAAGGGGGGCATGTTAACCCTCACGGCTCACGAACACCCTATCACCTACGACGCACGTTGTAACCTACGATGGACGTTGTATTATTTACTTGTAGAGTTAGGTACGGGGCTTGTCGGTCCAATAGGAAAAGGGTAAGAGTGATCGCCGATGAGAGGCGCACTCTAACTGGAACATTCAAGGGATTAGTTGGCTAAACATGGTCGCCTAAGTGTGAATGGGTTGAGCTCATATAAAAGTCAACTAAACCTAAAATTCACTCATTCTCTCATTTGTGCAATAGAAGAGTGCTCTTGCTCCATCTCCATCTCCATCTTCTTCTTCTTCACCTCCTTGTGTGTGTGTGTGTATGTGTGTGTGAGAGAGAGAGAGGGAGTGTGTGGGCGATCGAGCATTACAAAGGCACGACGGCGGTGAAACGGTTGAGCGCGGCGTAGCGGCGTCTCCTTCTTCTTCGCGACGAGGAATCCACCACGAAGCAAGAAGAGAGCGGTGAGTGACACACCATCGCCTTCTTTGAGCTTACTGGTTTAGGCTTGTTGTGTGCTTGGAGCCATTTGTGGCTCGCACACGGTGTATCGGCAAGTTCCTTGCATTGACACGTGCGACATACGCGCACACTAAGCCAAGTAATTAACTTTAGAGTCGGTTCCCGTAGGGCAAGTAAAGTATTACCCATAAAAATTACTAGGTCTCCAAGGAAAAATCTAACCCTCTTTCATAAGGAGGATTGATCAATGATTCTAATCTGCCATTTGGATTGTTATGATGCTCTCGGACTTTAGTGTCTTTTCTTCAAGTTTATCATTTAAAGTAGTGAGTATAAAATGACCCCGGTTAAGAGAACTCTCTTCGGTGGTGCCCACGACCGCGAGGCAAAAACGAGCAATGTGAATAGAAAAGGAAAAGCTCCCATGGACGAACAAGCACCGGCCATCTCACGGGCCATTGACGAAGAAATGGAAGAGGTAGGTTACAATTTTATTCAAGTTGTTTAATTTAACATTGCATACGATTATCTAGGAATAAATCTACCCCTAAACACGTTGGAGAAATCCGACGGAAACCTCGGCATTTGAATTAATTTGTATATTAAAGTTTAAGTAGGAAAGAATGATTGATGGATATACTGTATGAAATAGGAAAGAATGTCTGCTAGGGAAAATTTAGCTTGGCATGTTCATTTCTATTTCCAATGTTGATACTAGTTCGAACCCCCTCCTGATCACAGGGGGTAGAGTTCCTGGTTAAGGGCTCTTGAATCCACGACTGCTGGTTAAGCGGTGGGAATGTCCATGTTGTGCTTTCTATGCAATGGACATACCTAGTTGTATGGGCAGGTAGGCGACAACGGGAGGAGTAAACTCTCGCTGGAGAGGGGATGTTGTACCTCCAGAACATTGGAATTTTAATGAATAAGTTTGAGTATAATTTTTACTAGAATACTGTCTTGGTGCCACTTTGCAATACTGATTGAAGGGCTGTCTTAATGAACATTGTGATTCGGAATTTAATCAAGGAATGTTTATGTTGAACAATCATTGTGGTAGTAATTAGGATACACAAGGAAGTGTGAGTGTGGGGGTGGAAAGTGGGGGCTTGGCTCAGGTTTCCAATGCCTATGATAAGGGTGGTCTTGATTGGTCGGGAACTCTCTGTCCCCATAGTGTTAAATCGATACTAGTAATACTCATTGCCCCTAGAACGGCAAAGTCTCAAGTGTACGTGCCTCTGAAACATGGGGAAGAAGGCACTCGGGATTTCTCTCCTCTTGGAAGGTGGGTCTTAGGATCGCTAGATAGTTTAAGTACTCTTCCCCTACGAGGTGGAGCTAGATCTCTTTGCTAGTAGGCTTGAACTTGACTCACTCTGTGATGAAAGATCGTTCGCTAGCTGAACCCTGAACCACTTTGTTTGCTTCCTCTATAGATCTAGTGGCCACCAGGTTCACCATCAGATCCGCCGTTTATACGGCGGGGTGGGGACCTCACAACAAAGAATCATTGGAATCACCCATCCAACATACTCAAGGAATGGGACAACTATGCTCCATTAGTAGAAGGATGTCACAATGGATATTACTAAGTGCATTATGTCAGAGCCATTAGGATTTATTAGAAACTTTCAAGACACTTTGTAGATTTTTTGAAAACTCAAAGTTTTGTGATATAGAAATTGGATTAATTTATTCGTTATTATTTTCCCTATTTCTCTCTCATCTTATCCTCAATTGTTAATTCTAATTGGTTTAAGGACTTCAAGTGGGTTAGAATATTTTACTAAGCGTGACCTTGGTTGATATGGTGCAGTAAGTTACCATGCCCCCTAAAGGAAATGTGGATGCTCTGCTAACGCAAATGCACCTATTGTTCCTCAATAGATCATCATTGATAGAGACATCAATGCTATGCTTCGCAAGTCTCAACCTGGAAATATTAGCGGAGAAGGAAAAGATGTAGGCAAAGTTCTTGAAGATTGGATTGAGTGCATGGATGACTACTTTGATTTAGCCCATTCGTCAGCAATAAACAAAGCTATCATTGCTAAGTTCAAACTAGAGAAGACAGCCAAGCGTTGGTGGAGAGACCATTGCATGGAAAACAATTTTGATCTTAATGCTGCAACTTGGGATTACCTTAAAACCAAGCTCAAGAAGAACTATCAGAACAAAGTCTATCATTTGGACCGTATGAAGTTTCTTGACTGTACTCAAGGATCCAGAGATGGAATCATACTATCAAAATTTCTTAACCCTTGTCAAGTATGCTCCAACAGAGATGACTCAAGAGGTCAAGGTAGTTCAATTCGTGTCGGGGTTACATAATCCTATGAAGACTAGACTCCAGAGTCTTTGTGTTACCAGTTTTGCAAATGTCCTTGATGTAGGCAAACCCATTGAAATAGATTTATCACCTACCGGAAAGAGAAAACCAAAACCTGTTCCTGTTCATGAAATCAAAAGAACTCGTCCTGAGGAGGAACAAACGGTAACGTTATGTTAATTGGGTTAACGATTAAAGGAGGAGAAGGGAGGAGTCAAGACCTCAGGAAGATCTCAAGTAACACCGCTCATGAGCTGAGGTGAAAAAATGGCAAACGCGTATGTTCATGCTGCAATTGAACACCAGGGAGTGAATGAACAATTTTCAATAATACAAACCCCATCGGAGTATCAAGGTAACCATTTTACCTTATTGATTAATTCAGGGACTACACATTCTTTCATATCTCCTAAGTGCATCAGAAACCTCATTTTGCCTGAACACCCTGATACAGACCTTACAGTAGAATTAGCTATGGGTAAATAGGTTAGATCTTCTACTTCAGTAGGTAACTTGAATTTTGTTTTGGATGGTCATAATACTTCTAGAAACTTCAGTCTTACCCATAGGAATCTACGATGGAATTCTAGGAATGGATTGGCTTAAAGACAATGACGCTCATGTACATTGTAAAGACGCTTCACTGACCTTCAAAAATGACCAAAACTCTAGGGTTACAGTTACTGGGAAACGGGGGAAGCCTAAGCTAAAACTAGTGAACTTTACCAAACTTATAAAGAGTCATAGGAAGAATAAAAGGATTTACGCAGTAAAGCTTAACCCTAAGGAGAAGAAGATAGATTCACCTGAACCCGAATGGATAACAAAATTTGATGATGTATTTCTCAAAGAACTTTACAATTACCACCCAAGCGTGATGTTGATCATGCAACAAAGCTCACTCAAAGAGCTCAACCAGTTGCTTGTAGACCTTACAAAATGTTAGTACCTGAATCTGCAAAACTCAAGGAGCAATTAACTAAACTCCTTGAACAAGGCTTCATTCAAACTAGCATTTCTCCATGGAGTACTCCTGTTCTCTTTAATTGAAAGAAATATGGTACTCTACGTCTTTGTATTGATTATCGTGGATTGAACTAGGTAACAGTCAAGAATAAGTATGCAATATCAAGGATTGATGAACTGCTTGAACAATTACATGGAGCTTCTATCTTCACAAAGATTGATCTTAAGTCAGGGTATTACCAAATCCGAATCAAGGAGGAGGACATACCAAAGACAAGATTTAATACTGGTTTTGGACATTATAAATTTACAGTTATGCCTTTTAGACTTACTAATGCTTCTGCAACTTTTAATCATCTCATGATTGACGTGTTTCGAGAGCATCTTGATGATTTTTTTCTTGTCTTCTTTGATAATATCTTGGTTTACTCAAAAAAGAGAGAAGAACATTAACAACATGTACGGTGAGTACTTGAACTTCTCCGTCAAAATCAACTTATGCCAAATTTAGCAAATGCACCTTCTTCATTGACAAGATGGAATATTTGGGATTTATTGTATCCAAGGATGGTGTTTCTACTGATCCAAGTAAGATCGAAGCTATTATAGCTTGGCCTACACCGAAATCACTAAGAGAAGTGTGTGGCTTGCTTGGTTTGATAGGATGGTATCGTACATTTATTGAAGGTTATGCTAAGATTGCATCTCCATTGACCAATACACTTAAGAAGGCTAAAGTGTTTACTTGGAATGAACATGCCCAAGCTAGTTTTGAGAAACTCAAAGAAACTTAGGTGAATGCTCCAATACTATAGTTTCCAGACTTCTCAAAGACATTCACTATGCTCACTGATGCAAGTGGACAACCAATACGCTTAAGAAGGCTAAAGTGTTTACTTGGAATGAACGTGCCCAAGCTAGTTTTGAGAAACTCAAAGAAACTTAGGTGAATGCTCCAATACTACAGTTTCCAGACTTCTCAAAGACATTCACTGTGCTCACTGATGCAAGTGGACAAGCAATTGGTGGTGTTCTGTCTCAAGAAGGAAAACCAATAGCTTATGAGTCTCGTAAGTTACGTATACATGAGTTAAATTATCTTACACATGACTTGGAACCAAAAGAAAACTTAGGTGAATGCTCCAATACTATAGTTTCCAGACTTCTCAAAGACATTCACTATGCTCACTGATGCAAGTGGACAACCAATACGCTTAAGAAGGCTAAAGTGTTTACTTGGAATGAACGTGCCCAAGCTAGTTTTGAGAAACTCAAAGAAACTTAGGTGAATGCTCCAATACTACAGTTTCCAGACTTCTCAAAGACATTCACTGTGCTCACTGATGCAAGTGGACAAGCAATTGGTGGTGTTCTGTCTCAAGAAGGAAAACCAATAGCTTATGAGTCTCGTAAGTTACGTATACATGAGTTAAATTATCTTACACATGACTTGGAATTATTGGCCATTGTGCATGCTCTTAAAGTATGACAACATTATCTTCTTGGAAGGAGATTTGAACTACATACCGACCATAAAAGCCTGAAGTGGATCTACACCCAACCTGACCTTAATATGCGGCAACGAAGATGGATGGAGTTATTATGTGCATATGATTTTGGAATTGAATATAAACCTACAAAGGAAAATCTTGTGGCCGATGCCTTGTGCGGGAAGAGTACTGTAGCGGCTGTCACAACCTCTAGAAGGTATGACTCAGGATCCATATTACATAAAAATCCAATATTTGATGAACCTAAATAATCGCACTGAGTGATGACCTTTACTTTGATAACGGTCTTTTTATTCCAAATCAAGGAGGGATCAAAATTCAGATATTACAGGAAGCTCATGATATACCTATAGCAGGATACCCAGGATACATTAAGACTTACTCTACTGTAAGAAAGATTTTCTTTTGGTCACGAGTAAAACATGATGTACTGGACTATGTTACAAGATGCTTAACATGTCAACGTATTAAAGCTAAACAAATTCGATACCCCGATAAGCATCAACCTATTGATGCTTCACAAATGAAATGGGAATGCATATCCATGAATTTTATTGCAAGACGTCTTACATCTTTGGGATATGAGTCTATTTTTGTGGTTGTTGATATGCTTACAAAACTGACCCATTTATTTCCATCCAAGACAACATTTACGGCTAAGGATATAGCTCAAGTCTTCATGAAAGGTGTTTTCATGTATCACGGTTTACCTCGACGGATAAAATCTGATCGTGATGCGAAGTTCACCTTTAATTTTTGGAAAGCCTTATACTTAGCTACAAGAACCGAGTTAGCCTTTAGTACTGCTTATCATCCTCAAACTAATGGGCAGACAGAAAGAAAAAATCAAATCATTGAAGAGATGTTGAGAGCTTATTGTATGCATGAGCATAGTAAATGGATTAGATATTTGTATTAGTGAATTTGCGTATAATTCCTCATTCCAACACTCAATTGGAATGTCACTTTTTCAAGCATTGTATGGACTGAGAGTGTCTTACTCCACTGAAATGGACAGACCCTCTCATACGAGTTCAAGCATCCAAAGAAATGTTGGATGAAATGCAACTACAAACCGATCTTATACGATAGGATATTAAGACTGCTCAAGATAGACAGAAGAGTTATGCTGACCCAAGATGATCTGCCAGACTTTTTGAAGAGGGCGATATCATATTTTTGAGAGTGAAACCCAAACATAGTTCTTTATCAATGGGTAAGTGTAAGAAACTAAGTGCTCAATATTGTGGACCCTTTGTAATCACGGAGCGATTTAATGATCAAGCTTACGGACTCTTGTTACCACGACATATAAAGGTACATGACGTTTTTCACGTCAGCTTACTCAAGAAGTGTGTACCTGATGTGCAACATATTCTTGATGATTCTCTATTATCTACATCTACTGACGAAACTTTTGAAGTATATCCCAAATTAATACTTCAGAGTAGAACCAAGCCTTTGCATAATCAGACCATTATTGAACACCTTGTTAAATGGTAACGTATCCTCAGGAAGATGCCACTTGGGAACTTGATGATGTAATGAAACTAAATTATCCAAATTTCATGTCGAGGTGAGGACATCTCGAATTTTTCAAGTGTGGGAGGATGTAAGATCCCCAATTTTTGGGTCTCTTTTAAAAATAAGAAAAATCAGCTTTCAATTTATGTTTTGCCAAATTTTGACTTAAGATGCTTGATTGAAAATATTGGAAGGTTCTAAAGTAAAAAGCAAGGTCGTTTCCATGTTCCGGTAGGTTAAACGGACGTTTGGTTCAATTTTGGAAAAATCCGCTATTTTTTAGCTTTTTCATGCTTTTTATACTTGTAGGTGCTTTTTTGCAAAAAGCAAGGTCGGATCCTTGATCCACGTGTTCTAGGGAAGCTATGGTTCCATTTTGTAAAAATCTTCTTTTTGAGTGATTTTCGCACTATTTTTAGCTTTTCATGATTTTTAGTGCTTTTTAGTGAAAAGCGAGAAAGATTTCTTATTCTAGTTGACAAGGGAAACGCGTGGTTCAATTTTAGAAATTTTTGCTTTTTATGCTATTTTTAGCTTTTCGGTGTTTTTGAAAAAGCAATGTGCTTTTTATGATGACCTGAGCATAAAAATAATAATTATAGTCTCCTTCGGATCTAAAAATGGTCACCCGGAGCAAAAACGGAACCAAACGGGATTTTTACGAGAAATATTTTTATAAAAAGAAGTACAAAAAATACGTCGGGGCAGTACGGGAATGTCATAATTATGTCGAGACATTATGACGCGGCATAGTCTAGCTACAGTTTCCATTAGTTGGCCGAAAACTATTCAATTGGTCAATTTTGCTGTAAAAATTGAATGGTAAGTGCGAAAGTTGACCACAAGCAAAGGCATGTTTTTAGCAAAGTTGCCAAAAGCTTGCAGCTATGCCTGGCTCAAAAACTAGCGCTACCTTCTGGCTTGGGCATCACTCTGGCCTGCTGCACTTGCCTATAAATTGCCTGTTAGTGCTCAATTTTCAATGCCATATCTATTGCGTCTACTACCACAAGGCTACACGTATCTATTATAGGAGAGGTGTAAGCTCTTCACTCATCACCACCTCCATAAGCTCTTTTCTCTCGGGAAGAAGAAGAAGAAGAAGAAGGATATTCTCTCTCTACATGCTTACTATCTTCTCTCTCGTTTCATGGTGTACGCGCTCTCCGAAGCTTTTGTAGTGAATACCTCTATGTAGCTCTCATCGCCACTCTCTTGCGGCAAAGAAAGAAGCCTTTCGACAGCCCCTAATCAATTCTAAAGCACGGTGAGAAGCTATAAACTCCATAGCCATCATCTCTCTCTCTCTCTCTCTCTCTCTCTCTCTCTCTCTCTCTCTCTCTCTCTCTCCCTCTATGTCATTTTTCTGAGTAGTCACCATCTTAGTGATTATTTTTCGTATACGAGTGCATGTATAGATTAATCGAGTACGTATGAAGTTGTGCCATGAATATTTCATCATGTTCAACCCACTGATTTATGCACATGATGCGTTTATGATCACGTGCGTGCATAAAAAGCGTTATTCGTTTCATGTCATACAGACAATAGGAACAATGTTTTGGTCATAACTCACAAACCGTTATGAATCAGCCCTTCCAGAGATAAAACACATCATTTATAACATTTTTTCTCCTAAGTGTTATGTGAGAATCACGCACGAGCTAAGAGATATGGTGAAAAAACAGCTTGTTGCCCACTACACAACGAAAATTTTTGACTCCAGGCTCCTTGGAGAACCACTATATAGATTCACAGGATGGACAACCCCACTTAAACAATTGAAAATCTTGATGAAACTTGATGATAAATGTATTTAGGTCTCCGTTATCACCTCAAGAATGTGAGTTATTAATCGTTCCATTCCCGGTTTTACCTACACGTGTAGGGGCGTTACCAAAGGGGGTACCATATGACATTGTGAGTTAATCGAGCTGTTTATGTATGATTTTTGGTTTATTTGGTGATTTGATTTCAACTATTAGATGGCCATAAACTTATGTGAGAGTATATGGTTAGACATCCCGAACCGCATAGGCAGATATGATTAAAGTGGCTTTCTTTTTTTGTTATCGTTTGTTGTGTGAGTACCATATGGGCAAAGTGATATGATAGAGTGATAGTCTATATTATGGATCTGAGCTGGATGCATTGTTTTGAAGTCAAATACTTTCAATTGCATGTTTTGCATGGTCTCAAAAATGTCAAAAAGTTGTTTTTTGCATATGTGTGAAGTTATGGTTTATGGTTTACCTAAAGGTTGGAGCTGTTTTGCATCATTTTTGTGGTGATGGAATGTTATCATATTATGTATGGAAACTTATGGATTGGTGTGGATGCCTCATATGCATGGTTATGATTACTTTCCACGTTTCTAGGTCAAAACTAGCTCTGTGTGCTAAGGAGGTGAAGTGCAGATGTGATGCACCAAATTTGCATGGTTGGATGTTGTCAAATTTGGATTTTTATATCTTGATTAGTTGCTGGTGAGACTCTTCTTATGCATGAAAGAATCACGTCTTAAGAGTTACATGTGTGTGGACTCCGATTGATTGCAGGGGTTATGTCAAACTCCAAGTGTGGGAGTTGGTCCAGTGTGGTTATGATTTATGGTTAAGGGCTAAGATTCCCTGATGGATTATGGTTGTGATTTGATGGTGGAAGTTGGTGTAGCTCATGGTTTTTTTTTGTGGATATGGTTATGCTGCCAAAATTTTGTACTCTTGTTATGTTCTAAAGTGGATATGGTTATGGTTATGGTTATGTTTTTTGTGGATATGGTTATGCTCGCCCAAGTGATGTGATTGGATTATGGTTATGGTTTTGGGAATGGATCATGAAGTGATCTAAATGGTTGATGGTAGACGTGTAAGGGTAGAGACCCTGTACAGTCTAACTGCTTGGAAAAGATTGTTTGTGCATATGGAAAGTGCTATTGTGATTGGACTCAGGTGTTATGTTTCTCATGGCAGCATCGCTACAAGATTAGGATCACCTGCATCGCTTTGCCTTGGACTAAAGGGTCGTTGGGCTTCTCTGGATCTGGCATGTTTCCTAGAGTCTTCTTCTATTTACTAGGCTCATCTACACAGTTAGTGCATCGGGGATTGAATGGCCTACACGGCTAATGCGCTGGGGATTTTTCCTTGGCTTTGCCTAAACACCCGGTGTTGCGCATCGAAGTGATGTGGCGCTTAAACTGGTATGGTTGGTGTTGATACTCTATCACCTGCTAGTACTTGGGATCCTTTCAAAGCTCAAGTTCATGGAGGGAGACGAAGCGGCCTCAATTAATGTCTGGCTCTCGTAGGTTGGAGGTGTTCTGGCTCTCTCTTGGCGAAGTAAAATTCTCTTTGTCCATAGTAGAGCGGATGTGGATGGGTGGACTTGTCGATCCCTACACAAGGTCCGGTGCTCTGCTAGTTATTTTGTCATAAACTTTTTTTTATGTTATGATATACCCAGATTTTCTCATTGCATTCATACATGGTTTCCTGTTTCATTTAAACGGGGCATTTACGTATTCTCTGTTGTCATTTTCTCATGTCTTTGTGCACTCTATTTCACCCTCCACTATATTCTCTCTCTCTCTCTCTCTTTCCGCAACGCCGTGTACACATATATTCACCCTCCACAATGTTGTATTTTTTCTTGAGTACACTTTCATTCATAACACCCATTCACGGGTAGCAGTAGTTGCTAGGTACCTCTGGATGCAGTCTGGCTCATGGCCTAAACTCCATACTTGGTCGGGCTCTGAGAACTCTTTTCCTATGCAAATGCTTCTTCAACTTTGATGTATATTGAAAATTGTATAAATGGGTAAATTGTATATTTTGTGCATAGACTGGGGAGGGGTATCTCTCAACTTGGAAGGCTTGAATGAGAATTCTATGGCGATCATTTGCCTGCACCTTGGTGAATCCATTTACTTTAGCATAATGGATAAGACCAATGCCAAAGATTTATGGGATGCTCTATGTGCAACATGGGATAGCAACAATGCCTCAAACAAGGTGTTCTTGATGAATAAGCCTATGCGCATGAATATGAAAGAGGGCACTAATGTTAGTTCTCTTTTGAACGAGTTCAACAATATATTTTCACACATTACTTCAAAAGGTCTCAATTTGGGTGATGAAATGAAGGCCATTTTCTTTGTATGTTTGCTACCATCATCATAGGATACCTTCAACATAGCCATAAGCAATTCTGCACCCAATGGCAAGTTAGTTTTCTGCAATGTTGCTAGTGCATTTCTCACTGATGAGATTCAACATCAATCTCTTGATGCAAGTGGGCATGGTGATGCGTATGTGGCTTATGTGGCTAGTGGAAATCGTGACAAGAAAAGGCACCGTGGTTGTAGCCACGATCGTTCTCAAAATCGAAGGCAAAGTTGTAGTAAGTGTCACGGGAAAGACATAAGAAATGTTGAGTGTTACTACTTCCATAAAAAGGGACACTTGAAGAAAAATTTCCGCACATTGCAACGTGACAAGTTCAAAGAGAAAGTGAAGTCTGACAAACCTATAAGCAACGTGAAAATTGAAGAGTTTAATGTAGTTGAGTCTCCAGCCATTGAGATAGTTTTTTATGTGCCAAATGATGTGTTGATTTTCACATCGACTTTGAGTCCCGATGCATTACTAGCTCTTGATGAGTGTTATGTGTAGAATTGGATTGTGGACTCAGGTGCTAGCTTTCACATGACTCCTCACAAGGAGTGGTTGTCTACATCCACTGCCACACATGGCACAATGAAGCCAGGCAATTTGTATAAGCTTGATATATGCAATGTGGGTAGCATCAAGTTTTCTATGCATAATGGCACTGATTTTATGCTATAGAGTGTCAAACATGTACCCAAATTGACAAAGAGTTTGATGTCTATTGGAGAGCTAGATGATTTGGGTTACACTACCATATTTGCTCATGGTTCTTGGATTATCAAGAAGGGAAATATGGTCATGTTTAAAGGTCAAAAATCTATCTCATTATACTCAATTTATATCTCTTCCATGAAATAAAATTCTATTTGTGTAGCCGAGCTTCTGTATATAGACTTGTGGCATAGCCGGCTAGGTCATATGAGTCAGAAGGGAATGAAAAGTCTTGCAACGTTTTGGTTATATCCCTGTGTTAAATTCCTATAACTTCTCTTTATGTGATCATTGTATCTATAGCAAACATACTACGTTGACATTAGCACCTTTGGACAAGGAGTTAGGGAGTCCTCTAGATCTTGTTCATAGCGACTTGTGAGGACCTATGCCAGTCAAGTCTCTAGGGGGAGCATTATATTTCCTAACATTCATAGATGAATCTACTAGAAAGGTGTGGGTTTATCTCTTAAGGCAGAAGAGCGACGTCTTTAGTGTCTTTCAAAAGTTCTTAGCATTGGTCGAGAAACAATCAAGAGTACATCTCCTCCAAGTTCAAGGACAATAACGAGGCATTAAAAGACAATTTACCACGCCTTACACACCCGCCAAAAACGGTGTGGCTAGGAGAATGAATAGAACCATTTAGGAACGGGTCACATCTTTGTTGTCTATGACCAACTTATGTCAAGAATTTTGGGGAGAAACTCTTACGACGGCTACTTATTTGATCAATCAGTCACCTAGTACACCACTAAAGTACAAGGTTCCACACGAGATGTGGACGAAAAAAAGACCAATTATGATAGATTACGTGGGTTTGGATGTGAGGCATTCTCACAGGTGCCAAAAGAGCTTAGAAAAAAGTTGGAGCCCAAATCACACAAGTGCATCTTCTTTGGATATGGTGTGGACGGAGAGATGGGATATTTTCTCTGGAACCCAAAATCTAAAAAGATTATACGCAGCTCACAGATGATATTCAACAATTTTAAGATGCATAGAAATCCAATGAAAGACATTGAGTATATCATGGTATGGTTTGAAGATGTTGCCTCACCACCAGTTACACAGAATGTTGGACGTCTTAGTGATGCAACTTCCACTACTACACACACACATGTTGCTCCAAAGAGAGCGGAATCTAGCAGTCAGAGGCACTTTGGTGATCTAATTTTACATCTCGTGCACCTGAGCATTTTGAGCCAGGATTGGACTATTTGCAATCATTGACTGTGGTGATCCCACTTTCTACAAAGAGGCCATTCAAATGGACGATACCATGAAACTTGGGAATTGATAGAGTTACCTACGGGTAAACAGGATTTGCCATGCAAACGAGTGTACAAGAAGAAGTATACCACCGATGATCCCGAGCCTAAGTATAAAGCTAGATAGGTTGCTAAAGAATTCAAGCAAACGAAAGGCATGGATTTTGATGAAATCTTTCCTCCCGTGGTCCAGATAACTACATCTCGTCTTGTGCTTGGTCTAGTAGCCATCGTGGACATGGAATTGGTCCAAATGGACGTGAAGATAGTGTTCCTTCATGGGGATCTTGAAGAGGATGTCTACATGAAACAACTAGAAGGTTTTGCGATAAATCTTGAGAAGACAACATGGGTAGAATTGGTGTGTAGACTCTAGAGAGTTTTGTATGGATTAAAGCAATGCTCACGGCAATGGTACATCAAGTTTGATAAGTACATTCAATCCTAGGTTTACATACGGAGCCAAGAGGATAGGTGCTTGTACACAAGGAGGTTGAACCATGGTTCGCTCATCATTCTAATTTTGTACTTGGATGATATGCTCATAGCCGAGAAGTCAAAAGATGAGATTACACTTCTCAAGGATTTCTTAAGCAAGCAATTTTCTATTAAATATTTGGGCGATGCACATCACTTTCTTGGTATGTGTATCAAGAGAGAGCGCAAACGTGGTATACTTGAACTTTTGTAGGAAGAGTATATTCACAAGTCTTGCAATGTTTTAATATGCAAGGGGGAAAATCATTGAGTACCCCAATGGATGCATACAAAAAACTTAGCAAGCATGATTGTCCCAAATCGAATGGTGAAAGGAAGAGATGGCAAAGGTTTTGTGTTCTTCGGCAGTCGGCAGTCTCATGTTCACCAGGGTTAGCACACGGTCAGACATTGCGTATGCAGTGGGAGTGGTCAGTAGCAGGTATATGGAAAATCTAGGCAAAAAGATTTGGAAAGCAGTGAAGTACATCTTGAGATACATCAAGGGTTCAGCCACACCAGCAAGTGATTACGCTTTGGGAACAATGATGCATCACTGATTCGGATTATGCGGGTTCTGTGGACACTAGGCGATCCACATTTGGCTACATTTTCTTGTTTTCTAGAGCGCAAGTTTCTTGGATATCATGTCTCCAAAATTACACTTTGTCTTCCACCACTGAGTCAGAGTATGTTGCAATTTTCAATTCCAATAAGGAAGCTATGTGGTTATCTCGTCTAGTGGGAGACCTTGATATACACCAGACTCTAGTGCTACATTGCAACGGTCAGAGTACGATTGCATTAGCAAAGAACCCCTTGTTTCACTCCAAGTCAAAATACATAGAGGTTAGGTATCATGTGGTATGGGATACTTTGGCTAGCAAACGCATTGACTTAGTCAAAGTTCACGTGGATAAAAACCCAACGGATGCTCTAACAAAGAGCTTAGCCTTCGAGCTGTTTTCACATTGCATAGAGATGATGGACGTAGGGTGAAGCTGTGGTCATGCTTCACGTTTGCATAGTTGTATATAATAGTCCCTACATTCTTTAGCCACTTGGTCCATGTTGGCCTTCAAGTGGGAGATTGTTAGGTTTCAAGCCCTGTGACCGGTTATGGCTAGGTGCCCGCCCACTTACTTCCATTCTTTGATATAATGTCAATAAGGATAGTGAGAAAGGTTCTCATTGCTCCACCAAACACAATGTGTCTGCTTCTTCTCTTTCCCCCTTCTCTCCTTCCCCCTCTTGCATCCTACACTCCCATCTCCACAAGACCCCTTTAAAGCAAAATCCATTACCAAATCATATGGTTGTTGAAAGCTACCAGTTGACCCAGATTCCCTCAAAAATTTTGACAAATGCTTCTATGAAGATCATCAAGGACAAAAGTTTCAGTTAACTTTTGAAAGTCAAAGTCAAAAGCTGACAAACCCCATAGTGTTCAAGCAATTTCATGTTACCAAGCTCATGTATGCTTATCAAGATGCAGATGGCAATGAATCCTAGCAAGGTCATGAATTAATACAAGCCCATATAGCCAGTAAGACTGAAGTCAAAGATTTTCCCAGGATTATGTAGAACATCAAGCTGCCAGATCAGGTGATAAATAGCTTATTTGACGAAAACTAAAGCTCAAAAATTAGCACCAAGGGCAACGCCAAAATATTTTTTGAAGAGACAAATTTTGCCAAAAAGTATAGTGGATCTTCTAAGATCAAAGGTTACTCAACTGCAGGCATATTATGCACAATAGTTGCAAGAAAAAGGTGTAGTATCATAGCAAAACAAGCCAACATTGATTGAAGCAGGTGATCAAATCAAAGAAGATGTAGAAAAAGTTTAACCCAAGGACACCACCATAGTAAGATCAGTCAACACAAAAAGAAATCCCAAGAGAATCAAGTGAAACATTATTGGTCAAAATGAAGAAAAGCTATCAAGCGAGGTAAAGCTAGATTTTGAGCTAAACAAGTACCTCTTTTCTTTTGCACTTGGAAAAAATGTGGTCAACCCACAATTGGAAGAATCTCTTGAATTCATTAGCATATTTGGGAAAGAATGAGCAGAATGTTGGGGAATCATTTCCATTGCCATTCAAATAGGTCCATATACCCTCATAGCTCAATTTCATGTGATGATAGTAAAAGGTGCACCACACGACATCATATTGGGAATTCCACCTGCCCAAAAGGTTCCAAAATTATGGAGTTCAAACAAGATGCAATCTTCCAAAGACAACCAAGAATGAAGACCACGAATGGCCACCGATGGGAGACATCACAAATCCTCAAGTACAACTCAAATGGAGATCAATGCCAAAGCAAAGCTTATCGAAGATGATTCATCTCCACCTAATAGAACCTCAAATGATGTTGAAGCAGATTAGGCAAAGACAAGTGCGCTTCAAACACAGCAAACACCAACCATAAGAGCTACTAAGAAGGAAGAGCCACCAAGACAAGAAGTAAAAGAAACCAAAGCTTGCAGAAAACCAAGATGCAAATGGAAGTTCAAAGATCTGTCAATCATTGTCAAATGAGTCAACAGATGTAAGTCCCAATGGAACACAATGTCTTGAAACTTCCATGGAGGCCAAGCTAAATTAAGATAAAACCATGACAAAAGCAAGATAGAAATCTTCAAGAGAACCACCAATGAGGATAGCTATAGTCTTTAGCAGTGAAAATGGAGCAAGTGTTTGATGCAATGCTCTATTGGATAAAGAAGAAAATTTTGATATGGTTTCAAAAAACATCTAAAGGATCCTTGAGATCACTCCATGCAAACAAGACAACAAAGAAATCCTAGGTGTGGCTACAAGTCAAGGAGCAATCATTGCTACCCTTAGCATCCAAAAGCATGATGAAGAGGTAAATTTTCAAGTAAAGCCTTCAAAATAAATGCATGCAAATTTCATCCTTGGTCATTAATGGTTAGACCATCACAAAAGAATACAGAGAAGATACACTACTATTACTCTCCTTTACAAGTGATAGTAAGCAAAAGTTACAAGTACTACTATTGTTGAATTCAAAGTTGCAAATGTCACGAAGATCAACGACACATCTTACAGACAAAGGTAAATCTAAAGTAGACCTACAACCAACTAGTGTGAAAGATGTGTCATCATATGCTTCTACATTAAAGAACCCCTATGGATCAGCTCCTTCAAGCTAGTCAAGCTTTAGAAACTCCCAGTAATTTGCTAGCCCAAAAAAAAACTCTAGAGAGCCACCAAAAAAGAAAAGTTATATCAGCCAAGTACTCATTACAGCCTGCAAAAGTCAAGAAAGTGTTGGTTTTGAGAATTCTAGTAAAATTTAGTGATCCACTATAGATTGAAGACGAAGGATCAACACAAAAAGACAAACACATGGGATGGATAGCATCACAATACAATTTACAAGAGCAAGAGTACTACAGAGACAACACGCAGATATGGGTACCAAAACCAAAGATCATAGCATATGAAGTACAATCAAGACCCTCCTAGAGTAGAAGGCCAACTCAGTATCAACCTCGACAATATCCTAGGGTACTTAAGAAGAGACAGTACAAGAGGACAACATTGAATGTTGCTAAAGTCTACTGCAACCCTCAAGGAGATACAAAGGAGACATCGATTTCAAAGAATCTTCTTCCTGGTGGACAAGGATTCTACACAAGCTATACAAAGATTTGGCTCCTAGACAACTGCAACTACTATACACAAATTGTATGAAGATCTCAAGATCTCAACAAGACCACGAGCTAGACAAAGTCATTTGGATTCCTAAGTTCTCCAATGCTTTGAGTCAAAGGAAAAATGTCATCAATCAATAGAGTCCTACAATAGCATCAAAGGCTCCTTACAATAGACCTCATTAGAGAATCAAATGGACAATGAATTCTTCACAATTAAATAAGGATAGCCCATTCAACATAGATGCAGCTTCAAAGATGATGAAATAGGTATAGCAAAAGAAACCTTCAATGCCAACTTGGTCCTTCAATAATCCACTTTTTGAGGACTCAAAATTACTTTCACCAGAAGAAAGGTTTGTAGTAAGCAGAAGAATGTGAAAATCATAGTTGCCAAGGTGAAAAAAACACTTTGGCATAGTCAAAGTTGGCCGGTTGAGCAAAAAAAATGAGCAAAGTGTTAGTCCCAAAGCTTCAAGTCTTATTCCTCTGTGCTAAGAGTCATAGTTATTAGTCTTACCCTCAAGATGGAAGAGTTGATTGAGCATATCTAAGTCGTGTCACTCATGTCAAAAGAGGTGAGCATAAGAGACAAAGTCTATTAACATAATCATGGTGGAGTGACGTAGAGTCAAACACTCATGCATAGTGCACGATAAGATGAGAGCACATATCTTCGACATCAAAAACCCTTCTTAAAGGGGTGCCAACTTGTAAAGACACATCATATGCTTTTATAGCTACACTTTCTTTTTAAACAACACCTCAAATATCTTCCTTCCACAACATATTCATTTTCATGAATTTTTGTTTATGCATATAGGATGCCCCATCATTGAACATATGCATTGGACACTCTTTTTTGCTTCCACCTATGCACCTTCAAGGGACTACAACATGCAAAGTAACTTTCCATGTTGCTACCCTTATATTTGCTACCAACTTGTTTCTATATCCATCAGAAAATAATCTCTTCATTACATCATTAATATTCCATGAAAATAAGTACTCCAAGCATGCGTATATCCCAAAGGAACATTTTTCCATTGTGTTTTTTCCCTTTTTTCAACCAAGTACTAGACCCTAATTTAGAACCTCACTTCTCTTGTACAAACTCTTAATAATTGAAGACGACACCTCACCATTATGTTGCTACAATGGAAATGCAACATCATCTCTCACACTAGAGACAAGTTTGGACATTCATGATGCTATAATGGAATGAACTTTACTAATAGATTGATTAACCAATGAAGACGAAACAGCCCATTGACAACCAATTAAAGTGTGATCCAAGGAGAGAAGAGTGGAAATCAAAAGTGTGTGTGTGAGTGTGCCTAAAAGCATTTAATGCCATCTGCGAAAAATTTCAAGTCAATGCTAAAAGGGTCCAAGGGGTGGTCCTACTTTGGTTCGAACATTGCCTAAAAGGGGCAATTTATTTTTACTTCGGCCAAAGTAAGGTGGGCGTCTTGGAAGGATCTCAAAACATGCCAAAGCTCAAATTAACACCATTGTCGGGTCCGGCCAAACTAACTGGATGATTGTGTGCGGTTAACCCCCTACGACTAGCGATTGAACACTACCCTACTACGATCGACGATCGAACGAGCGCCTCCTCACCTTAGTGCTCCAGTCAATTGGCCGCTTGCCCGTGTGCTTAACTCCTTTTGAAGGAATTTTTGGGTCGGCCCCTACGGGGCCCCCCTTCTCGCGGCTACCAAATGCTTGTCCCCTTGTAAGCCCTCGTGTCAAGCCTCCAAGGCCACAAAAGAGCACGATCTCGTGGCCCAGCTCCGCTAGAGGACATCGGTACTAAAGACTCAAACCCTCGTAGGGGGTGCTTTCCCATGGCCATTGGCCTGACCGTTTGAAGCACCAAAGCTCTAAGGCAAGCTCCAACTCTGCAGCATCAAAGGAATTAAAAAAACCCCGACACGAGGCTACCAAGACACACCATGCAAAAGCATTAAAGAGAAGGACGAGCATTCAAAAATATTTCCAACGCCCTCAAAGTGTTTTGAACTCCAAGAAAAAGCTTTTCCAAAGCAAAAAAAAAAAGGCCATGAAGAGGTGCTTCACTTGGACAAAGAGAAATCTCTCTCTCTCTCTCTCTCTCTCTCTCTCTCTCTCTCTCTCTCTCTCTCTCTCTCTCTCTCTCTCAACTTGCAATGAAATGAACCCAACCGAGCACAACAACTTTAAATAAATTTCAAATTTTTGTGCACCGTGTAAGAGTTAGACATTGTCTAGGAGAGTCTTCTAAGCTAAGACCCCTCTATTAGCACAAATGGGGGACAAGGGAATAGAAAAATTCAACGGGGAAGGGTTTCACACTTGGAAAACAAAGTTAAGAGGATACCTAATGAAAAAATATTTATGGTCTATCATCAGCACTACCTTAGAGCAACAAGCCGAACCCAATGGAGTGCACACTAGGGCCTCTACACTCATAGCAAGTGCACAAAATTTGGCCAAAGAAGAATAAGCGTTAGGAATCATCATCACCTCCTTACATGACAACTATGTGTATTTCATAGACAAATGTAAGCATGCACATGAAGCCTGGCATGTTCTAGAAAGTAATTTTGGAGCCAGGGCCAAAAGAAGTAAAGTTAGTCTCAAAAGACAACTTTACAAGATCATTATGATTGAGGGGAGGACAATGCTAGTCTAGTAAATAGGCTTAAGAGCATTGTCATGCAGCTCACTTTCATCCAGGTTGAATACCAGAAGACGACAAAGTGTTCGTACTATTAAGTGCACTTCCACCTTCCTATGACCACTTAGTCACAATTCTTGAAGAAAAATAACCCACTCCACCTTTCCAAGATGTCATCAACTCAATCCAAGTAGAAGAAAGAAAGCAAAAAGGTTCATTAACATCATCAGGAGGGGCTTTTGTCATGACATCCTCAAGGGGAAGATATTCACCATCAACATCATTAACTGGAAGAAAGTGTTATGAATGTGGAAGAATGGGACACGTAGCGATAGTTTGCTACACAAACACAGCTTGCGGTAAGAAGGGACACCCGCCTTCTTGATGCTAACAACCTTGTCTTTTATGAAGACGTACTTTGAAGATGCAGCCTCTCTACTTGTAGGGGAGGACTTTTATTTTTCTGTGTGGATATTATCATCCTATGTGGATTTTGTTAGCCTGAGTGGATATTACCATCCTGTGTGGATACAAACTTATGATACTCTGTGGATATTGCATCTTCAGTATTTTGTCTTAGTCCAAACCTCAAGGGGAGGATTGTAAAGTGTGAGCTTTCTCCTACAGTGTGAGTCAAGGAGAGAAGTGTGGAATTATCCCACATGCTATGGAGCAAGGTTGTAGAGCTACTTATGAATGAATAAACACAACTCTATTTTGCACTACACGCTTGTCTATGGTGAGCCATACTCAAGATTGTGTTTATGAGTCCAAGAAAATTCTATCTTGGAACCTAATTCACTTGAGTGATAATCTTTCTTACACAAACACACTCACACACTTGCACTATGTTTCTCTGTCATCCACCCTAGCTAGCACGATCCCATTCCCTTCACCAATCAACAACCTTCCACCATCCATTGACACTTCTCAATAGTGCTCGAGGGATCGACATTAAAATTGGAAGGGGGGAATGTTAATTAAGCTGAAATCAATTAATAGAATTTGTTAAAGGCCCAAGCCTAGCGATTGCACGTCAAGGACAAATACAAAGTAGTAAAGATTGGAGACACACATTTTCACATTTTTTCAAAATGGCCTTGTATTTGAATTTCCTAATTTATTTCAAGCCATTGTGATTATGTAATATGTTACGGGCTCAATGAGAGTTTTTAGGCTGTAAAGAATATGTCAATTAGTGTGCCTAGGTTGAAAATTCAATTAATGGTGGATCCCTAAAGATTTTGGGCACCCGGGTATTGCACATTTTAAAACCCTATGACTAAGGACCTAAAATCCAACTTTTGTAAGGGTTTTGTACGTTTTTGGATAGCAAGCATTACGACGATTCCACAGAGCACTGTGTATTCTTCTATTATCTGCTCAAGCTCATAACTCCCTCATGAAGTGTCTATTTGAAGTGGCGTCTGCTTCATTGTATTCACGGGTGAAATCTCTTTGCGACATTGTTCTTCCCTCGCGCTAAAACTATGTTTTTGTTGCAGCTAACATCCTTCTAAATCTACTCATAACTCAAGATTTATGTAACAAAAATACAGTTTATGTATAGGAGAGTTTTTGGGGCATCATTGCTAAGATCTAGGATGTATTTGGGGTTGAAAATGATAAGGTCAAATTTGCCATGTAAATAATGGGCACGATTTTGAAAAGTGGTCAAAAGGGGGATTTGAGGGCATAGGTATATGTCTTTAGGCATTGTCTACCCGTCATATAAGTTTCATCTCATTTGGACTTAGTTTGCATGGTGAACCGTTGAGATTTTCTTAAGGTATCGTGGTTAGCATTTGCTATCTGACAAGCAGTTGAGTGTGTTTTAAGAAGATAAGGATTGAGTGTGCTTTCTAAGAGGCTGACAACCTCTCATAGCCTCCATGCACTAGTCGAGTTGACTCCGTCCCATGGTATGACATTTATGTTCATGGTTCTCATTGTCATTACAATAAGATAATAAAGCTTGGCATTTAAGTAGTCCCACAATGATCTAGAGAAGAATGTAGGTAACTTAGCCATGGGATTGTTGGGATAAAGACGGTGTGCCTCTTACCTCTGCCAGATACGCCTGAGGCGTTTGATCGTTCATCAAGTGTATACACCTTATTCTTTACTAGATAGAAGAATAAGGGGCTCTCTCACACACATTGTGGTGAGCTGCTCCACCCACATCATGTGCTCTCTCTCTCTCTCTCTCTCTCTCTCTCTCTCTCTCTCTCTCCACATACGCATCACATTTTCACACTCTCAATTGGTATCAGATCTATCGCTTGGTGATGGCGGGAGCACGGTGGCATCGAGAGCTTTGAGGCAATAGATTGCTTGCTTTTGACAGTGGAGAGATCAAAAAAGCTTGAAAGCTTTTTGAGAATGCAATGGGATCTTGTGAGCTTAGTTGAGAGTGATGTATTCTCTTTTGGAAGCTCAAAAGACAATGTGGAAGATAGTGTGTAGGTGAAGAATGCCCTAAAAAATGTGTGCACAACAATACTTTTTTGACATTTGTTTTTCTCCTTGTAGATTGCACATCTCAAAAAAATTCCCACTCCCCTCCATTTCAACTTGGCTACAACTTTGCAAAATAGAATTTTTGCAAATTACTTAGCGATTTGTTGATATTCATCTTAGATTGATTGTATGCAGGAAATTTGAAGTTTTTTGTTTTCGCATAGTATGTACGTTTGATGCATCTTTTGTAGCATGGCAATTGCTCAAAGTTAAGTGATAAATTTTGAGCTAAAGATAAACTTTCAACTTGTGCAGAGCTGGAGGTTTTAGGTTTTTGGTAGATTTGGGCAAAGAAGAAGCGGGTAGATTTGATCAAAGGATACCCATTTTCTGATTGAAAGAAGTTATCGCCATTGGCACTATAGGTGAAGGTTCTATCAAGGTTTTCATAGGACACTTTGGTGGAAATTTTGTGCTTTATTCATGGTCTTTGCAAACATATTTGCATATGGTTATGGCACATGGTTTATGCCCATTGTACATGCATTTTGGCAAGCACTCTTGAATGTCTGTGAGCTCTCTTGCGAGCTTTGTTTTTGCATTGATCAGTTTTCTAGATTGCATCTCTTTTGGCATTTGCTTGTACGCAGTTACTCCATTTGTGTACGTTGGGTGCGGATTGCCATTGTATGCACATTGTGCAGCTGTTTTGGCATAACTCTTTGGCATTGAGTAGTGATTTTGGTTTATGGTCTTTATGAGTCCTCTTTCAAAGACTACAGTGGTCGAGGTTCCCTACAACTTTGACATATCGTTTGTTGACATCTTTGCATTGACATTTTACTCACTTTGCAGGGGAGACTCTATCCAATTTTTTCTAGATTTCTCGCCATAATTTTGGCTTGATTAATGTATATTCTTTTGATGCATTTTCAATCATTCGATTGAGACGATGATTATTTCTTGTTCTGGTTGACTTTGCTCCCACATTGATGGGCATATAAAGTTTCTTTGGGCACAGATTGGTGTTCTTGTACACTCTCACAAGAGTGAGACTTGTGTATGCTCGTAGTGGCTATAGGTAGACTTACGAGTATGCACTATTTCTGATTGGCGGATATTTCCATTGTGAGTCTACTGTTGCATACAATTTACAAGTAGTCAATGGTTAAAGGTTCTATGTACTTTTGGCCATTGAGACTTGCATCATTGTTATGATTGCAGAGCATAGTGTAGCTACACTACTACGAAAGATTTTATGCATTGATAAGCTTGAGCACTAGGAGTGATGGTGAGCTCTTTTGAGAGTTTTTTCTCCCCGTAGGGAGATCCTTTCTCTCCAGGTTTGGTGCACTTCTCTTCGGCATTGGTTTATACACATTTCCCTTGTAAATGTTTTAGAGACATAGATTCACTTATGGCAGTTGATATGTGTGACAATTTTGAGTCCACTACAATGACTTATGTAAGACAGCGGTCACGTTCATGTTGACACTTAAGATGTTGGCATTGTGGTCACACCAGGCACATTCAACGACATTGTTTTAAACTCATGATACAATGGTGCATATATATGCGTGATGTAGAGATGATTTTGACATAGACTAGAGAGGTGCCTTTGTATGCTAGTGACGGTAATATCATGGTTACCTCTAGTGTTCCTCTTGATTTTATGTATGATAAAGATACCTCTTGCTCTTGATGGCTGCTAGATGAGTATGCAGCATTCATCATCGCATCATAATGTGAGCAACTAGTTCTAGTGGCAAATATTTCTGGTGGTGAATGCAATTGGAATGGATATTTTGGGAGAGATAACGCATTTTTCATCAACCTTCAGGACTCTCATGTATGACCTTGTAGTGTTGAGACCCAATATAGCAGCTATAGTGAGAGCGTTTGCGATTGGGATTGTCAGTCGTACAATGATTGACATTAGCATGATGCATTAAGAAGCACTGTAGGTCACCATAGGATAAGGAACATGGTAGCAAGAGAAGGAAAATAGAGAGAGAGAGAGAGAGAGAGAACAAGTTGTGTCGGGCACCTCCCAAGTTAGCGAGACGGCTATCTAAGAGTGAAAAACACAGCCACACAAGTTTTCTCTAGGTTGACTTGATATAATGTGAATGGGGCTCCCCTTTGTGGGTTGAAAGGCAAGGAAAAAAGGCTTATGAGGGCTAAAAACATAATCGACCTATCACATCTCCTATTCCCAATGAAACACAATTCCAATGCTCCTGTTCTACAGGGGAAGATGCAATAGCAAAAACATTTCCCTTAAGCTTTTAAAAATCAAGTACAAGGTCTAGCAATCATGCACAAAATCGAGCCTTGTAGGACCTCTTGTCGCTGCCTACAAAAATATATATGTCTCTCTTCCTAAGTGGTTTGATAAATAAGATCCAAAGGAACTTTTCATGACTGAGTCCATGGATATTCCAACCACCCTTGCTAGATCCTAAATTGCAAGTGAGAAGGGTTTCTATGCAAGAATATGAAGTTGCAAGTGGCCCTATTGCTCACTTGTGCGAATCAGCCCCCAAGAATTTCCATAAGGTTTGAGAAGTAGAAGCTGAATTGAGCCATTCTATTTTGGGACCAGAGGGGAAACATCTTTGAGAGAGTCTTGTTGTGATTTCATTGCTTCTAATACACTCTATTGCACCCATGTCCAGATATGCTCTAGTGCACTCATGTCAAGATGGTTTGAGCAAACGTCATAACTAAGGAGTTTGTAGTGCCAAATGGGCTAGATCAACAACATTTAGATTTTCACTTGGACAACAGTTTACGATTTTCCATATTATTGATGTGAGTTGGGCTCTAGATGGTGGGGTTCTTTTGAATTCCCTAATTTGGCATGTTACAATACTTCGAAAGGACCAAATCCTTATATCACGTACAAGTAAGCATGAGAGGATCCTACTCCACCTTAACGCAGCCGCAATTCATGATATTGTGGCTAAAATCAACTCTTTAATCAACCCCTCCTTGAGCTCTCAAGCATACCATATGTGTTGCCAAACATTGAAGATGATAACATGTGAGCATGAGGAGGATGTGTGTGTGTGTGTGTGTGTGTGTGTGTGTGTGTGTGTGTGTGTGTGTGTGTGAGAGAGAGAGAGAGAGAGAGAGAGAGAGAGGATGTGTGTGTGTGTGTGTGTGTGTGTGAGAGAGAGAGAGAGAGAGAGAGAACGATCTATGCCACAACACCTCTATAAAATAGTCATAGCACATACATGACCCAAAGTCATGCAGTAAACGAGAACCAAAGGGGAGTTTTATGATTGATTCAGTGAAATTGTAAAAAAGAAACCCTAGAGGACCTCTTATCACTGTTGATAAATCAAGATCTAAATGTATACGTCTCTCCTCCTGCTCGGCTAATTAACCAAGATCCAAAGGGTCTTTATTCGATGAAATTCTACGAAAGGATTTAGAGGGGCTAAAAACACTAGCAGACCACCACATCTCTCATATCCAAGGAAACGCGACCTAAATGCATGTCCTCTGCAGGGAAGATGCAACAATAAAAAAAACTTTTCAAGTTATAAAAAGTGGGTACAAGGTCTTGATGTCGTGTAGAAAATGTAGCCCCAATAGAGGGGAAGGCAAGTGAGCACACAAAAACGAGCAAGAGAGCGAGAGAGAGATGCCAAGGCACCTGTATGAAAGATTGGTAGCATATACATGACCCCAGGGTGAGGAATGACGGTTGTCCCAACAAGTCTTCTCTAAGTTGAGTCGATAAAATGTGATTCTGGCTCCTCTTTATGGGTTGGAAATGCAAGGACACGAGGCTTGTCGGGGGCTAAAAACACAATGGTCCCACCAAATCTCTGGATCCCTAGGAAACACAAGCCCAATGCCCATCCTTTGCAGGGAAGACGCAATAGCAAAAAACACTTGTCCTAAAAAATAGTAAGTCCAAGCACTATAGTTTTCTATAAAAAACGCAAGTGTGAAAGGCTTCTAAGCTGCTTTAACACAATAGCAAGTTGCTGAGGATTTTCCCTACTATTGACTAGAATCTTACCATTGGCGACTATTCGCTCTCTTTAAATAAATTCTACATAGCTTTGTGTGGACACATGGCAAGGAGGCAAGCATAGGGTAAGCACAAAGATTTGTAGCAAGGAGGCAAGCATAGGCAGGGCAAGGGTTTCATAGCAAGGAGGCAATGCGGGTTAAAGATGATGGAGGGTTTGAGGTAGCCCTAGCATGTACCAGAGAGAGAGAGAGAGAGAGAGAGAGAGAGAGAGAGAGAGAGAGAGAGAGAGAGAGAGAGAGAGAGAGAGAGAGAGAGAGAGAGAGAGAGAGAGAGAGAGAGAGAGAGAGAGAGAGAGAGAGAGAGAGAGAGAGAGAGGGATGCATGCATGCTACCTTTTCCAAGCTTCCACAACATTTTATTGTCTAGTGGGCCCAACCCTCATCACAAGGTAGAGCTTTTGTTAGCTATACCGTCTCTCATCGATAAGGTTATAGGTTCTACCAAAAGAGTAGCTATATGCTTATCTTTCAAAGGGTTTTTATTAAGCCAAGTAAGTCTCTATAAGGGGCTCATTTTTCTTCTTGTTGAAAAGGAGGATGGTGGGTTGCGCTTCTCTTTAGATTACAAAGGCCTCAATAAGGGCAATGTGGAGAACAAGTGCAAGTGCATGCTACTTCACCAAGGATCGACGCTCAAGTGCATGCTACTTCACCAAGGATGTACCTGCGTGATTCTCAAGAACAGGGAATTCAGTCACTTGTGCCAACAATGCCTCTTATCCGATTAAGGGATTTGAAAAGATTGTTCTTACTGCTACAAGTGGTAGTTATTTCACACTTGTTGATGCATTGTATATACCTGGAATCAAGAAGAATATTTTGTCTATATCTGCACTTGCTAGACTTGGTCTTGTAGTCAAATTTGTGGATAACAGATGTAAATTACATGATCGGTGATGAAATTGTTGCATCTTACATTTTATATTGTAGGCTGTATAAAATCACTTTGTATGGTAAGTGTGGGTAATATAGTTGTGTATTCAAAGGTTGTTTCAGACACAGAACTTTGGCATGCACGTTTTGGACATCTGAATTTTGTCACTTTGCTGCGTTTATAGAAATCTGATCTGGTTACTTCTTTGCCGTCTCCTGAAGAACCTGTCAAACATGTTTGTGAAGGCTATATTTTGGGTAAGACGGAGCGTTTGAAGTTTCCAAATGATGGTTCAATTAGGGCCACATGCAGGTTACATTTTGTGCATAATGATTTTTGTGGACCCATGCAAACTCCGTCCTTGGGCAATTACCTTTACTTCGTGACTTTTATTGATGATCACTCCAGGCATGCATGGGTGTATCCGCTTAAAGAGAATTTTGAAGTGTTTATGTGCTTCAAATTTTTTTTGGCTATGGCTGAAAATGTCTCAAAATGTACTATGGGTACCCTCCGTTCAGATCGAGGGGGGGAAATATATATCTCATGAATTTAATGCATTTTTTGCTATTTTTGAGAATAAAACACCAATGTATAGCTCCATATACACCTACCAAAATGGTGTTGCTGAGAGGAAAAACATATCACTTACAAAAATGGCACGATGTATGGTCAAAAGTTAAGCTTTGACGCATTCGTTTTGGCTTGAGACCATCATGTGTGCCACTTATATACTTAACAGGTATCCTACAAAAGCTCAGTCTATCACTCTATATGAAGCATGGCATGATAAAAGCCTTCTAATGAGCACATGTGTGTGTTTGGTTGTTTGGCTTATGCTTTGGTGCCACAAACACAACGCAAAAAATGGGATGATAAGGCTGTCAAGTGAATTTTTGTTGGTTATAGTGTTGAAAGCAAAGGTTACATGTTATATCATCTGCAAAAAAAGTGTATCTTGGTCTCATGGGATGTTGTGAATGTAATTCCAATGAGGTAAATGTACAATCTAAAAAAATGTTACAGATCAGTCTATTAGTGATGCAGATGTACATGATGTACTTGATGAGGAAAGGGCTAAGAATGAGCTGACTTAGAGGTATGCCAAAATGGCTGATGCATACTTTGCGTGACAATAAAATTAGATACTTTGAGAGAGAGAGTGAACGAGCCTTGCCACAACACCTCTATAAAATAGTCATAGAACATACATGACCCAAAATCATGCAGTAAACGAGATCCAAAGGGGAGTTTTATGACTGATTCAGTGAAATCCTACAAAAGGAACCCTAGAGGACCTCTTGTCGTTGTCGATAAATCAAGATCTAGATGTATATGTCTCTCCTCCTGCTCTGCTGATAAACCAAGATCCAAAGGGGCTTTTCATGACTGATCGATGAAATTTTACGAAAGGCTTTAGAGGGGCTAAAAACACTAGTAGACCACCGCATCTCTCATATCCAAGGAAACTCGACCCAAATGCTCGTCCTCTACAAGGAAGATGAACTAGTAAAAAATACTTTTCAAGTTTTGAAAAGCGGGTACAAGGTCTTGATGTTCTGTAGAAAACATAGCTTCAAAACAGGGGAAGGCAAGTGAGCACACAAAAATGAGTGAGAGAGAGAGAGAGAGAGAGAGAGAGAGAGAGAGAGAGAGAGAGAGAGAGAGAGAGAGAGAGAGAGAGAGAGAGAGAGAGAGAGAGAGAGAGCCATGCCAAGGCACTTGTATATAAGAGTGGAAGCACATACATGACCCCAGGGTGGGGAATGACAGTTGTCCCAACAAGTCTTCTCTAAGTTGAGTTGATAAAATGCGATTCTTGCTCCTCTTTATGGGTTAGAAATGCAAGGATCCAAAGCTTGTTGAAAGCTGAAAACACAATGGGCCCACCACATCTTTGGATCCCTAGGAAACACGAGCCCAATGCATGTCCTTTGGAGGGAATACGCAATAGCAAAAAACACTTGTCCTAAAAACCAGTAACTCCAAGCACTATAGTTTTCTATACAATACACAGGTGTGAAAGGCTTCTATGCCACTTTAGCACAATAGCAAGTTGCTGAGAATTTTCCCTACTAATAACTAGAATCTTACCATTGGCTTACTATTTGCTCTCTTCAAAAAAAATCTACATAATAGCCCCAAGATGGCTTTGTGTGGATGCATAGAAAGGAGGCAAGCATAGGGTAAGCACAGAGATTTGTAGCAAGAAGGCAAGCGTAGGCAGGGCAAGGGTGCATAGCAAGGAGGCAAGGCGGGCTAAAGATGATGGAGGGTTGGAGGTAGCCTTGGCATGTACACACACACACACACACACACACACACACACACACACACACACACACACACACACACACACACACACACACACACACACACACAGAGTATTGCATACATTTGTTTGACCCACTCCATTGAAATGCCCTTCATAGACTTCCCCCAAATGATGGGATCTTTGGTTGTTCCCCTTTGTTGGGATTTTTTTCAATAATGGCTTGACCTACTCAACCCCTCCTCGAGCTCTCAAGAATAAAGTAGACGTTGGAAAACTTGGCCTCTAATACCATATCAAGGTGTGCAATGGAAGATGGGAACATGGTAGCAAGAAAAGGATGAGACAGAGAGAGAGAGAGAGAGAGAGAGAGAGAGAGAGAGAGAGAGAGAGAGAGAGAGAGAGAGAGAGAGAGAGAGAGAGAGAGAGAGAGAGAGAGAGAGAGAGAGAGAGAGAGAGAGAGAGAGAGAGAGTTGCATGCATGCTACCTTGTTTCGGTTGTTCTTTAAGTTTGTTTCTACTTTGTCTTTCTCGTTGCACGTGGTGCTTTCTGATTACAGAAGAACAAGGGACATATGATTCATTACGATACCATTTCATGTTTAGAATGCAGTAATACAACTTCTCTAGCTAAAGATCATACATCTCATACTATACTTTTTGAGCTTGATGGTGTGTATCACGTGGTCGAGGATTCTCCATCGTCTGGCACCATTAGCAATTCTAATGTAAACTCTTAAAAAAAGAGTTTGATACATGATGTCATGACATTAATCATGAAGTCTTAGAATGTTCGAGGACTCCAATGTTCATTTTTCTTTTCATTGTCATTCAATAAGTTGATATGTTTGTGTCTTTAAGCATGATGTGACTTTAAAGGTCTGATATGATGCTATTGTAAAATTATGTTTTACAGACCTTACTGACATGTTTCCACCATATTTATCTGATGGCTACAGATGCTCATGTGTGGTACTTTGATAGTGGTGCTACAAAGCACATTACCTCTAATTGTAACTTGTTTACCTCTCTCGAGGATGTCTCTCATGGGAATTTAGTCACTTGTGCCAACAATGCCTCTTATCTAGTTAAGGGAGTTGGAAAGATTGTGCTTACTACTGTAAATGGTAGTTCTTTCACACTTGTTGATGCATTGTATATACCTGGAATCAAGAAGAATCTTTTGTCTGTATTTGCACTTGCTAGACTTGGTCTTGTAGTCAAATTTGTGGATAACAGATGTACAGTACTTACATGATCTTAGTGTCGGTGATGAAATTGTTGCATCTTTCATTTTATATCATAGGCTGTATAAGCTCACTTTGTATGGTCAGTGTGGGCAAAATTTTGCAAATACAGTTGTGGATTCAAAGGTCGTTAGACGCAGACCTTTGGCATGCACATTTTGAACATTTGAATTTTGTCACTTTGCTGTGTTTATAGAAATCTGATATGGCTACTTCTTTGCCACCTCTTGAAGAACCTGTCAAACATGTTTGTGAATGCTGTATTTTGGGTAAGATGGAGCGTTTGAAGTTTCCAAATGATGGTTCAATTAGGGCCACATGTAGGTTACAGTTTGTCCGTAATGATGTTTGTGGACCTATGCAAACTCCGTCCTTGGGCAATTACCTTTACTTCATTGCTTTTATTGATGATCACTCCAGGCATGCATGGGTGTATCCACTTAAAGAGAATTTCAAAGTGTTTATGTGCTTCAAACAATTTTTGGCTATGGCTGAAAATGTCTCAAAATGTACTATGGGTACCCTCCGTTCAGATCGAGGGGGGAAAATATATATCTCATGAATTTAATGCATTTTTGGCTATTTGTGAGATAAAACACCAATATATAGTTCCATATACACCTAGCAAAATGGTGTTGCTGAGAGGAAAAACATATCACTTATAAACATGGCACAATGTATGGTCAAAAGTTAAGCTTTTCCACATTCATTTTGGCTTGAAGCCTTTATGTGTGCCACTTATATACTTAACAGGTATCCTACAAAAGCTCAGTCTATGACTCCATATGAAGCATGGCATGATAAAAGCCTTCTAATGAGCACATGTGTGTTTTTGGTTCTTTGGCTTATGCTTTGGTGCCACAAACACAGCGCAAAAAATGGGATGATAAGGCTGTCAAGTGAATTTTTGTTGGTTATAGTGCTAGAAGCAAAGGTTACATGTTATATCATCTGCAAACAAAGTGTATCTTGGTCTCACGGGATGTTGTGAATGTAAATTCCAATGAGGTAACTGTACAATCTATAAAAATGTTACAGACGCAGAACATTGGCATGCACGTTTGGGACATCTGAATTTTGTCACTTTGCTGCGTTTATAGAAATCTGATCTGGTTACTTCTTTTCCGTCTCTTGAAGAACCTGTCAAACATGTTTGTGAAGGCTGTATTTTGGGTAAGACGGAGTGTTTGAAGTTTCCAAATGATGGTTCAATTAGGGCCACATGTAGGTTACATTTTGTGCATAATGATTTTTGTGGACCCATGCAAACTCCATCCTTGGGCAATTACCTTTACTTCGTGACTTTTATTGATGATCACTCCAAGCATGCATGGGTGTATCCGCTTAAAGAGAATTTTGAAGTGTTTATGTGCTTCAAATTTTTTTGGCTATGGCTGAAAATGTCTCAAAATGTACTATGGGTACCCTCCGTTCAGATCGAGGGGGGAAAATATATATCTCATGAATTTAATGCATTTTTTGCTATTTTTGAGAATAAAACACCAATGTATAGCTCCATATACACCTACCAAAATGGTGTTGCTGAGAGGAAAAACATATCACTTACAAAAATGGCACGATGTATGGTCAAAAGTTAAGCTTTGACGCATTCGTTTTGGCTTGAGACCATCATGTGTGCCACTTATATACTTAACAGGTATCCTACAAAAGCTCAGTCTATCACTCTATATGAAGCATGGCATGATAAAAGCCTTCTAATGAGCACATGTGTGTGTTTGGTTGTTTGGCTTATGCTTTGGTGCCACAAACACAACGCAAAAAATGGGATGATAAGGCTGTCAAGTGAATTTTTGTTGGTTATAGTGTTGAAAGCAAAGGTTACATGTTATATCATCTGCAAAAAAAGTGTATCTTGGTCTCATGGGATGTTGTGAATGTAATTCCAATGAGGTAAATGTACAATCTAAAAAAATGTTACAGATCAGTCTATTAGTGATGCAGATGTACATGATGTACTTGATGAGGAAAGGGCTAAGAATGAGCTGACTTAGAGGTATGCCAAAATGGCTGATGCATACTTTGCGTGACAATAAAATTAGATACTTTGAGAGAGAGAGTGAACGAGCCTTGCCACAACACCTCTATAAAATAGTCATAGAACATACATGACCCAAAATCATGCAGTAAACGAGATCCAAAGGGGAGTTTTATGACTGATTCAGTGAAATCCTACAAAAGGAACCCTAGAGGACCTCTTGTCGTTGTCGATAAATCAAGATCTAGATGTATATGTCTCTCCTCCTGCTCTGCTGATAAACCAAGATCCAAAGGGGCTTTTCATGACTGATCGATGAAATTTTACGAAAGGCTTTAGAGGGGCTAAAAACACTAGTAGACCACCGCATCTCTCATATCCAAGGAAACTCGACCCAAATGCTCGTCCTCTACAAGGAAGATGAACTAGTAAAAAATACTTTTCAAGTTTTGAAAAGCGGGTACAAGGTCTTGATGTTCTGTAGAAAACATAGCTTCAAAACAGGGGAAGGCAAGTGAGCACACAAAAATGAGTGAGAGAGAGAGAGAGAGAGAGAGAGAGAGAGAGAGAGAGAGAGAGAGAGAGAGAGAGCCATGCCAAGGCACTTGTATATAAGAGTGGAAGCACATACATGACCCCAGGGTGGGGAATGACAGTTGTCCCAACAAGTCTTCTCTAAGTTGAGTTGATAAAATGCGATTCTTGCTCCTCTTTATGGGTTAGAAATGCAAGGATCCAAAGCTTGTTGAAAGCTGAAAACACAATGGGCCCACCACATCTTTGGATCCCTAGGAAACACGAGCCCAATGCATGTCCTTTGGAGGGAATACGCAATAGCAAAAAACACTTGTCCTAAAAACCAGTAACTCCAAGCACTATAGTTTTCTATACAATACACAGGTGTGAAAGGCTTCTATGCCACTTTAGCACAATAGCAAGTTGCTGAGAATTTTCCCTACTAATAACTAGAATCTTACCATTGGCTTACTATTTGCTCTCTTCAAAAAAAATCTACATAATAGCCCCAAGATGGCTTTGTGTGGATGCATAGAAAGGAGGCAAGCATAGGGTAAGCACAGAGATTTGTAGCAAGAAGGCAAGCGTAGGCAGGGCAAGGGTGCATAGCAAGGAGGCAAGGCGGGCTAAAGATGATGGAGGGTTGGAGGTAGCCTTGGCATGTACCACACACACACACACACACACACACACACACACACACACACACACACACACACACACACACACACACACACACACACACACAGAGTATTGCATACATTTGTTTGACCCACTCCATTGAAATGCCCTTCATAGACTTCCCCCAAATGATGGGATCTTTGGTTGTTCCCCTTTGTTGGGATTTTTTTCAATAATGGCTTGACCTACTCAACCCCTCCTCGAGCTCTCAAGAATAAAGTAGACGTTGGAAAACTTGGCCTCTAATACCATATCAAGGTGTGCAATGGAAGATGGGAACATGGTAGCAAGAAAAGGATGAGACAGAGAGAGAGAGAGAGAGAGAGAGAGAGAGAGAGAGAGAGAGAGAGAGAGAGAGAGAGAGAGAGAGAGAGAGAGAGAGAGAGAGAGAGAGAGAGAGAGAGAGAGAGAGAGAGAGAGAGAGAGTTGCATGCATGCTACCTTGTTTCGGTTGTTCTTTAAGTTTGTTTCTACTTTGTCTTTCTCGTTGCACGTGGTGCTTTCTGATTACAGAAGAACAAGGGACATATGATTCATTACGATACCATTTCATGTTTAGAATGCAGTAATACAACTTCTCTAGCTAAAGATCATACATCTCATACTATACTTTTTGAGCTTGATGGTGTGTATCACGTGGTCGAGGATTCTCCATCGTCTGGCACCATTAGCAATTCTAATGTAAACTCTTAAAAAAAGAGTTTGATACATGATGTCATGACATTAATCATGAAGTCTTAGAATGTTCGAGGACTCCAATGTTCATTTTTCTTTTCATTGTCATTCAATAAGTTGATATGTTTGTGTCTTTAAGCATGATGTGACTTTAAAGGTCTGATATGATGCTATTGTAAAATTATGTTTTACAGACCTTACTGACATGTTTCCACCATATTTATCTGATGGCTACAGATGCTCATGTGTGGTACTTTGATAGTGGTGCTACAAAGCACATTACCTCTAATTGTAACTTGTTTACCTCTCTCGAGGATGTCTCTCATGGGAATTTAGTCACTTGTGCCAACAATGCCTCTTATCTAGTTAAGGGAGTTGGAAAGATTGTGCTTACTACTGTAAATGGTAGTTCTTTCACACTTGTTGATGCATTGTATATACCTGGAATCAAGAAGAATCTTTTGTCTGTATTTGCACTTGCTAGACTTGGTCTTGTAGTCAAATTTGTGGATAACAGATGTACAGTACTTACATGATCTTAGTGTCGGTGATGAAATTGTTGCATCTTTCATTTTATATCATAGGCTGTATAAGCTCACTTTGTATGGTCAGTGTGGGCAAAATTTTGCAAATACAGTTGTGGATTCAAAGGTCGTTAGACGCAGACCTTTGGCATGCACATTTTGAACATTTGAATTTTGTCACTTTGCTGTGTTTATAGAAATCTGATATGGCTACTTCTTTGCCACCTCTTGAAGAACCTGTCAAACATGTTTGTGAATGCTGTATTTTGGGTAAGATGGAGCGTTTGAAGTTTCCAAATGATGGTTCAATTAGGGCCACATGTAGGTTACAGTTTGTCCGTAATGATGTTTGTGGACCTATGCAAACTCCGTCCTTGGGCAATTACCTTTACTTCATTGCTTTTATTGATGATCACTCCAGGCATGCATGGGTGTATCCACTTAAAGAGAATTTCAAAGTGTTTATGTGCTTCAAACAATTTTTGGCTATGGCTGAAAATGTCTCAAAATGTACTATGGGTACCCTCCGTTCAGATCGAGGGGGGAAAATATATATCTCATGAATTTAATGCATTTTTGGCTATTTGTGAGATAAAACACCAATATATAGTTCCATATACACCTAGCAAAATGGTGTTGCTGAGAGGAAAAACATATCACTTATAAACATGGCACAATGTATGGTCAAAAGTTAAGCTTTTCCACATTCATTTTGGCTTGAAGCCTTTATGTGTGCCACTTATATACTTAACAGGTATCCTACAAAAGCTCAGTCTATGACTCCATATGAAGCATGGCATGATAAAAGCCTTCTAATGAGCACATGTGTGTTTTTGGTTCTTTGGCTTATGCTTTGGTGCCACAAACACAGCGCAAAAAATGGGATGATAAGGCTGTCAAGTGAATTTTTGTTGGTTATAGTGCTAGAAGCAAAGGTTACATGTTATATCATCTGCAAACAAAGTGTATCTTGGTCTCACGGGATGTTGTGAATGTAAATTCCAATGAGGTAACTGTACAATCTATAAAAATGTTACAGACGCAGAACATTGGCATGCACGTTTGGGACATCTGAATTTTGTCACTTTGCTGCGTTTATAGAAATCTGATCTGGTTACTTCTTTTCCGTCTCTTGAAGAACCTATCAAACATGTTTGTGAAGGCTGTATTTTGGGTAAGACGGAGTGTTTGAAGTTTCCAAATGATGGTTCAATTAGGGCCACATGTAGGTTACATTTTGTGCATAATGATTTTTGTGGACCCATGCAAACTCCATCCTTGGGCAATTACCTTTACTTCGTGACTTTTATTGATGATCACTCCAAGCATGCATGGGTGTATCCGCTTAAAGAGAATTTTGAAGTGTTTATGTGCTTCAAATTTTTTTTGGCTATGGCTGAAAATGTCTCAAAATGTACTATGGGTACCCTCCGTTCAGATCGAGGGGGGAAAATATATATCTCATGAATTTAATGCATTTTTTGCTATTTTTGAGAATAAAACACCAATGTATAGCTCCATATACACCTACCAAAATGGTGTTGCTGAGAGGAAAAACATATCACTTACAAAAATGGCACGATGTATGGTCAAAAGTTAAGCTTTGACGCATTCGTTTTGGCTTGAGACCATCATGTGTGCCACTTATATACTTAACAGGTATCCTACAAAAGCTCAGTCTATCACTCTATATGAAGCATGGCATGATAAAAGCCTTCTAATGAGCACACGTGTGTGTTTGGTTGTTTGGCTTATGCTTTGGTGCCACAAACACAACGCAAAAAATGGGATGATAAGGCTGTCAAGTGAATTTTTGTTGGTTATAGTGTTGAAAGCAAAGGTTACATGTTATATCATCTGCAAAAAAAGTGTATCTTGGTCTCATGGGATGTTGTGAATGTAATTCCAATCAGGTAAATGTACAATCTAAAAAAATGTTACATATCAGTCTATTAGTGATGCAGATGTACATGATGTACTTGATGAGGAAAGGGCTAAGAATGCGCTGACTTAGAGGTATGCCAAAATGGCTGATGCATACTTTGCGTGACAATAAAACTAGATACTTTGAGAGAGAGAGAGTGAATGAGCCTTGCCACAACACCTCTATAAACTAGTCATAGAACATACGTGACCCAAACTTATACAGTAAACGAGATCCAAAGGGGATTTTTATGACTAATTCAGTGAAATCCTACAAAAGGAACCCTAGAGGACCTCTTGTCGTTGCCGATAAATCAAGATCTAGATGTATATGTCTCTCCTCCTGCTCTGCTGATAAACCAAGATCCAAAGGGGCTTTTCATGACTGATCGATGAAATTTTACGAAAGGCTTTAGAGGGGCTAAAAACACTAGTAGACCACCGCATCTCTCATATCCAAGGAAACTCGACCCAAATGCTCGTCCTCTACAAGGAAGATGAACTAGTAAAAAATACTTTTCAAGTTTTGAAAAGCGGGTACAAGGTCTTGATGTTCTGTAGAAAACGTAGCTTCCACAGGGGAAGGCAAGTGAGCACACAAAAATGAGAGAGAGAGAGAGAGAGAGAGAGAGAGAGAGAGAGAGAGAGAGAGAGAGAGAGAGAGAGAGAGAGAGAGAGAGAGAGAGAGAGAGAGAGAGAGAGAGAGAGCCATGCCAAGGCACTTGTATATAAGAGTGGAAGCACATACATGACCCCAGGGTGGGGAATGACAGTTGTCCCAACAAGTCTTCTCTAAGTTCAGTTGATAAAATGTGATTCGGGCTCCTCTTTATGGGTTAGAAATGCAAGGATCCAAAGCTTGTTGGAGGCTGAAAACACAATGGGCCCACCACATCTCTAGATCCCTAGGAAACACGAGCCCAATGCCTGTCCTTTGGAGGGAATACGCAATAGCAAAAAACACTTGTCCTAAAAACCAGTAACTCCAAGCACTATAGTTTTCTATACAATACGCAGGTGTGAAAGGCTTCTATGCCACTTTAGCACAATAGCAAGTTGCTGAGAATTTTCCCTACTAATGACTAGAATCTTACCATTGGCTTACTATTTGCTCTCTTCAAAAAAAATCTACATAATAGCCCCAAGATGGCTTTGTGTGGATGCATAGAAAGGAGGCAAGCATAGGGTAAGCACAGAGATTTGTAGCAAGGAGGCAAGCATAGGCACGGCAAGGGTGCATAGCAAGGAGGCAAGGCGGGCTAAAGATGATGGAGGGTTAGAGGTAGCCTTGGCATGTACCACACACACACAAAGAGTATTGCATACATTTGTTTGACCCACTCCATTGAAATGCCCTTCATAGACTTCCCCCAAATGATGGGATCTTTGGTTGTTCCCCTTTGTTGGGATTTTTTTCAATAATGGCTTGACCTACTCAACCCCTCCTCGAGCTCTCAAGAATAAAGTAGACGTTGGCAAACTTGGCCTCTAATACCATATCAAGGTGTGCAATGGAAGATGGGAACATGGTAGCAAGAAAAGGACGAGACAGAGAGAGAGAGAGAGAGAGAGAGAGAGAGAGAGAGAGAGAGAGAGAGAGAGAGAGAGAGAGAGAGAGAGAGAGTTGCATGCATGCTACCTTGTTTCGGTTGTGCTTTAAGTTTGTTTCTATTTTGTCTTTCTCGTTGCACGTGGTGCTTTCTGATTAGAGAAGAACAAGGGACATATGATTCATTACGATACCATTTCATGTTTAGAATGCAGTAATACAACTTCTCTAGCTAAAGATCATACATCTCATACTATACTTTTTGAGCTTGATGGTGTGTATCACGTGGTCGAGGATTCTCCATCGTCTGGCACCATTAGCAATTCTAATGTAAACTCTTAAAAAAAGAGTTTGATACATGATGTCATGACATTAATCATGAAGTCTTAGAATGTTCGAGGACTCCAATGTTCATTTTTCTTTTCATTGTCATTCAATAAGTTGATATGTTTGTGTCTTTAAGCATGATGTGACGTTAAAGGCCTGATATGATGCTATTGTAAAATTATGTTTTACAGAGCTTGCTGACGTGTTTCCACCATATTTATCCGATGGCTACAGATGCTCATGTGTGGTACTTTGATAGTGGTGCTACAAAGCACATTAACTCTAATTGTAACTTGTTTACCTCTCTCGAGGATGTCCCTCATGGGAATTCAGTCACTTGTGCCAACGATGCCTCTTATCTAGTTAAGGGAGTTGGAAAGATTGTGCTTACTACTGTAAATGGTAGTTCTTTCACACTTGTTGATGCATTGTATATACCTGGAATCAAGAAGAATCTTTTGTCTGTATTTGCACTTGCTAGACTTGGTCTTGTAGTCAATTTTGTGGATAGCAGATGTACAGTACTTACATGATCTTAGTTTTGGTGATGAAATTGTTGCATCTTGCATTTATATCATAGGCTGTATAAGCTCACTTTGTATGGTCAGTGTGGGCAAAATTTTGCAAATACAGTTGTGGATTCATAGGTCGTTAGACGCAGACCTTTGGCATGCACATTTTGAACATCTGAATTTTGTCACTTTACTGTGTTTATAGAAATCTGATATTGCTACTTCTTTGCCGCCTCTTGAAGAACCTGTCAAACATGTTTGTGAATGCTGTATTTTGGGTAAGATGGAGCGTTTGAAGTTTCCAAATGCTGGTTCAATTAGGGCCACATGTAGGTTACAGTTTGTGCATAATGATGTTTGTGGACCCATGCAAACTCCGTCGTTGGGCAATTACCTTTACTTCGTGACTTTTATTGATGATCACTCCAGGCATGCATGGGTGTATCCACTTAAAGAGAATTTCAAACTGTTTATGTGCTTCAAACAATTTTTGGCTATGGCTGAAAATGTCTCAAAATGTACTATGGGTACCCTCCGTTCAGATCGAGGGGGGAAAATATATATCTCATGAATTTAATGCATTTTTGGCTATTTGTGAGATAAAACACCAATATATAGTTCCATATACACCTAGCAAAATGGTGTTGCTGAGAGGAAAAACATATCACTTATAAAAATGGCACGATGTATGGTCAAAAGTTAAGCTTTTCCACATTCATTTTGGCTTGAAGCCTTTATGTGTGCCACTTATATACTTAACAGGTATCCTACAAAAGCTCAGTCTATGACTCCATATGAAGCATGGCATGATAAAAGCCTTCTAATGAGCACATGTGTGTTTTTGGTTCTTTGGCTTATGCTTTGGTGCCACAAACACAGCACAAAAAATGGGATGATAAGGCTGTCAAGTGAATTTTTGTTGGTTATAGTGCTAAAAGCAAAGGTTACATGCTATATCATCTGCAAAGAAAGTGTATCTTGGTCTCACGGGATGTTGTGAATGTAAATTCCAATGAGGTAAGTGTACAATCTATAAAAATGTTACAGATCAGCCTATTAGTGATGCAGATGTACATGATGTACTTGATGAGGAAAGGGCTGAGAATGAGCAAACTTAGAGGTATGCCAAAATGGCTGGTACATACTTTGCATTACAATAAATTGGATGCACCTTTGTGTCATCATTCAAGTTCTCGCCATGCATCTTATGCATCAGATTGTTATGCTTTGGCTATTTCTAGCTTATGTGATGTTGAGGAACCTCTATCTTTTGATGAAGCACAAAATTCAAAAAATTGGATGGCTATCATGCAATCAAAATATGACGCACTTATAGAAAATGACACATGGACTTTATGTGATTTGCCTCCCAGAAAATAGGCCATTGGTATGAAGTAAGTTTACAAGTTGAAACGCAAGCCGAATGGTGAGATTGATTGCTACAAGGCTCGACTTGTTGCAAAGGGTTATGAAGAGACTTTTGCTCCAACTTGCCATATGACTACTGTGCATTTTCTATATGCATTGGCTGTTGGGATGTACATTAGTCAGACATTGTTACTGCTTTCTTGAATGGTGACGTATTTGAGGAAGTTTATGTAACGCAGTCTAGTGGGCCCCGACCCTCATCACAACGTAGAGCTTTTGTTAGCTATACCGTCTGTCGTCGATAAGCTTATAGGTTTCCATTGTGTAGTGGGCCCAACCCTCATCATAAGGTAGAGCTTTTGTTAGCTATATCGTCTCTCGTCGATAAGCTTATAGGTTCTACCAAAAGAGTAGCTGTATGCTTATATTTCAAAGGGTTTTTATTAAGCCAAGTAAGTCTCTATACTTTTGCTCATGTAGCACGCGGCTCAATTAGCCACCTCTGGATGCAAAAACACGGCTTCTACGCAACAAAAATGGAGGTGCAAGAAGTCGGTTTCCACCCGATCAATTTCTATGGAGCCATGCTGTTTTGGAACCAAGGGGGTGACAGCTCCAAGAGACCTTGGTTGGTTGGGATTCAGCGTGCACTAGGAGTCGAGATGTTTTACCAAGGAGTTTGGTATTGCCAAGCCTGCATCAACGGCATTGATATTTCCATTCCAGATGCTTGGATATGCCCATGGTGCTAATTTGGCTTTGAAAGGGTGGATGAGGATCCGGTTTATCAATGTTGCTGGCTTTGGCAGGACTTTAGACTTGCTATACAACTCCGAGAGACCTTGGTTGGCTGGGATTCCAGCGTGCACTAGGGTAAAAGTTCCTGTTTAGAGACGGTGAATCTGCGTGAAAACATCCAGGGGGTATGGTGCATCATTTTGCAATTGGAGAAGTCCATTTGAAAGCGCAACACACTGTCTATCTACTGCAACGAGGTCATCCAGAACGACGGTCTAATGGCTAAGATCGACGATGATTTGTGCTTTGTGTGTAACAAAAGAAGGTACCATTGGAAGAACTGTCAGGGGCCATTTTTGAGAAAGTACTGCCAGCGAAGATCGAACGCATGAGATTGATGCGTGACTACGCTAGCCAAGGAAGCATCGGGAACATCACGTGCCTAAAGTGGTGCTTATAGCCATATTATAGTGAGTATCCAGGGGTCCCTAAAGAGGGCCCTGACGTTTAAAAGGAAATTTTGTTGCACGCAGTGGCATCCCCCTATTACTACTAGTGAATCCCCTGTAGTATGTGTCTTTAGCATTGTCTACCCGTCCTATAAGTTTCATCTCATTTGAACTTCGTTTTCTTGGTGAACCGTTGAGATTTTCTTGAGGTATCGTGGTTAGCATCTGTTGTCTGACAAGCAATTGAGTGTGTTTTGAGTAGACAGGGATTGAGTGTGTTTTTTTGAGAGGCTGACAACCTCTTGTAGACTCCATGCACTAGTCGAGTTGACTCCGTCCCATGGTATGACATTTATGTTCATGGTTCTCATTGTCATTACAGTAAGTTAACAAGGCTTGGCATTCAGGGAGCCCCACAATGATCTAGAGAAGAATGCAGGTAACTTAGTCTTGGGATAAAGATGGTGTGCCTCTTACCTCTGCCAGATATGATGGAGGCGTCCGATCGTTCATCAACTGTATCAGATTATTCTTTACTAGATAGAAGAATAAGGGGTTCTCTCACACACATTGTGGTGAGCTAAAATACCCACATCATGTGCTCTCTCTCTCTCTCTCTCTCTCTCTCTCCACATACGCATCACACTTGCACACTCACAATTGGTATCAGATCTACCACTTGGTGATGGCAGGGAGCACGATGGCATCGAGAGCTTTGAGGCAATAGATTGCCTACTCTTCATTGGGATTTTTCAAAACCAAGGTGAGAGAGAGAGAGAGAGAGAGAGAGAGAGAGAGAGAGAGAGAGAGAGAGAGAGAGAGAGTATTGCATACATTTGTTTGACCCACTCCATTGAAATTCCCTTAATATACTTCCCCCCAATGATGGGATCTTTGGTTGTTCCCCTTTCTTGGGATTTTTTTCAATTATGTCTTGACCTACTCAACCCCTCCTTGAGCTCTCAAGCATAGAGTAGACGTTGGCAAACTTGGCCTCTAATACCATATCAAGGTGTTCAATGGAAGATGGGAACATGGTAGCAAGAGAAGGACGAGAGAGAGAGAGAGAGAGATAGAGAGAGAGAGAGAGAGAGACTCGTGTCAAGTACCTCCCAAGTTAGGAGACGGCTATCTAAGAGTGGAAAACAAAGCCACACAAGTCTCCTCTAGGTTGAGTTGATAAAATGTGAATGGGGCTCCCCTTTGTGCATTGAAAGGCAAAGACCAAAGGCTTGTGCGGGCTTAAAACGCAATAGAATTATCACATCTCCTATTCCCAACGAAACACAATGCCAATGCCCGTGCTTTGTAATGGAATTGGCCTATTTAATTTGAGAGTAGCGGAAATTACTGAGAGTACTTTTGAGAAATGACTTTGTGAGCATAGCGGGTGAACATAATTGAAGATAGAAACATAATCATAGCAATTAGTTAACTTGGCATGAACAATACTTTTGCAAGAGAGAAAATTTAGAGAACCTGACAACAATTGAGGACCGGATTTATGTGGAGCCGGTCTCCCCTCCAATAGGCATTTGTATTATGATTTCTCCCATTAAGAGAGACTTGTTACAATACAATATTTGTGTTCCTAGTGACCTAGCTGATGCAATGAAGATGGAAAGCTTCATGCACCACAAACATAACATAAACTTGAAGAAATCTTTAACTATCCCAAGCCTCAGTCCCAAGATCTCAAACACCTTCGAAGGTGGAGAGAGCTAGCAGGGAATGAGGGTAGGGAAGAGGAAGAAGAAACATTTCGTAGGAGAAAGAATTAGTTCCTCAATTATCATAACTCTTGTTGCTAGCATACATAATAGCATAGTAATGAAGAAGAAGTAGATGGCAAGCTTAAGCATTGAAGCATGGCTCTTGGTTGGATTTGCACTCCATATCCAAGAGTATTGGTGTAGGATCTCAACCTCTACTTGCTTGGAGAAGGAGAGGGAGCTCTTGCACTTTGCATAGCACACAATGAGAGTGTTTGTGAGTGTGTGTGGGTGAGTATACCCCCTAAGAAACCCCCTAGCTTGCTTGGGTCGACCCCCCCTTGTAGCTCATGCTTGAAGCTCATTGGACCCCTCCATGCCTAGCCAATCATAAGCAGGAGGCATTACAAGCAGAAAGGGTAGCCTTGAGACAAGTGTCCCCCTTTCCCCTTTGAGAGAGAGGGCTAGATAAATGCTAAATCAATTAATTAAACATCCTAAATTATCATTGGACCCCTAGGGTGGCCAACCAATAGGCTTCAGGCACACCATGAGGGCAACATCAGGGGGAACTTGACAAGTGTCCTTTTTGCTTTCTTTGTACCATGCATGCCTTGTGTGAGTGTGTGGGTGTTCTCTCTCATCCCCCCTCATGTAGGGCTCGCCCCCTCCTTGTAGGGATTGAATATTTGACTTTTTGACACCTCAAGCCCCTCATGCATAGGCCCAGTTCCCACCACAAGCTTGGCTCTTAAGCACTTTAAGCTTGGGTTGGGTTCTCCCTCAAGTGCAACCCTAGCATCTCAAGCATGCCAAGCACCTCAAGCATCTCAATCATTAAGCACCTCAAGCACCTTAGTCATCAAGCATGACAAGCAAGACAAGCACCTCGAGCTGGGTCGGGTTCCCGCGCCTCAAGCTCAGCCCTAGCTTACCTAAGGTCAAAGGACTTTTACACACATTATTGGAGGTTTTCAATGAAGCTGACCCTAAGGTCTTATGCTCCATTTGTTAGCCTTGCTCTTTGATAGACCATCTCCCATTTGGGCCCCTTTACCATTGGCCCTGTGTTGAGATAGATCTATAAGCACATGTCTATATCTTAACACTTGTTCCCGTTTATTCTCCCACATTAAGTGATCAATTTAATACGAGAAAATCATTTGGGTTGGTTAGATATTAGATATTAGATTTTATGACATGCTCTACAAGGGAAAATTCAATAGCAAAATAGATTTTTGTCAAGGTTTTAAAAACTGAGTACAAGGTCTAGCAATCGTGCACAAAATCGAGCCCTATAGGACCTTTTGTCATTGCCTTGAAAAAATACATACGTCTCTCCTCCTAGGTGGTTGATACATGGAGATAACTTTTCATCACTGATTCCGTGGATATTTCAACCGCCCTTGCTAGATGCAAAATTGCGAGTGAGAAGGGCATGTACGCAACAATATGCAATCGCAAGTGGCTCTATTGCTCGCTGTGCAAATCAACTCCCAAGAATTTCCATAAGGTTTAAGAAGTACAAGCCAAATTCAGTAGAGGCTTGTTGTGTTTTCATTGCTTCTAAATTTACGCTCTATTGCACCCATGTCTAGATATGCTCTAGTGCCCTCATATGTCAAAATGGTTTTATATAAAAAGCAGTAGCAGAAGAGGGGCTTGCATTAGGGGCCAGTGGGGAACTTCACCTCACTGTTTCATGTCTTTGTTGTTTAGTTTTCTTTTAGCTCATGTATCTCAAGTTTGTTTCCACTCAGTCTTTCTCGTTGCACGTGGTGCTTTTCGACTACAGAAGAACAAGGGACATATGATTCATGACGATATCATTTCATGTTTAGACTGCAGTAATACAACTTCTCTAGCTAAAGATCATACACCTCATACTATATTTTGAGCTTGATGGTGTGTATCATGTGGTCGAGGCTTCTAGCTCCATCGTCGGGCACCATTAGCAATTCTAATGTAAATGTTATCTTAAGTAAAGAGTTTGATACATGATGTCATGACATTCTTCAATGATCATTCTTCGTTTCATTGTCATTCAATAAGTTGATCTGTTTGTGTCTTTAAGCCTCTAGATGCAAAAACACGGCTTCTACGCAACGGAAACGGAGGCGCAAGAAGCCGGCTGCCACCCGATCAATTTCTATGGAGCCATTCTGTTTTGGAACCAAGGGGGTGACAGCTCCGAGAGGCCTTGGTTGGCTGGGATTCCGGCGTGCACTAGGAGTCGAGATGTTTTACCAAGGAGTTTGGTATTGCCAAGCCTGCATCAACGGCATTGATATTGCCATTCCAGATGCTTGGATATGCCCATGGTGCTAATCTGGCTTTGAAAGGGCGGATGAGGGCTGGCTTTGGCAGGACTTTAGACTTGCTATACAACTGAGACCTGCAACAATCACATCTCCTCTTGCTGAGGGCACTCCGGTGTTGGAGCACGTTTTGCAAGAGCGCCAGGAGAGTCTCGTAAGCGGACTGGATCTCCACCTCCATCCCATTGCATAGCGAATTAAACAGGAAGTGAATACTCTCATCTCCTCGGTGGGGCTCCTCAAAAGGTCCCATGAACGCTCTCTCGGGGTGCATAGCATCCCAAAGCAAGAAAATTGAACCCCACCAGCAACATACACCATTGTAGCAAAATCCTGCAGAGAAATCCCGATTCTCCGCAACCCACCAAAGAGCATATCGTCATGGGCGGTTTTTGAATATGAGGTTGGGAGGGGGGTGCGCCAGGCCTCTGAGGCAGTGCAATACAGAGGCGACGCGCGCAGCCCCCGGTCAGCAAGCTGCCGGGAGGGGGCTGCCCCCGTGAGAAAAATTAGGTTAATATCATGTGGCCCGATGGACCACGTATCAGATATTAAACTGATAAGAACAGATACTACACTTGATCTTAGCCAAAAGGCCGAGAAAGGTATGAGCAACCCAGCGTGCCCTCTCTGTGCTTTATACCTGCTTCGCTTCACGCTTTGCCCTGTGGGGTCGATTGATTTTCATGCGCTAAAAGCACTTGCCCTTTAATTAAGCCCATCCATCCACTACATCAATTTCTAACCGGCTCAAGCCTAAGGCTACATCAATTTCCCCCAACACTACGGTTTCTTGACAGCTCTCTCCTCTTCTCGTTCAGTTTCCAACATTCTGCCGAATTACTCTCTCGAGATGCCCTAACTAGGCCGAGCTCCTAGGATTATATTGCCCTAGGCCTCTTTTGCGTGCTTATATGTTTATGTTATTCTTATGGTAATGCTTTGCTAGCTGAGGATGACTGCTAAGTCTTTCATCAAGATTTGATGTTTGTTACCAAAACTTGCTTAGATGAATTATGAGCGACGTACTAATTCATAGTGAACTATGCCTGTCGTGTCTTATGGTTGGATTTTCTTTTATCATCCATGCTCTTTATGCTAGGATGGTTTTGGCGGTTTGTGGTGGGAGCAAATTTATATAGACATGGCTACATGCTATATCAGAAAATGGGTGGAGGCTAAGGCACTTGCCAACAGCACATCTAAGTCCACAACTTGGTTCTTGTATGAACATAACGATGTTGATTTGGTTCCCAATGGAGATATTTAACATCAAGGGACTCATTTCATAAAAGAAACCATTCAGATTTATCAAGCATTAGAAGTTCGTACCTTATTATCCCAAATGCAATGGACAGGCTAAAAGTAGCAGCAAGACCATCAAGACTATCTTTAACATTGTGCGACGGAAGGAACCTCTCACAATTTGAGTGGCACCTTTCAAAATGGTGTATCGTACAAAAGCCTTCATACCAATGGAATTCACTATTCGTCTCGAACTGGGAATGAAAAAGAGACTGGATGAGCTACTAAGGCTAGATGAAGTTAGATAGGGAAAAATGCTGCAAAAAAGAATATATTGGCACAACAGCAAGTTCATCAAGGTGAGGGACTTTCAGAAACGAGATCTAGTTTACTATATCAATCCAAGTTAGGACTTAAGAAACCCGATTTGAACATAGCTTGGTCAAGAACTTATGAGGCCGATTGGAACTTTTCAAATGGGACAGCTAGACTTAAGGATTTATTTGGATTAATGTTACCTGGTGTATATAATGGAGCCAAATACAACTTTACTATCAAGCACTTGAAGAACGTGCAACACAACCAAGTGTGTTATCAGATACATCAGACTCAAAAACGGATGTCATGAATTTATTCCTAATAAGATCTAAGGTGAAGAAAGATTATAGGCATCTGGAAGTCATCAAACATGGAATTTAGAGAAATCATCTAAAGAGGGCATCACTAACTAAAGGGACCAAAGCACAATATATGAAATGGCTAATGATAACTGGTATAGCATTAAAAACCAAATATTTTTGGGAATCAAGCCAATAATGATTATAAGGGCTGGTGAATGCATGAGGTACATGTCAATAACGAATGTTCTTTTCCCAAGGCTGCAGAGGAGTGGGGCATTCATGGCTCAAATTCGAGTAACCATGTAGTGAGTGTGTGACCCTAAGTTCATTTCATTTCGTTTTGCATGCACAGAGCCTTCTGCACAAGAACCTTCACCTGCAATCGACACATGAGCAAGCGCTTCTATCCACACTTGGTTTCCATCTCCAAGCTCTTTCAGTGAGTTCTCATCCTCAATGTAGTGCCTTTCTCAAACCTCAAGGTGCCTTATATTCCAAAGAAATGCAGGCTATCCTAGAAGAACACCAACAAGAATTAGAAGAGATAACATAGATCTTAGTATAAGAACAACCACAGACAACATTTTCATATCAGGCTAAAGGCAAATATGCCTTTAAGGATAGTGAGAGGAAAGTGCTCCAAAATTGCAGTTACCTGACAATGTATGACTATGCAGCCAATTAAACACCATTGCACATACCTATAAATAGGACCCATTGATCCCATCTTGGGATTGGAACTTTTGTATCTATCGGAGCTCTATGCTAGGTTAAACCTAGCTTCACCAACACAAACCTACTCTATCTATTCTATACTATGATGTATGAGGCATACATGCCATCACATGGCCATGAACTCTCATCCATATGAAAACTCAAGCCACCTAGTACACCTACATCGAATTCTAGTCATGTGACTGACATATCATCACCTGCATTAGTAGATCCCCATCTCCAAGTGTTATATCAACACATTCAACATACTCAATTTATTTTCAAGCAATCTAGCATATCGTTACTTTGCATTAAACTTGTGTCTACGTGTTGTCTCATTTAATAGGATTAGCTTATGCTTCCATGAACACCACTAATCCTAATCCTTCATGAGCCAACCCTAATCCTAACATGTTGTTGACCGTTGGGTCAACAACACAACATAACTCAAGTTTCGTACCAAAGTCTTATCTTTTGTGAGTTATGAAATGCTGCAGATTATGGCTATAAACGTCATTTGTAATGAATAGTTATTCTAGTTTCAGAAGCCGGGGTGCAATGGCACTTCCAGATTGTAAATACAAAGCCATTTGACCCTTTCAACCCCATTTTTGGTTAAACCTAAGGTAGCCTTAGTATATAAGGTACCTAGGTCATTTTGTAAAGAGGACTTTTAATCATAATCAAAACTTTAGCGCTGCCGTCTACTGTGTGTGAGAGAGAAAGAGAGTGAGTGTGAGATTCATCCTCTCGCTACGCCCGGCTCGCTCAACACATTGGAGATCCGACTGCACCATTGCTGTAGGCTCGAGGAGAGCTACGTGACAACGCCAAGCATTCCACTCGAGACGAAGCGCACACGCCGACGCATCTACGAGCTATTTGTGGCCGTAAGTGTATCAACCGATGTCTGTTTTCTGCGTGCTAGTAGTCTATAGAATCGTGGCGACATAAGCTACGTATAAGTACTCATAAATTTCAGTTTCGGGCACTTTCAAAATTCTGCTCTGTCATCCTACGCGTTTTCCGTAGACGGGTTTAGAGTGAGGGTTTTGAGTGTAGAAGCTTAGGGACAGGTGTATCCTAGTGAGGGGATGGTGTTCCTTAAGTTTCGTACGAATCTGGCATGATTAGGTGAGTTACCTTTAGTATGTGTGTATGTGGCTAGGTGGTGTAGTTGAGAACAGTGAGGTTCTTGATTGTGGTATAGTTGGCCTTCCAAGAGTGTTGTATGTGTAGGATGGTCTCAGCTTGACAAGCTAAAGAGATTTCCTCCGTGTGCCTATCTTGTCATCTATGTCCTCGATTGACATTATGTTGATCTAGGTAGTGTTTGCATGCACTTCATGGGTGTGTGAGTCGCTCCCCGTCCAACACATGTGGTATCAGAGCTTGCATGTAGGTAGTCTTGTTTCTACCTAGACTAGATCCACCATTGGCATTTCAATAATCCACTTGCATATAAGAATAAGTATTTGCATTTAACCATAATCTCACTTTTTCTTTTCTTGATTATCTTGGATTAAACCGTTAAAAGGCCCATCTACCTCTTGCTACAGCACCTAAGGTGGTAGTCATCTTCTTTAATAAGTAAAATAAGTTGAATTACTTTGAGGAGAATTTCTCATTAAGCCTATTATTGGATATTCTAAGCTTGGGAAGTTGGCCAACTTTCAAGAGGCCCAATGTCACTTGGTGGGCATCCTCAGAACTCTGGTACCTCCACCACGATCCCCACATGCCCCACTTGAGCCTCACATCGTTTTCTCTAGAGCCCAACTTTTGCCCAATTCGTTGTCAGTGTACCCTGATCTACCAGAGTTAAATCTCTACCGTCACACAATCGAGATTGCAATGCTCCTTGTTGCAACACAATCCATTAGTTGTTGCCATTGCCCATATGTGCCAATCTAGACATACCTGCATCCCATAGGTCTTCCACAACGGGCTCCCCAACTTCTTGGTGGCCTCATCATCCCCAACCAATGTTGCCTCTAGTTTGTTGCCGTGCACCAAATTGCCCACACAACTACCACTGACATTGTTTCCATCGTCAAAAGCTTGGTGTCCAACTATTTGTGTGCTTTTTTGTAGCATCCAACAAACATGCAGCTTCAAGGCTTTCTAAAGTAAACCTCATTCCCACAAAGCCTAAAGATTTTTTTAGCCTCGCTTGGCCTTACTCGGATCCATATTCCACGCGCCATCTCTCAGCTAAAAACCTTAAGGTCTTATTTGCACGCAAGCACAGGTTTAACATTGCCAAAACAGAGAGTCTCTCTATATTGGTAATACCGCCCAAGGGGCGCCCAAGGCACATGCACAAGCACAAGCACAAGCACAAAATCCTTTGCACATGCAAATGATTTCCGCACATAATGATGAGGTCCATTTTGGAGACAACACAATGATTTTACAAGCACAAAAACTAGAGATTGCCACTCTAAATGGCAAGACCTTTCTGATGATGAACACACAGGAGGAGTACACTAAACTCCGGCACAAATTCTATGATCTCAATATGAAGAACGACAAACAGGAATGCTACATGAAGAACAAATCATGAACCCTATAGAAAAATACCTACCCTCAATAAATCCAAGTGTGATCCAAGCATGATGTATCTATGTAGAATCATGTCTTGATGTATCCAAATGTGAACTCAAGTATTCTATAAAAAGGATGCTCTTGTGAACCATGAGCTAATGAATCCATTGAGAACTATCCATGATGTATCAAGCATACCTAAGATGAATCTAAGTTTATGGGGGACATTTGTAAACCTAGCTTCACCTACAGAAACCTACTCTATCTGGTCGGTCCTATGATATATGAGGCATACATGCCATCACATGACCAAGACCCATCACCCATGTGAAGAAATATGCCACCTAGTGCACCTACATTGAATGCTAGTCAACTGATTGCCACATCGTCACTTGCATCAATTGATCCCCATATTTAGGTGCTATATAAGCACACTTAGTGTGCTCAATTCATTATCAAGCAATCTAGTATATCATTACTTTGCATTAAACTTGTGTCTAAGTGTTGTCTCATTTAGTAGGATTAGGTTATGCTACCAATTCCAATAACCCTAATCCTTCATAATCTAACCCTAATCCTAATACTCTAGCCGCTAGGCAACTTATTGAACTTATGAGCACTAAGTCCTCGACCAAGTGTACCCCTAAAGTAGTTTCTGAATCCGAATCTACTTTTCTAGTTGTCTTAGTCCATATCATCCGAAATCTTTCATTCTAGTTTAGTTGTATGTCTTCTAAATTTTGTCTTTTAAAGCCTAATTCTCTATTCATCTGATCTGATATGAGATCTCGCATCTAACATTGAATCTCTAATTTTGGAATAGCTATCAAAGTGACTAGCTCTTTCCACTTTTCTCAAAGCTAAGTATGTGATACTATGGGCCCTTTCAAATTTCAAGAGAAGATCAATGATGTTTTCTTTCGACTAAAGTTACAAATACTTGGAAGTTTCAAAATGCCCTTCATGTGAGTCTATTGAGACCTTTTAAGGGTGAAGTGCCACAAGACAAGGAGCCAAAGGAGCAACGAGAGGTCGAAGAAACATTGGACATTCTTATACAACCTTTTAGGTCCTAGCACACAAGGAAAGGAAAGTGAAGGGTAAGCTAGTCTAAAACTACTTGGTTAAGTTTGGGAACTATCCTGCTCTTGATTCAAAGTGGAAGGAGCAATGTGAGGATTGGTGATTTGATGCAGTAAGTGAGTGAAACACCGGATTGTTTGCCAGAGAAATGGCACTGTGACTATCACAATCCAGTACTAGAACCTTGTGAATGAGCAAATCTCCCACTAGATGAGCTAACCATATGGCTTCCTTGCTGGCGACAGACACAACAACATACTCTATAGGTGTGTATGGAGTGATAAAATGCCAAGGAATGCCTCGTCAATTGCAAAAATCATATTCTCCACCATTGTCTATGCAAAAATCTTGGAGCCTTTTCCATGATTGGTTCTCAACCATGAAGAGGAATTTTTAGAACATAGAAAAGACTTCTTCCTAACGCTTAAGGAGATACACCCATACCTTTTTGGTATAATCATCTATGAATGTGAGAAAATAGTTTGCCCCCCCTAGATTCTTATGTGGCATTGGACCACACAAATCACTATGCACTTAGTCTAGGGTTTCGCCAAGTTTCTTGTTCAATGGCGAAGATGTCGTCCTGATATGTTTGACGTATAGACAATTCTCACACAATGGAAAATCTATGTAATCTACACAGATAAGTAGCCAAAATGTTGAAGTGTTTTCATTCCCTTCTGGCTATATGCCCTAGCCGACTATGCCACAACTCAGTAGACGGCAGCTCGGCAAAATAAATAGAGTGTTTGTCACCACTCAATACAAACATAGAGTACAAGGATCCATTTTTACAACCTTTCATTTGACTATTACCAAATATTGTAGTGTAACCAAGGTCATCTAATTGCCCTATAGAAAGAAAATTATTTGTAAGCTTGGCCACATGTCTGACATTATGGAACACAAAAGTAGTGCTATTATGCATTTGAAGCTTCACATCACCAATCCAAATAATGTCAAGCTCATAGGAATCACAAAGCTTGACTATGCCACCCTGCATGGATGCATAAGAGGAAAACCAATCTCTATGTGGTGTGACATGAAAACTTGCACGAGAATTGAGAATTCAATTTTGTGCACACGATGAGGGTTACCCACTTTTGCTCTCCCATGCTGAACATAAGCTATCCCATAGAGCCTTGGTTGTTGTCTTCCCTATGATAGTGAAGAACACTAACTCGGCTAGATGTAGATGTATCGTAGCCATGGCTTTCGCATCCAAAATCTCCCATTGAGCCTACGTATAGCCATAACCCTTTGCACGCTCTTTTCGCGGTTTTGATAGACCTTTGTTAGTCAAAACACCCTTCATGCGCTTGTTCCTCATGGTGAAGTTACTGCCATCAAACTTGTGGTGGATGAAATAATCCTCCTTTTCTAAAGAAGAATCCATCACTGACAAGAGGGCGTGAGAGGTGCCAAACAATGGTGAGAAGCTAAAAATATTTGGGCAGCATAACCTTTGTATTGAGAGAAAAATCTCAACCAAAATAGGCTCAAAAGTGCCAAGAATGAAAGTCATGACTCGCGGAAAAAATCCAACAGAGTCTCCTTTGTATAAGGAGTCAAAACTCAACTCAAAAAATGCATAGAATGTGCCAATTGCACTAAGTGGGCATAAAAAATTTGACACTGCTACTATCAATGGGCTGTCATACACAACGTCAAGCATAAAATCCCATAAGATACATCTGTTATGGCAAGGATACGTATTGAGGAACTCCAGCCACATGTTTCACCAAAGGTATCTCAGAATTCAAGAATACCCCAACTCAAAGAAAACCTCACATATCAACCCTCCAAAGGCTAGTGCAAACACAAAATAGCCACAATCTCAAAAAGGGCTCTTCGCGAACGGAGTCTCAGAAAGGATCAAGAAAAACTGCCAAAATTCATCAAACCCATACTTCAAGAACCACCTATGTGTGGAGAAAGGCCTTGGGAAGAGAGCTCTCTAGAGCCATAGAATTGTCAATTTGGTCGCCCGAAAAAGCCTTCAATGGTTGGCTCTTCATTTCTCTTGATGCCTGCAGGCGGGTCCATAGGGCTAAGTTCCCACACACAAATGAGCCACACTTGTGTTGCTTTTGATCGGGTCTGCCTAGCCCACTACCCCTTTTAAGGGGCGCCTCCCACGGGCAGGCCACCTCCCAAGAGGCTCTTAAGTCCCCACCCAAGGGGGTGATCCCACGACACTACTAGTCCTGAGAAGAGAGGGATAGTGTTCAAAAGGCTCCAAGACTTCAAACGAGGCAACTCAAAGGTGACTTGAAAAGCTAAAGGAGTTTAAAGCTTCCCAAAGGCAACTGGATTTCAAAGCTTCTCAAGGCATCAACAATTCTCGTGAACTTCAAGATTTCTCTAGCTTCAAGCAAAATTCTCTCATTAAATCTTTGTGCTTCAAAGATTAAATTTTTTGATACCGAGCACAATTTAACAAAGAAATTTATGTTTCGACACCTATCATGCTTCAAAATAATTTTGTATGTTCTTGTAAGGAGTCAAGACATTGGCATTGGGATAACACCCAATCTCAAAGACCGCTCCAAGGCATTATGAGAGAAAAGAGAAGTCTTGCTTCAAGGGGAGGAGCATTAGCATCAAGCTTTTGTTTTGCATTAGTGTTACTTAGCTTTGCATTTTCATTCAATAAAACTCATGAACAAGCTACAATAACAACCATGGCAGTAGATGCACCAAGATATTGTGGGTAGCAGAGTCAAAAGATGAAGAAGTAGGAGTGGAGGAGGACAAACGATGAAAATGTGGCAATGAAAGTTTTTTTGTAGACTCTCGGACTAGAGTTGTGTGTTGGACTCCTAGATTGGAGTGTTTATCATCAGTTATCTCTTGGATTGGAGATGGTCCTCTGGATTGGGGATGATGGTCAGCTAGGATTGGTGTAGCTCTTTTCTATTATCATAGTTCAAACCCCAAGGGGAGGATTGTTGGGAATTGTGGGCTTTGTCTTATGTTGGTGTGTATCTCCTCTATCCTATTGGGATGCATATGTGGCATAGAACCATGTGTTATCATGTGCAAAAGGTACTCAAGGGTGTGGGTACCCATGGGGGTCATTACTAGAGGGTGTGGACTCACCTAGAGTTAGTTAATGGAGTCCTAAAGGCATGAAAGGTCACCCACGAGTTTGCAAGTTGGATGGGCTGATTTGGAGCCTTTGTATGATGTCATCAATGATTCCAGATGAGTTGTCTTAGCCAGATCTATATAATGAGTCCATTGTACGCACTTTCTAAGTTGAATCAATCAATCTAGTTTTGCAACTGCATTCTACTATATCTCTATTGTGTAATTAACTTTGTCATTGGCATGTTAACACCATGAATCTTAGTCTTAACGTCCACCCTAACTCTACAACGTGGTATCAAAGCACATGCACTGTCATTGGGAGACATGGCATTTTGAAACGCTCCTAGAGAGCTCTACAATGAATCTTTTGTGTAGCGCATTTAAAAACACGGCTGCTTGTTGGCAATTTTGATAGCCCTTCTCGAAGCATCTCAAAACACCGTCTGCAGATATTCAACAATATTTTTTAAACCATGCAAGCTATGAGTGCAAGGCAAGGTTCTTGATGACATGCATGCAGTCTTGGGACGGCCTCTCAAAATGCCATATGCTAGAGAGAAATCCATAGCAAACTCAACTCAGATAGCCTCTTAGAATGCTGCCAGTCAACAACCATGTTGGTGGTGGCATGAGGTAGCAGAGAATACAAGATTCAATTGAGGCAATCTTTCACAACATTTTCAAAACATTGCTACAACATTGGACGCGAGTTTTGATGCACTTCAAAATACTTCTAATCATGGTGCTATCAAGAAACAATAGAGATTGTGAGTATTTTCACAAGCCCTTCAAGTATTTAAAAAGGCCCTTCAATGGCACAAGGCGACAATGGGAAATCAAGGAGTGTCCATGAAAATATATGCATCTTCTCTTCCGAGTTATTACAAATATGAAATTAGTGGTGGTTCTAATGTTTCAAACATTTTCATGTAAGAAGCGTACCATGAAAAAATCTCAAGATGAAGATCAAGTTGATAAATGTGATTGTTTAAACTGGTGGCAACAAGATGCTTGTGCTCTATCTTAGTCCAAATAACACAAAAGGTGACCTCATGGATGAAGAGAACTCATATCAAAGGTTTGCTACAATGAATTGGTTAATCAAAACATGTGGAGTTCAAAAACTATTTTCCCTCATTCAGTGTCATAGATTTGTTGTGGGCTATGTTTGTTGTCAACACAATCATATATTTTCTATAAAAGTCTTGTTTTAGCCTATAAATTTTGAGTAATTTCCATGTCAAATAAATTGTACGGGTTATAGACAATGCCACACATAAGTGGTAAGACCTCCAAACTTTGGTCAATCTAGTTTGGGCTTGAGGGGGATATTGTTGGGTATTCAAGCCATGCTGTCAAGCTCGTGGAAAATTTCTCTTATAGAATGCAATTACATGTCTATTCCATATGTGGACTTAGTATGTTGTTTGCATGGCTGAAGATATTTATATATGTGAAGGCTTCAAGTCTAATACAAGCAATACAAAGTGTTACTTTTTTTGTTGTCGACCTGCTCTTCTCTCATCTCGCTGGTTCTACTTTTTTCTTGCTCTGCACATGCTCTATCCTCGCCATGGCTTCTTCTCACCATTGGCACCCAGCATAGCTTGCTTCCCTTTAGTATTGTGAAATGATGAAAATTGTACAATTATCTAGGTGCTCAATTTTGCAACTTTTTTCAAAAATTTCAAGTCACACACTTAAAACAAGATATTTTCAGACCTATCAAGAGGTCTCATCAATTTTGTTCTGTTTTGAGTGTTGTTACCTTTAGTTACCTATCTGCTCAAAGTGAAAGTTGTTTTGGCTCATTTTTGCACTCAAATGGACTCACAATCTTTTGAGCCTTTACAAAAGTGTTTAAATTTCACCCAAACAAGATGTCCATGTGAAAAAAGTTCAATTTTAGGCCTAAGGAAAAAAAAGCGCTTATTATCTACATGCTAAAAACTGTACCTTTTTGAAATTTTGATGACATTCAGGTCTTTTACAGCCTTGCAAGTACTTTTGGCCAAAAAAATTACATTTACATGCATCTATCACATGGGAGATAATAAGGCCATTTTTTGCCAAACTCTGAATTTTTTCTTGAAAGCAGATTTTTGACTACCAACAAGTTGCTATAACTTTTCCAAGATCCATGATGACTAAAAATGTCGTTTTTGGTCTTTCAAGCTCATCTCAAGATTCTTGTACCTAAAAAATCTAATTTTTTTTCAAGCAACTTCACTAATGACAATTTCGAGGATGAGATAGATCAAAAACCTTTCTCGATGTCTACTTACCCTACTCCTAATCACATCAACAAAATGTAGTGGAAAGTGTCCACAAACACTGGATTTTTTTTTGTTATTCTTTCTAAAAAGAGCATTAATCCTCAGACTCTGACATAGTCCAAGCTATCAACCTCTCAAAATAAACCTAAATTAAGCCTAAAGGTCCTCGGTGAGTATGACTACTCCCAAGACACATTTGCACAGTTGAAATAGACACACACGTCAACCGTGTGGTTTCTAAAAGTTTGTTTTTGTACTCTAGGAAAACCTTGAGGAAGTTTCAGACAATGCTATTGAGCATTGAGGTTTTTTCCTAGTTTAGGTCCCCTCGTCCCCGACAAAGATGCCAAAATGTGGGGCTCCCCGAATGCTAAGCTTTGCTATCTTATTGTAGTGACAGTGAGAACCTCGAACATAAATGTCATACCGTGGGACGGAGTTGACTCGACTAGTGCATGGATTCTACAAAAGATTCTTTAGTCTCTTGGAAAACACAATCAATACTTATCTACTCAAAACACACTTATCTACATGTCAAGCAACAAATGGTAACCATGACACCGCAAGAAAATCCCAATGGTTCACCAAGAAAACAAAGTCCAAACGAGACGAAACTTTTAGGACGGGTAGACAATGCCTAAAAACACATACCCATGCCCTCAAATCCCCCTTTTGACCACTTGCCAAGATCGCACTTATTATCTAGAGGGAAAATTTGACCTAACCGTTTTTAGCCTCGAATACACCCTAGAGCTTAGCAATTGCACTTCAGTGAAAGGTGGAGAGCTTGGAAATGGACAGGTTAAAAGTTAAAAAAGCTAAAAAGTTAGAAGTTCAAGCAAAGTTGATAGGACACATAAGCAAGGAAATATGGTGTGATGCTTTGTTAACACTTGTGAAGAAGTTAATGCAAGGGATCCTATTTCATCCTCACATAAATCTTTTGGATATATGTATGCAAAAACTAAGAACAGAGAGACAATAGGAAATAAGGGGAAGAAGAAAAGGCATGAGCTACTAGTAATATTTTATGGTGGTGAAGTGATGAAGGTCAAAAGATGGTTGTTGAAAAAGCACGGGGTTGGGATCAAAGTTTATTCATCATGGAAATTGGCTCCTCAAGTGTTTGCGAGCAAACACGAACCATTGGGTGTGAGGAGTGTAGGCACTATTGTGTAATGGGATTTCTTGACATGTTTTTGATTCTTTGAGAAATTCTCAAGTTATAGGGCTTGCCTATATAATGTAGGAGGAATATTGTGTACTTATTATAACTCGTGCTTCCTTATTAGTTGTTGCTTGTAAACATCCTCTTGCCTAGTTGAAACTAAGAGCATTGGCTATATATATATATATATATATATATATATATATCTTGAGTTAAAAGCTTCTTTATCCTCAATCTGATGCATTAGACACATTCTCAAAACTTGAAGGAGTATGGCTAGACAAAGATGCACCCAATTTACTACCACACAAGGTTTGCACTAGCCATCTTGGCATACATCTAACCTTCTCATTTTTAATTAGCCATATCCTCATCAATTACATCTTGTAAATCTACATCATAACATAATTGGTCTAAAACACCCTTTGAAACCTATATAGGTTGCACATGTGCCTCATTAGGACCTATATTTGTATTCGCATAATCTATTAGAGTCAACAAAGAATCATAAAATCTTATGAGCTCATATCTATCTATTTGGTATGTGCTAACAAGGGATTAAATCCATTTTCACAAAAACAACATTTCAACTAGTCAAGGTCTAATTCATGTCGGAATGCATTCTATAGCTTGTCAATGCTGCCCTCTCCTATGCATAAAGTGAGACTTGGATGCCTAAAACTTGAGTTATGATCATATTAAGAAGAGGATTAATTACAAAAAAATAATAAAATCATCAGGAGAAACTTACAATGTCACATAGAGCTTTCAGTTTGCAAACATAATGGAATTGACGTTGCTCCAAACGGACAATCCGTGAGGGAGTTACGAGCAAGAGAAGATTGTAGGAGAGTACACAAAAATTAAAGAGTGTACATGTGCTTATTATCCAAAATTGAGGGTTTTGTTTTCAAAATTTGGCCTTTTATACCTCAGCCAAAGATTTTAAAATGTCAAATTAGACTCAAATCTTAGTAATGAGGGACTAGAGATAAGATACAAGTAGTTACAAAGTGGAAACTATCCCAACTACCAACTTTACATTTTTGTAAAACTAATTGAATTTGCATCTTTGAACATGATGGGATTTTAATATAAAAATGAATGGAATTACAAAATTGAGCTAAAAAATGTGCTCCTTTGTTATCTTGGTGCTAACATTCCCCTCGCCTATTTTAGGTCATCCGCAACACATCGTCATATTGTGAGATAGTGTTTTGGCTTGTAAATTGTGTGCTATTTCTTAAGAGCTTCAAGTGATTCATAATACCTGATTTTGAGCTTCTCGTCACCTTCTGTGAGAAAGTAAAGGTCTATGGGCATCTTGAGCTCCATGGATAAATATCCACCGAACCTTGCTCGTAGATTTTCAATGAATGGGCCAAGTATCTTTGTCTTGAATGTAAAGAAGCTGGTTGGAATGGTTCTTCAAAATTTTGCATGTAATAGGATGGTATAAACATCACCCTTGCATAGATTCCATAGAGCACTTCATCAGGTGGCTGATATGAGAGGTCATGGCAGAGTCCCTAGTTGCCTTCTAAGAAAAAAATCCATGCAATGTCTATTTTTTCCGCTTGGTGAAACATTTGCATGCATGTGAGAATCATCTTGGCTATTTTAATGAACATAATGCATTCCAAGTATGTAATTCTCTTGAGACTTCTGTGGCATATGTAAAATTTTCTTCAACATGTATTTTGTTGTGGCCTTCCATTTTGGTGGAGAGAGCCTAGGGAAATTTAGCTAGTTGGATGTTTCTTCCAAATAATTTGATGGCTACCCCAACTCCTCATTTGTGGCACTCGGCAGATGGTGGGATCTTTCCTGATCTCTGGAGGAGCTTGTGTATAAAACATCATATACCTGGGATGTCTCTTTAGCCAAAACATCCTCTAGGTTGGATGTGTCATTGCATTGTCCACTGCTTGGCCGTTGATCACTATTTCTTTCACTTTGAGAACTTCATACTTCACTAGAGGGTTTGGAAGCGATTGTTGGTGCCATGTATCAATGGTTTTCTAGGAAGTCACATATGCTACATTGTCCAAGTGTAGGTTGCCAAGTGTACGATACATTCCTCCCAAGCCATTGTCTCTTTCCATATGTCCTCCATTTATTGCTCAATATTCACTTTGAGTGCTTTCTCGTCCTTTGTAGTGAAATTATCTATTGACCCTATTTCCACCTCTAGCTTTAGTGGTGTTGTATCTGGGAAAGAAATAGTACCTTCAATCTCCTCCATGCATTATTAGAATTGTAGGGACTAATCTTCCTTGGTGATTGTGGATCAGAGGTGTCTTCCTCTGTGATTGCTTGCTTTTCCTTCAGCTAAACTTGATCTACCTATAGAATCTCTCTTTTGTTTTTTATAAACCTCTTTAGCACTTTTCTCTCAATCTTTATCTTCTTTGTCATCTTTAGGTCTTTAGGTACTTGCACCTCTTTCTTCCAACACTCCCCCCCTCCTATTGCATGTCATCCTTGACATGAGTCAAAATTGGGGTAATCTTTGGATGAATGGTTGCCTCTCTGAGTAGTGCTTTCCTTGATCTTGTAATCCTTCTTGATACGCTCTTGCTAGGGCAAAGGGTATGATGGTGTATGTTTGATAAAGTTCCATTGCATGGCAGTTCACAAACCTTGCCCAAATGTCGTTCACTTCTAGTCCAAAGAGAGTGGTGTCCAACATGAAAATCCTGTATAAAATGCTTCTTCAAAGGTGTCCTTCATACTGCTTGATTGTTGCTTTGAGAGTATGGAGCATGTACTTCTCATCTAGTCTTTCTCTATCTTTGGGCTCTGGTAGTGCTATGTAGTTCAGCCAATTGCGGTGTTGTTTTTGTAGTGTTTCTTGGTGAATACATGTCCGCATTGGGGCACTAGGTAGAAAGTGACATCTTTTTCAAGGGAAGTGGGTGCCCTCATCATGTGAATCCTCCACTCTGGATGCGTCTCAAGCCAGCCATTCTCCACTTAGGTTGTTGCTCATTTGGTTTAGCTTCTAACATTTTTTGTTGGTACCTATCCTCATTGATTGTTATTGGTTTCAGGAGGTACATATTGACTGAATGGAGGATTCTAATCTCCCATTCCAATGATGTTTTTCCAATGCTCCTCCTCTGTACCTGCAATCTACTCTTTTATTTCAGCGATGGACTATTCTATTAAGCGGTATACTCTTTCAGTTAATGTTTAGACACCACATGCTTGTTTGTATCCCCTACGCTTTTCTATGGAGTAATACTTTTTTCAGTTGATTTTTGTGTAGTGTGTTGTTTCCCTTTGTCTTGACCTTTATCGGATGTAGAGTGTGTCACTTCAAAAGATGACTTTGTTTGCTATGTCTAGGGTTGTCCCTGTTGAGCATCATGCTCTCTTTGTGTATCTCCTTGCTTGCCTTGGTCATCATCGCCATGATCGTCAGTGTGGTTAAACTCAGGTTGCTGGCAGTCGAGTTTCTCTTGTAATGCGGCTACAAAAATTTTCAATTCTTCATTTTCCTTTTTCAGAGTAGTATTTTCTGCTTAGAGACTCCCTTCTTGAGCTACTGCTACTATTTGTGGCATCTTGTTACCTTTGTTCTTGGATTCTAACTGCTCTCTCTAGCTCTAAAATTTTGGCACTCGTTTCAAAAGGTGTAGCGCCAGTATCTTCCAGTCGTGTCAATCGAGGATTAGCCTTGACTTTTTGACTGTGCACCGTTGGGCCAATAGTTCTTCTTTTGCACTTATCAATTGAATTTTTGCTATTGCTAGCTGATTCTCTAGAGTATGTGCTTGGTTGATGACGTCTGTGAAGAAGAGTGCTTGCAAATCATCTATTACACTTTTATATGCGTCGACTGCTATTATCTCCTCATAATCATTGGCCAAGTTTTTTTGCTGGGGTAACAGTTGGCGTGATTCCTATGCTTCTTGTCTTGCTATTTGAGCTTTGATATCTTCTTGTTCATTTTTGAGCATGTACAGCTCAATGTAGGCTTCATTAGCTCCCCTTGTAGTGTCAGGATGGTATTCATGTTGTGAGTGTGATGTTGCACTGCAACATTGTACATGTCCACAACCACTCTTTGCAAGGCTTGATAGTAAGGATCTGTCATGCTCCACTATCAAGCTGATGTGGTTGGTATGGGGAGAGGTCACATAATATCTTATGGCACTACATGGGGATTTTGCAGCTGCTTGTGTAGTTTCATGTCCAAATTCCCCATAGGATTGTCCACCACACTGGGAGTGTGAACTTCAATGGAGTTGTCCAGCTCTGGCCTCTCCTCAGTCTTTTTAGCCTCTTCAACTACTCAGGCTTCTTCTAATAATTTTGCTCACTCCATCTGAGCCACATGTATTCCAATTGCTCAACAATAATGGGCGTGGATACTGGATTCTTCATGAGTATTTCTCATGGAGTGCATTTTTTGGTAAAATCTCCCTCATCCATGCTTTTCTTATTGAATTCCTTGGTCAGTCTTAAGTCTTTGGCTTGCTTTTGAGCCTTCTCCTCTTTGCCGAGTTTGCTAGTTTCATTCTATGGGAGAAAATCGCAATTTTCTCCATCTTTTTCACATTTGGCTTTTGAACTCCATCAAACTTGGTAGGCTCATTTCTGTTGGTGTTAAGAGGTTACTTGCCCACCTATAGTTTGACGTTAAACTACTCGAAAAGATGTAAGTCAGTTTTAGTCTTTTGACCAAGTAGAAAATTGAAGAGGATGAGATGTATAGTCAATTATGGGTGTCAAACCTTTTGGATAGGGTTTGATGGCTTAGGGTATAACATGTGTAGGTTCAAAAATCACTTTTGATGTCAGACTGGCACTTCAAAAGGGAAAATCATGATTTCTCCCTAGCTTTCACTTCAAAGCTTTGAATGATGGTGGTTAACCCTTTTCCTTGATGATTTAAGGTGGTTGATCCCTTTACCCTTTGATTTGGAGTACACACACTAGCTTGGGACTAGTTTCAAACCGTGATTTTGTAAAATTTTTGTCTTGCAGGATAGGTAGACTCCATTTTCATGGGGTTTTCTCTTACAATTGGTTTTTACCCTAAATTGGGCATGGGTGACATTTTAATGTCTCATGTTACTCAAAGATGTAGAGATAGGAGGAAAAAGCACAAATTTTTTTCTATCTAGAATAAAAACACATTTTTTTTTCAGCGTGCAAATATTAAAACACAATTATACATCCCTTTGAAACATCTCTATGGTGTCACTTCATCAATTAGGTCGTCGCATTGAGTATAGGGCCATTGTGCATCAAAAGAGACCTTTTGACTCTGATATCTGATCACCGGCCATTGTGTGGCACGATGTAACATTGCCTACTTGGTGGGAGTGGTCTTTAGAAGTTTTTTGTGAAGTCTTTCCTCAATCTGACATCCCCTTACTGATTCATGAAGAAATGAACATTTCTTGAGCTATGGGAGCTATTTAATGTCAAAATTTTAAACCCTACCATTATTGAAGCTCCTTCACCAAAGTGCATTGCTTTAGTGTTTTGAAGCTACGGGTCAAGTTTGGCATCATTTTGACTGCGGGGGGAAAATGTGACTTTTTCTTGTAGAGATTTTCTAGTGTTGCCAAAATGAACTTGGAGGTTAAAGGCATGTTAGCAGAGACAAAGGAAACCTACTCATGAATTTTTGTCATTATTGGATGTTCCAGTCCAGTGGAAACATTGTTTTTGCATGTCGACCGGCCTAGGTTCCCTGGGTTTCTTGTATATTGACTTTACATGTATTGGCATCAAATCATAGTGTACCAAGTAGTGACCATACCTCTCATATCTGGTGTCAAAGCTCAAAGCATGTAGAACATAGGGCTTGCAAGAAAATCACTCCAAATTAGCTCTCTCTCTCTCTCTCTCTCTCTCTCTCTCTCTCTCTCTCTCTCTCTCTCTCTCTCTCTCTCACACACACACACACACACACACACACACACACACACACACACACACACACTTTGATACTATAATTAATTTGGTTCTTCTTTCCCTCCTTCTATATATCCCCCCCACCCCCCCTTAACACTTATTAAACTTGTCGCACATCAATGGTATACTGCTCACAAAAAGCTAGTAATGGGCTATGAGACTATACCCTTGCATAACAATCATAAAGTATGTCCCTCCTGGAACAACGAGCGTGAGTAAAACGCCGGGTTCTCATTACCTTTGGTAGGCGGCCTGCACTTCCTGGCTATGGATCTCCCCTTGCAATGCTTTCTGTGCACCGCTTGATGACACCACACAGCAGGGCGGCTCGCCTCTCTCATCGTTCATGCTCGGGAACAAGCAGTCCAATCTCTATAAATAAGGTGAGGGTGCACCTTGCCCCTCACTTAGCCTGTATTTATTTTCTATTGTTTTGACTAAGGGGATTTACCGCCTGCTTCATGGTTCGAGCTATGGAGCTCACTATGCAAGTTGCTCAGGTTTTCTTCTGGGCTTTTTTCATACCTCATGCCTGTGTTTGAGTAAAAATCTCTAAGTAAAGTCGCTTCAAACATTAAGGAAGAACTGCCTGGTGGTTCAACAATCATCTACTTTGATTATTAGTTGGTTCTAGTAGCATAACATATGGTTTCTATTGCTTACATTAGCTCTCAAAGCATGCAGTAGCATTGTACTGTATACAGACAATCTTTTTCGACTTATAATTCACTAGTTTTTTTCGGCAGTATTCTACTTGACGGGTTTTTTTCGACAGTTATCCACTGTGGCTCTTAGATCTTGTAGCAAGGCACTTGATTGCTAAGTTCTTACCTAATTTGATTTGTTAGTTAAAGAGGTTGACTACTGGGGATTTCTGCCGATTGGTTTTTTTGAGGAAAACTGCGCATCATCTGGCATCTCTCGGATTCTCTTGGCTTTGTTCAAGTGGCTGCAGGTCTTGACGACTGCCGACTTAACTGGTTTTTTTTTTTTTAAGGGGGAGGAGTATATTCCTTGAAGCAGTTACATTCAAAATCAACTTTTTTGGCTCTGTTTTAGCCGCTACAGGACTTTGCAGGCTTAGCTTAGCCGGACTCTACAGTTCTCTGTGTGATGCTAATAAATTGGGATTCTGAAGGTAAGTATATAGCTAATACATTTGGCTTTGGCATGAAGCTATGGCTGGTGATCTATGAGTGCACTTGATATAAATGGAACATTGGGTATTGAAACCTCGTTTTTGCATCAATGGTGATGATCTCTGTCGAACACTTGCACGGTTACTTTTGGTTTATTTTCTCTTTGATGAACTATGGCCACACTTGGACTTGTGTACCATACTTTCCCTCATGATTTCATATGAGGAGAAGGTGTTGGGGTTTTTTGTAGCCCATCTAGTACCTATGGCTATGGAAACATGAAGGTATCTTAACTCAAACAGGGCCGAACACTACCGTACTTTATCGGATGATAATGACTTAATAGAAATCTTGGGAGTTTGAAGGTAAGTATATGGTTGATACTCTCAGCTTTGGCATAAATACTAGGCTATGGCTGGTGACATGAGGTTCCACTTGGTAAAAATAGAGTTTTTTGATACTCTATTTTGATTGGTAAGCATATGGTTGCTACTGTGGGCTTAAGCATAGCTACCGAGCTATGGCTAAACAAGTAAACCTCACTATATTTTTTGATTCCTGGTGGACTTCACCACTCAGATTAGAAGGTAGATTGTACCATTCATTTTGAAAGAAATATGAAAAGACTGCTAAAACATACAAATTCTAATAAAAGACCTAGCTTGTCTAAAGTAATTAAATTATGTAAGATGGACATGGACAAAAACTGATATGGTCCATTGATACCTGTAAAACACATCCAAGGCTAACTGAATTGTTGTCTTGTTTGGATGGATGCAGGTAAGGAATCTATCTTATCTTGGAGGGTTTCTTTTCTTTCGCCAGAAACCTTACTTTAATGAAGTACTCACTGCGGAACGGGGAAGTTCTTTTACTTCTTGTCTTACTGAAAGAGGATCTCTTTCCTACAATCATTGTACCTAAATGATTCTGATACTAAGTTATTTTTGTACATATCAGTTCATTATTCCTTGGCTAGCTGTCTTTTGAATGTAAAAGTTCAATTATGTCTTATTGTTAAGATTTAAACAGCTACACACACATCCTATACATAAGGTTTTTCCTTTTCGGGGGAAACCGGGATGCTAGCCTAGGAAATTATCTTAGAAATGGAGCTCCAATTTGGGCCCACAGTCTCTAATTCCTTCATTGTAGACTGGTGTTAGGTGGCCCCTTTTAGACTCTTTTTCTGGTTCCCTGCTCACGGCTACCATAGTCTCTGACTTTGTCGGTTGAAGGTTTGCAGGACCAAGTATACATTACAATATAGACACTTTGCTAATTTTTATGTCACCTCTGTTTCAGGATTGCTCATGTTATAGAATGATAGCTCGCATGAGTAATAATCACAACCCTGAGAATCGTGCAAAGATTCTTGATCAGATTAAGCTTTACCTTAAAGACCATACACCTAAGAATGGCTTGGCTACTAGAACTAGACCTTTCCCTGCTAGGAAAAGAAAATTATGTATGCCATACTATGGCAAGAAAAAGTAAACCTGACCTTACTGTTTTTGTAGACTCTTGCTCTATCTCAAGGATTGGAACTAACCTCGGAGCCCCTCTCTGTGGCCTCCTCTATTTTCCTCAGATGTATTAGCAGCTTGGATGCTTCATAGCTTATTTATGATTCGACTCTTGTCTCAGATACAAAACTATCTGTCTTGCATATGTTGTCATTTAATGACTAGGTAAAAATTCTGGCTACATTGGACAAAGACCCCCTAGAAGGTGTTAATTTGTTGTCCCAATATATTTCCCAACTTCCTTTCCTTGCTTCACAATATCAACAAGAGCTTGCCCTGTTCTCCTCATCTGGAGCTGAGCTGTCAAACTTCCTTAGAAAACTATGTGGGCTTAATCCCTCGTTTGTCTTCACTCCAAATACCCCCTCCATCCCTCCAACTGGTGGCATATTCTTCGAGATAGTGCAGCACTATAAGCAGTAAAAGAATTTCAAAATAATCTTTGCTCCCTGAATTATGTTAACCTCCTTGAGATGGTACCAAAAATCTCTAAAGTTTTTCATGTCTTACCAATAAGACAAATAGAAATTGACTTCTCTTGGAGTGGACCATCAACTGTGGGTTCTGCCAAACAAAGCCTTCCTGGCTCCTATTCTTAGTGAAACCTAGGTGTACTTGGCCAACCTTTCTGCCTCAACCGTGGAAGACTGTAAACTCAAAATTCTTAAAGGTGGATAGTTCTTGGACAAAGGAGAACTGATTAAAGCACCCTTTAACCTTCATCTCATCGACCACTCCAAATGCCCCTCAAATGCTATATTGTACATACGTACTAAGGGTAGCATGGAATTTGCTAAAAGTAACCCAGATTTCTACACAGAGTCCATCTGGAATATCTTCCACCCCTATGTGAAATGTGCTTGTAGATTTCTTGACCCCAAAGCTACCTGTGAATCAAGCATCATGTGGTTTGATCATGCAATATGGTTTATCCTCAACCATCTGGATTTATTATTCCCAGAGAAACCAGTCGACTTCCATATATCCCTCATCTGCTCTTGGCTAGGTGGACAGGCTAAGCAGATTGTGATTGCACAAATTGCCTTTAATATCTTCCATGGTCTTATGCATGATGTTCTTAAAGAACTTAAAGCAGATGAGCCCGGTCTATACCTCACCACTTATGATAACTTTAAAAGGGTCAAGTTCATCACTAATCTGCTTAAACCTTGTATTGAAGATGATGATTCTCCTGCCCTGAAAAGAGCTAACTCCTTGGCTACTCCCAACTCTTTCACCTCGTTTTTTACACCTAGCTCCTCATCTAATCGAGGAAAAACTCGTAGCTTTACAAGAGGGAGAGGCAAGTTCCCTACTATCAAAAACTTCCCTGAAATCTAACCCATGAATATATTGCAGGTCTCTACAAACCCGTGTGGAAGAAGAGTTCTCAGCAGAGAAGATTCAAAATGTGGTGCTATCTACATACACTGTCTCTTTCACAATATACTTCTCGATTGGATCTGACCAAAAAATATTTTTTGTGAGTGCTTTGACTTACTTTTTGGGAATCATAAACTTCTTGACAATATTCTCATAGGATGGAAATATCATCATCCTATAAAAGGATTAGTTTTAAATAATGACTTTCTTAGACAAGAAGCAATCCCTTACTATACATGCATTCAATTTACCTCATTCTGCAGGAATTTTGAAGAAATTGGTAACCATGTCTGTACTCAGGATCTCAGCATTATCGATAATGTCACAATACGTAAGTTATTGGCCAAAGGGCTCAATCACATACCTAACTATCCAAAAAACCCTTACCTTGCCCTATCAGCTTTACTTAGCTGCCTCACTAACCTTGTCAGTGCTCTCCGACTGGAGATGACAGTCCTACCGAACTTAAAGGAATTAGTGAAGAAAGGCTTCCTTCATAAAATTTCTCTACTTCCTAGGAAGTGGCTTTCTTCTAATAGCTCTTGGCTTACACCTCAACTAGCTCTTGATTTTCAATCAATCTCAGATAAATGGTTAGTGATAGGGCTTGACAAAAGCTCCAACTCTCCTACTATTATGTGCAAATACCTTGCTTGGAAAGCAACTCGGGATCGAGTATCAGGTAAAGAATTATGTCTTACTAACAATACGCCACAAAATATCTCTAACAAGATCTCTAAACATTTAGGACAGCTTGGATACTCAATTAGTAACACCAGGTTACCAGTACTATTTCCTACATATAAATTCCACGAACATAAGTTCAGATGGATATTGATGTCTCTGACTATATTTTCACAGATATCACCAAAGATATTACTCTTTGCCTTGATATTATTCTCACAGAATTTGTTATCTTCCACATCTTTACAGCTGATATTACACAATGCTGCGAAAACATCCCACTCAGTGGGGATCTCGGCCTTAAGACTGTTTTAGCCAAGGTTATTAATTTAGCCTTTACCAATTCTAAAAAGAGAAAGTATTGTTTTATCTCCCTATCCAATAAACCTAGATGGATTCAAGAATCTCACTCCGTAAACCCTCTTCACTTCAATGAAACAAAACTTTGCTCCTATATTTTTTGGATGTTGAATAACTGCACTATTATTTCAGGTGGCTGCTGCTTTAACCAATGCCTTGGCATCCCTATGGGCTTCTCTTGCTCACCACTTATGTGTAATATTTACATGGCTTGTTTTGAATACAGATGGTGTCTTAAGAACATGGAGACTAACCATAAAATACTTCCACTATTCAATCATACTTTTAGATATATGGATGACGTGCTTAGTGTTAACAACAGAATGTTCTCTAAAGAGATTGATCTAATCTACCCCTGCTGCCTAAAAATTGAGCCTACTTCCCTCCCAGATAATTCGATTATTTTTGGGGACTTTTGCAAATCAGCCCAATTTCTTAACCTTTCAATATCCCTTCACTCCCCATCTACAAGTGGATATGACCTTAGATTTATCTGGAAAAAGGATATTCTTAAGCTTCCTCACATAGAATTCATTAAACGAAATAGCAATAGGCCTTACAAAGCCTCTATTTGCTCCTATATTGGCCTTCTTTACCTTATCTTCTACTCTTCATCTACCCCATCTTTGGCCTGGGAAGAGATTTTTGTACTAGTTAAAAAATACTGCCATAATGGATTTAATCACAATCAGATCTGTAACACCATCATACAAGCTCTCATTCGGCATGACTGGCCTGAACTATTATTTCAAAAAGAGAGTCTCATCTCTCTCATAAGGTAGTAGGCCCATACACAATGGGCCTACTACCGACCCATTATGTGTGGTGCTTGCGTTAGGGCGGGTACACACACACACACACACTTTGATACTATAATTACTTTGGTTCTTCTTTCCCTCCTTCTATATATTCCCCCCCCGTAACACTTATTAAACTTGTTGGACATCAATGGGATACTGCTCACAAAAAGCCAATAATGGGCTACAAAACTATACCCTTGCATAACAATCATAAAGTATGCCACTCCTGGAACAACGAGCGTGAGTAAAACTCCAGGCTCTCATTACCTTTGGTAGGCGGCCTACGCTTCCTAGCTATGGATCTCCCCTTGCAATGCTTTCTGTGCACCGCTTGATGACACCACACAGTAGGGCGGCTCCCCTCTCTCATCGTTCAAGCTCGGGAACAAGCAGTCCAACCTCTATAAATAAGGTGAGGGTGCACCTTGCCCCTCACTTAGCCTGTGTTTGTTTTCTCTTGTATTGACTAAGGGGATTTACCGCCTTCTTCATGGTTCGAGCTATGGATCTCACTATGCAACCTGCTCAGGTTTTCTTCTGGGCTTTTTTCATACCTCATGCCTGTGTTTGAGTAAAAATCTCTAAGGAAAGTAGCTTCAAACATTAAGGAAGAACTACCTGATGGTTCAACAGTAATCTACTTTGATTATTAGTTGGTTCTAGTAGCATAACATATGGTTTCTATTGCTTACATTAGCTCTCAAAGCATGCAGTAGCGTTGTACTGTATACAGACAATCTTTTTCGACTTCTAATTTTAAGGGTTCTACTTCACTAGTTTTTTTCGGCAGTATTCTACTTGACGGGTTTTTTTCGACAGTTATCCACTGTGGCTCTTAGATCTTGTAGCAAGGCACTTGATTGCTAAATTACTTAATTTACTTTTGGGGATTTTCTGTCGATTGGTTTTTCGGAGGAAAAATGCATCATCATCTGGCATCTCTCTCTTCTTTGTTCTGTTCAAGCACTCCAGGTCTTGACCTTGACACTTAACTGGTTTTTTTCTTTAAAGGGGGGAAATTATTCCTTAGCATTACATTCAAAATAAACTTTTGGCTCTATTTTAGCCGCTATTACAGGACTTTGCAGGCTTAGCTTAGCCGGACTCTACAGTTCTCTGTGTCATGCTAATAAATTGGGATTCTTAAGGTAAGTATATAGCTAATACATTTGGCTTTGGCATGAAGCTATGGCTGGTGATCTATGAGTGCACTTGATATAAATGGAACATTGGGTATTGAAACCTCGTTTTTGCATCAATGGTGATGATCTCTGTTGAACACTTGCACGGTTACTTTTGGTTTTTTTTCTCTTTGATGAACTATGGCCACACTTGGACTTGTGTACAATACTTTCCCTCATGATTTCATATGAGGAGAAGGTGTTGGGGTTTTTTGTAGCCCATCTAGTACCTATGGCTATGGAAACATGAAGGTATCTTAACTCAAACAGGGCCAAACATTACCGTACTTTATGGGATGATAATGACTTAATAGAAATCTTGGGAGTTTGAAGGTAAGTATATGGTTGATACTCTCAGCTTTGGCATAAATACTAGGCTATGGCTGGTGACATGAGGTTCCACTTGGTAAAAATAGAGTTTTTTGATACTCTATTTTGATTGGTAAGTATATGGTTGCTACAGTGGGCTTAAGCATAGCTACCGAGCTATGGCTAAACAAGTAAACCTCACTATATTTTTTGATTCCTGGTGGACTTCACCACTCAGATTAGAAGGTAGATTGTACCATTCATTTTGAAAGAAATATAAAAAGACTGCTAGAACATACAAATTCTAATAAAAGACCTAGCTTGTCTAAAGTAATTAAATTCTGTAAGATGGACATGGATAACAACTGATATGGTCCATTGATACCTGTAAAACACATCCAAGGCTAACTGAATTGTTGTCTTGTTTGGATGGATGTAGGTAAGGACTCTTGTTTGGATGGATGCAAGTAAGGACTCTATCTTATCTTGGAGGGTTTGTTTTCTTTCGCAAGCAACATTACTTTAATGAAGTACTCACTGCGGAACGGGGAAGTTCTTTTACTTCTGGTCTTACTTAAAGAAGATCTCTTTCCTACAATCATTGTACCTAAATGATTCTGATAATGAGTTATTTTTGTACATATCAGTTCATTATTCCTTGGCCAGCTGTCTTTTGAATGTAAAAGTTCAATTATGTCTTATTGTTAAGATTTAAACAGCTACACACACATCCTATACATAAGGTTTTTCCTTTTCGGGGAAAACGGGATGCTGGCCTAGGAAATTATCTTAGGAATGGAGCTCCAATTTGGGCCCACAGTCTCTAATTCCTTCATTGTAGACTGGTGTTAGGTGGCCCCTTTTAGACTCTTTTTCTGGTTCCCTACTCACGGCTACCATAGTCTCTGACTTTGTCGGTTGAAGGTTTGCAGGACCAAGTATACATTACAATATAGACACTTTGCTAATTTTTATGTCACCTCTGATTTAGGATTGCTCACGTTATAGAATGACAGCTCGCATGAGTACTAATCACAACCCTGAGAATCGTGCAAAGATTCTTGATCAGATTAAGGTTTACCTTAAAGACCATACACCTAAGAATGCCTTGGCTACTAGAACTAGACCTTTCCCTGCTAGGAAAGGAAAATTATGTATGACATACTATGGCAAGAAAAAGTAAACTTGACCTCACTGTTTTTGTAGACTCTTGCTCTATCTCAAGGATTGGAACTAACCTCAGAGCCCCTCTCTGTGGCCTCCTCTATTTTCCTCAGATGTATTAGCAGCTTGGATGCTTCATAGCTTATTTATGATTCGACTCTTGTCTCGGATACAAAACTATCTGTCTTGCATATTTTTTCATTTAATGACTGGGTAAAAATTCTGGCTACATTGGACAAAGACCCCCTAGAAGGTGTTAATTTGTTGTCCCAATATATTGCCCAACTTCCTGTCCTTGCTTCACAAAATCAGCAAGAGCTTGCCCTGTTCTCCTCATCTGGAGCTGAGCTGTCAAACTTCCTTAGAAAACTATGTGGGCTTAATCCGTCGTTTGTCTACACTCCAAATACCCCCTCCATCCCTCCAACTGGTGGCATATTCAGTCGAGATAGTGCAACACTAGAAGCAGTAAAAGAATTTCAAAATAAATGAAACTACGAATACAAACGAACAAAATGGTACAAAATAAAGTCAAAATGGAAAACGTCATAGCACTCTGAATGCTTTTGGCTATCTCAATCACAACCCTCTTTACCTCTTGAGAATAGATCTAGCAAATTTTCGACTTCTAGAGTCTACCAAGCAGTAAACCATGTGTCTAGATGATTCACTGCTAAGGTGTAAATGGAATGGAAAGAAAAACCTTTGAAAAAGAACGCTCTAAATACACATTAGGTCACTCACCATCTAAGGATCATTATCCGCGGGCAGCGGCGCCAATGTTAGTGATGGACATCTGTAACATAGCTATCTAGAACTAACCTAATGTCAATACTTAGGGAAGTGACTTTGATGGGGCACAAAGACTCTTTGAGGTCTAAATATACACTAGGTCACTCACCATCTAAGGAGCATTATCCCCAGCAGCGGTGCCAATGTTTGTGACGGAAGTCTGTAGCGTAGCTATCTGGAACTAACATAATTTGAATACTCAGGTAAGTAACTAGGATGGGGCATGGAGACACTTTGAGGTATGTCCTTCTCCCACCGCTAGGTCGTAATGCCATTTTGGCACTCGAATAGACTCGAAATGCAACAAAACTTTAGGAGGAGGTCTAAGACACCTATCCTACCAAATCTGGTTGCAATCTAACAAGGTACCAAAATCACGATCCATCTTGAAAAGGTCCTAAAAACTGCAACAAAACATACCAAAAATGTTGCCCTATGGTCTAAGAACACTCTCCTATGGTCATAACGTCAGAGAAAACACTCACTAACGCGTAGTTGTGAACCTCAACAAAACTGACAATGCTTACACTTAAATGAAAGAGAAAAGAGAGAGAAAACAATTAAAGTTTTGAAATTAAAAATGGATTACCGAATCATTAGAAAAGTTGATTACAAGTTGAAGCTGCTTAGTAGCTTGAGAGTACGTTTTGTAGAGCTCCCTCTTCTTCCACTAACATATAGTGATAATGAAGATGGAGAGACTGATAAGAATTAATTTGAGCATAACTCTTGGTTGGATTTGCATCCCATAGCCAAGGGGTGTTGGTGTAGGCTCTCCACTTCTCAAGCTTGGAGAAGGAGATGAGTTTTGTTCACAACACACAATGGGCCAGTGTGTGTGTGCTTTGTGGAATATATTAGAGAGAGAGAGAGAGAGAGAGAGAGAGAGACAGAGACAGAGAGAGAGAGAGGATTCAATTTTGCTACTTTTCTCTTGCTACAAGCCTATTGGCTAGCCAATGAAGGGTGTAGCATTTGGACAAGTGTCCTCCTTTCCCCCTTTGAGAGAAATATCTTAATTATTTATTTGAATCTAGATTCTCATTGGACCTCCCGATAGGTCATCCAATAGGATTCAGGCACATAATGAGTGCAATATTTCTAGGAGCCTGACATGTGTCCTTTATGCACCTCATGGCTTGGGTGTCTCTTGGTGAGTGTGTGTGGAGTGTAGCATTTGGACAAGTGTCCTCCTTTATGGGAAACATGTTGACTCAATCTCCTCAAGATCCTTAGTCAATAGGCACCTCAAGCATCTTAGTCAATAGGCACCTCAAGTACCTTAGTCACCAGAATCACCTCAAGCTCAACCCTAGCTTGCCTAAGGTCTAAAGTACCTAATGTTCCTAGGTTTAGCTAACCTAAGGTCTTTTAAGCTCCATTAGATGCACATTGATCTTTGATAGACTATCTCCTTTTGGACCCCTATTGAGATGTAACCATCTCTCCTCTTGGTCCCCTGCTCAGATAAGTCTAGAAGTACTTATTGCACACCCGGGGCAGTCACTTATCAAAAGACCCCTATATCACGTGCGTTCAAGAGGTAATTAATAATACCCCAATATACATACTATACTTACACTGTGAGCCTATTTAAAAAAACCCCACCCCCCTCTGTATGTATACATTTTTATACATTTTGGTCTTTTAATAATCCTCTCCGGTTAACTCACGTGATATCATACACATTCTAAAAAGTGACCGCCCGGGATTGCACATTGCTCTTTGGTAGACCATCTCATTTTGGACCCTATTGAGATGAAATCATCTCTCCTTTTGGTCCCCTATTGAGATAGGTCTAGAAGCACATATCTATATCCTAACTCTTGTTCCCCTTTTATCTTCCCATATCAAATGATCGGTTTAATATGAGAAAATCATTTGGCAAAGCTAGATATTATATTTTATGACATCTATTGTGACATGTTGTGCCCACAAATGGTATTGAGATAGATAAAGATAAGATCAACATGCTAGAGCATCGACAGATGTATCTAAACATAGTTTGTCTCTAGGATACATCAATTTCTATCAGATATTTATTCATATGTTCACAGTGAAGGCCATTCCATTATATGAACTAACTTAAAAAGGAGTTAAGATAAGATCCAAATTTTCCAATAGACAAGAGCATCAATAAATTTATATAAACTTAGTTTGTTTCTAGGATACATCAATTTCTATCAGGTATTTATTTATACGTTCACAACAAAGGCCATTCCATTATATGGACTAACTTAAAAAGGAGTTAGGCTCAAGATGGGATCAATGGGTCCCTGCATTTCTTTGGAATATATGGCACCTTGCTTCCCCACCACTGAGGTTTGAGAAAGGCCCTACATTGAGAATGAGAACTCGCTGGAAGAGCTTGGAGATGGAAACTAGGCGTGGATAGAAGTGCTTGCTCATGTGTCATTGCAGGTGAAGGTTCTTATGCAGAAGGCTCAGTGCATGCAAGAGGAAATGAAATGAATTTAGGGTCACGCACTCACTGCATGGTTACTCGAATTTGAGCCATGAATGCCCCACTCCTCTGCAGCCTTGGGGAAAGAACATTTGTTATTGACATGTACCTCATGCACTCACCAACCCTTATAATCATTATTGGCTTGATTCCCAAAAAAAATTGGGTTTTAATGCTCTACCAGTTATCATTAGTTATTTCATATATTGTGCTTTGGTCCCTTCACATATTGTGCTTTGGTCCCTTCAGTTAGTGATGCCCTCTTTAGATGATTTCTCTAAATTCCATGTTTGATGACTTTCAGATGCCTATCATCTTTCTTCACCTTAGATTCTATTAGGAATAAATTCATGACATCCATTTTTGAGTCTGATGTATCTGATAACACACTTGGCTGTGTTGCAAGTTCTTCAAGTGCTTAATAGTAAAGTTCTATCTGGCTCCATTATATACACCAGATAACATTAGTCCAAATAAATACTTAAGTGTGGCTATCCCCTTTGAGAATTTCTAATCGACCTCATAAGGTCTTGACCAAGCTATGTTCAAATTGGGTTTCTCAAGTCCTAACTTGGATTGATACAATAAAACTAGATCTTCTTTCTGAAACTCCGTCACCTTGATGAACTTGCTTTTGTGCCAATATTTTCCTTTTTGCGGCATTAGTCCCTATCTATTTCATCTAGCCTTAGTAGTTCATCGAGTCTCTTTTTCATTCCCAGTTTGAGACGAATAGATGAAGTTCATTAGTATGAAGGCTTTTTGTACCATACACCATATTGAAAGGTGTCAGTCAAGTTGTGAGTTCCTTTTCCTACTTACCCCTCAGATATCATACCAATAAATACTT